>NC_135645.1:28534285-28855000 GCF_053574225.1 Canis aureus
CCTGGTCATCCAAGTGCTTTGAGATGTGCAAAAAGATTAATGCTATTTCCATGCCTGCTAACACAACATTCACTCCACAACCCATGGATCACAGAGTAATTTCAACTTTTATGTCTTATTACTTAAGAAATACATTTTGTAAGGCTATAGCTGCTGTAGATAGTGACTCCTCTGATGGATCTTCATGGTCAATTGAACTTCAAGGAAAGTTTTCCCATTCTAGATACTCCTAAGAACATATGATTCATAGAGAAAAGTCAAAATATAAATATTAACAGGAGTTTGGAGAAAGATGATTCCAATATCCATACACCCATGGATGACTTGAGAAGTTTAAGACCTCAGAGGAGGAAGTAACTGCAGATGTAGTGGAAACTACAGAACTAGAATTAGAAGGAAAGGGGCACCTGGGTGCCTCAGTGATTGAGCATCTGCCTTCAGCTCAGGGTGTGATCCTGGGGTCCTGGGATCGAGTCCTGCATTGGGCTCCCCACAGGGAGCCTGCTTCTCCCTCTGCCCATGTCTCTGCCTCTCTGTGTGTTTCTCATGAAGAAATAAAATCTTTAAAAAAAAAAGAAGTAAAGTCTAAAGATGTGATTGAATTGCTGGAATCTCATGATAAAACTTGAATGTATTAGAAGTTTACTTCTTTTAAATAGAAAAAAAACTGGTTTATTGAGATAGAATCCACTCCTGGATGAAGATACTGTAAAGATTATCTAAAGGACAACAAAGGATTTAGAGTATTGCATAAACTCAATTGATAAAGCGGTGACACATTTTGAGAGAATTGACTCCAATTTTGAAAGAAGCACTACTGTGGGTAAAATGCTATCAAACAGTATTGCGTACTACAGAGAAACTATTCATGAGAGGAAAGGTCAATTGATACAGCCAACTTTACTGTTGTCTTATTTTAAGAAGTTTCCTCAGTCACCCCAAACTTCAGCATTTTGAATCAGTCAGCAGGTATCAAAGTCATGGCAACACCCTCCACCAACAAAAAGATTACAACTCACTGAAAGCACAGATGATGGTTCAACATTTTTTTACCAATAAAGTAGTCTTTAATTATGACATATACATTTTTAAAATGATATTTCATACTTAATAGATTACAGCATAGTGTAAACACAACTTTTATAGGCACTGGAAAACCAAAAAATTCATTTGACTTGTTTTATTGTGATATTCAACTGTATTGTGGTGGTCTAAAGACCAACCTGCAATATCTGTGAGGTCTGCCTATATAAGAAAGTATTAATCAGAGCTGAAGAATAACAACACAAATGAAAAGATACACTAGATGAAATGAACAGATTAGATAACGCCAAAAAATGGGTTACAATCTGGAAGGCATGGTAGTGGGCATCAACCTTTACCATTTTAATTACTATTTATCATGTCTAGACAACCTTGGATTCATCTTATTTCCAGCCTCTGTGTACCTGAACCTGGATGTCTGTTTTCTTTCCCAGGTTAGGAGGGTTTTAAACTGTTATTTTTTTCAAATAAGTTTTCTGTCCTTTTCTCTCTCTCTCTCTCTCTCTCTCTTCTCCTTCTGGGATTCCTATAATACAGATGGTTATTTGCTTTATGTTGTCCAAAAGAGCCCTAACTGATTCTCATTTTATAAAATTCTTTTTTTTCTGTTTGCTGTTCAGCTGGGTGCTTTCCATTACCCTGTCTCCCAGATGGCTGATCTGTGTTCACTAATCTGTTGATTCCATATAGTGTGTTTTTCACTTTAATGTTATATTCTTCAACTTTGATTCTTCTTTATATTTTCTCTTGAAGTTCTCACTGAGTTCCTCCACTCTATTCTCCAGTCTGGTGAACATCTGTATAGTCGTTGCTTTAAATTCATTATCTGACACCGCTTATCTTTGTTTCATTTAGTTCTTTTTCTGAGGTTTTGTCTTGTTCTTTCATTTGCAGCATATTCTTTTGTCTCCTCATTTTGCTTGACTTTCTGTGTTTGTTTCTATGAATTACACAAAACAGTTACTTCTAAACTTGAAGGAGTGGTCTGATGTGTGGTCATTCCCTAGGCAGACTGTGCCTGGCAACTTCGGCTGCCTGAGTGGAGCTGTGGCTGGCATGGGTTTCAGGGTCCGGAGAAGCTCCACAGAGGGGGTGCTCTCGTAGGACCAGTATAGATAAAGTGGTTGTAAGTCCTGGGTAGTCCCAGGCCCTTCCACATAAAGGGCATCCCAGCAGGACAACTGAAGCTGAAGTAGGTGCAAGTCAGGGTGTCCTGGGCTCTACATGTTCTATATACACCCTGACTAGAGCCAAAGTGAGGTGCAAGACAGGGGTCTTAGAGTGCTCCACACAGGGCATACCCCAGTAGGCCAGCTGAAGCTGAGGTGAGTCATGGGCCGGGGTGTCCCAGGATTCTACATGCTGTGGGTACACTGGCAGGACAGCTAAAGCTAAAGTTGGTACAAGCTGGGATGGCCCAGGATGCTCAGCACAGGGAGTGCCCTGACTGGGTGACTGGAACTGAGGCAAAATGGGCTGGAGGTGCCTGGGTGCTCCACACAAAGGACACCGTTGTGAGACAGCTGGATCTGGAGCAGATGTTAGTTAAGAGGTCCCAGAGTGCTCTGCTTCTAAGGTACCCTAGCCAGCCCTCTGATGCCAAAGTGGTGTGGACCTGGAGTGTTTCACAGTGTTCTGTGTCTATGTCGCCCCGGGGCAAATCCTGGGGTGAATGGCGAGCATGGCCACCAGCCTGCTACTTAGAGTTCCAGCCATTCCCTCACCTTTTTGCAGAGTTCTAGGGCTGATTCTTTTATAGCCAGCTGTTCTTTAACCACAGCTCTTTTTCTGTGCCCCAGTATGTCTAGTACAGGTGTAAGCTAGTGACCCAGGTTTCGCTGAAACAGTAAGCTAGCTGTGATGTCCGGATCCTGTTCCTGTTTGCACTATCACAGTAAAGGGGGGGCACAAACCATGGTGCTCACCAGGCCTTCTGACCAAGAGAGGGTTCCAGTAGCTCTCCAAAGTTTGATGCTGTTCTAAGGCTGGATCTCTTAAATTCTTTGAAATTGTGACTTTTTCTGTGCCTCAGGGCTTCTGGGGATGGTATGGGTTAGGGCCCTAGGCTGCCTGAGTGGCAGACTGGCTATGGTGCCCAGAACCCTGCTTCCATTTTCATTATTAAAGTGAAAGGAAAACTTAAGCCATGGTGCTCACTAGCCCCTTAAACCTAAAGAAGAGATCCAGCAGCTCCTCTGTCATCTGGTGGAGTCCTAGGACTAGATCCTTAATATTGAACTTTTAAACCAAAGCTTTTTTTCTGTGCCCCAAGGCAGACAAATCTGCTCACAGGTACTTAATACCAGCTCTTCCCACTGCAGTCTGCAGCATCTGGGTGAGAGTTCCCTTTATTATCATGTCTTCCTCTCTCTTGCTGTTCTCCATATGGTTTCTCTATTTTTTGTTGTGCAAAGCTCTTCAGTCACCATCAGTATTTCAGGAAAAATTGCTCTATAAATAGGTGTAGATTTGATGTGTTCATGAAGGATATGAGTTCAGGGTCTTCCTACATTGACATTTTGGACTGGAACTTAGCGTGACAACAAAAATTTCTGGTAGCATTTTGTTTGGGAATGCCTTCACTCTGGGGATCTGTTCTGGGGAAATTGACATCTTGAAAACCTGGAGTCTTCCGAACAATAGTTACAGTATATGTTCCCATTTATTTAGGTTTCTTTAATTTCTCTCATTAAGTATTTATGGTATTCTGTTACAGATCATTACATTTTGTCAGGCTTCCTTCTTATTTTATTTTTCTAAAGTTATTTTAAATATGATCAGTTAAATTTTAAATGTCATTTTATGATTATTTGTTAATCCTGTATCTTGCAATCTTTCTAAAATCACTCTAGTACTGTCTATTTGATTGAAGTGGACTTTCAGAATAGTGTTCAGTAGCAATGTTGAATGTGAGTATGCTTGTCTTGTACCTGATTTTTAAGAGAAACTCTTCCACAATATGATTTTAACTATGGCTTTAAATGTGCACACTATTCAATTGAAAATATTTGCTTCTGTTTCTAGTTTTTAAAGTTTTTATATCTTCTTAATGAAATTTCATTATGTAACATCCATATTGATCTCATCCAGTAGTTTAAACTTCTAACACATGGTAGTTTTCATTTATAAGATTTTTATTTGATTTTTCTGTTTTTCTTTTTTCTTTCTTTCTTTCTTTCTTTCTTTCTTTCTTTCTTTCTTTCTCTTTTTTTTTTTTAAGATTTCATGTGTATTAGTTTGCTTCAGCTGCCATAACAAAACACCAGAGGCTGGGTGGCATAAACAACAGAAATTATTGACTCACATTTGAAAGTCTAAGATCAAATTGTAGCTAGTTTGATTACTCTTGTGGTTTCTCTCCTTGACTTTCAGAAAAGCACATTCTTGCCATGTCCTTAAATGTTCTTTCCTTTGTTCACTGCAGCTAAATACATCTTATCTCAAAAAAAATTTTTTTCACTCCATAGTGCTATATTTATAGTTAAGTTTTTAGAAATTTCCAATAGACTTAACTCTTTTAACATGAATATCTGTTAATTCTATTGTCTGTATATGTTCTGAATTAGTTTTGTGTTTTTGTTTCAATTTTTGTCATTAATGTGCATTGTATTTCGAGACTCTTTGCTTACCCGGTAATTTTAGATTGAATGCTAGATATTATTAATTTTATCTTTTGATTGTTGGGTATTTCTATAAATCTCCAAATTTTTAAAAACTGTGTTTTGAGAGGAAGTTATTTAGAAATAATGTGATTCTTTCAGTCTTTCTTTTGAGAGGTACCATGTGGATTTGGACAATTAGTTAGTCTAGGGATAATTATTCCTCAATACCAAGCAAGAAACTTTTGTGTATTCAAGGCAATGCCCCATGAATCATGAGGTTTTAATTTGGCTTCTGGGAATAGGTACTTATGTGAGTGCTGGTCACTATTATCTCTAAACTTATCTGGTGATTTTATCTCCAGCCCCCCCACCCTTTTTTTTTTTAATTAGTTCTCAGCTGAACATTTAAAGGGGCACTTTTCAGATCACAGATGTTTTCTCTGTGTAAACACTCTATCCTCTGAACTGTGCCTTGGCCTTCCTGGAATGTAAATTCACATCTTTTTTTTTTTTTTTTTTTTTTTTTTTTGTAAATTCATATCTTAAGTATTCTTGCAGTAATCTGATGGCATTATTTTTACCTAAATTATAGCTATATTTATGTTACTAGGTTATACTTAGAGCCAACAACAAACATCCTTTAGAAAAGCTATGATAGTAATGACTAAATTTGATACACATAAGCATATATATTAATTGTTACCCTTTACGTATTATCTCTGTAGTAGTTTATCATAGGTCAAAACAATCATTCTTCCAAAGGATGATATAATATTCATTCTTTTGAAGAGAAATAATTTTCAAAAACACCTTTAAACATATTTTTTTAAATTTAAAACATTCTGTAGTTTCATTCCTTTCAAGGATAACCATCTTCTCTTATGCATCAAAGCTGTTGATTCCAATTTTGAGTGTGAGATGGAAGTGGTGAGGAAAGGCAACAGCAAGTAGTTAGAACCCACATGGAATCTGTTACAATAATTTGTCAGTTGATGATAAAAGGTGTCTATTGGAAAAAAAAATGACATAGGAAGGTGGATATATACATATACAAGTGTGGTTAGTATAAAAGGCAAACATAAAAAATGTGGAAGTCTATCTACAAATGCCCTTTTTTTGTAAAATCATGAAATGTTTAAGTGGGGAGCAAGTTTCTGCATATTTTTGTCAACACTTTTTCTTTTTCTTTTTTTTAAAGATTTAGTTATTTACTTTAGAGGGGGACAGGCATGTACAAGAGGGAAAAGGGGCAGAGAGAGAGAGAATCTCAAGCAGATTCCACGCTGAGCACAGAATGTAATGCAGGGTTTGATCTCATAACCCTGAGAGCATGACTGGAGCTAAAACCAAGAGTCAGAGACTTAACTGACTGAGCCATCCAAGCACCTCTATTTTTGACCATACTTTAAAGTCAGAAAACAAGTTGCAACATGTTTTCTATATTAGCACATAAGAAATCCATATTTGTAATGTTTGCCTAATGGGTTAAGTAATATACCAGACTCTAATCAATTATGCAATCTTTGACATAAAAACCCAGCAAAATTTAATCTCCCTTTGTAAATCACTCTTTTCTGTGAATGAAGCATCAAGATTCTATAAACAATTGAGAGAAAAAACTAAAAATAAAGTCAGTGTTTTAGAGAAAGAATTGCAATAATAAAAATGACAAAACAAGAAAGAAACAAGCATGCTGGGTTATAGTAAGAATATTTAAGCATATCTTTAAGATAGGCAAAACCATATTATGTTGTAGGTATTAAACTCTTCTAGGAATATGGATAATATTCTCTAAACACCAGGCTCTTTAAAAATATTCCAAGCAATTAATATTTCAGAAACTTAAAAAGTCATAAAACCTGCTTAATTTTAAGCAAATATCTTTGTCATATCTTTTCATTTTGTCTTACAACAACCTTTGCCACCACATGTTCAATGAAGAGAAAATCAGCCTAGCTATGGCAAATAAATTGTTGTGATCACTGATCACCTATTCAACCATTTGGCTGTATTTGACACTTGATATATTAAGTGAAGAAACATATGTATAATCTTGGAACCATTCCTGAATCTACATTTTGAAAATAGTATTACGGACACTAAAATTTAGTAACTAACAAGTGTAAAAGTGACAGATAAACGCCAAGCTCTCGGGGCATCTGGGTGGCTCAGCGGCTTAGGCTCAGGTCGTAATCCTGGGGTCCTAGGATTGAATCCCACATCAGACTCCCTGCATGGAGCCTGCTTCTCCCTCTGCCTCTCTCTCTCTCTGTGTCTATCATGAATAAATAAATAAAATCTTAAAAAAAATAAACCGAGTTCTCTACAATAGAACAAAGCAAATATATTACATTTTCTTTGAACATATGATTTTACGATTTTACTAAGAAGATAACATAGATATGCAACCAGTAAAATAATAGCAATGATAGTTAAACATTTATACTTTATGGAGGTTCTCTGGGTTACTTAGGATTGTGTGAGTTGACATGAAGAAGACAATGCCTTCTAGACAGAAAAGATTTGTGTTACAGAATAGCAGGATATATATTTGAAAAGGTAATACATGACAATTTTTTTTCAGTTTGAATTTTAATCGGCAATAGTTAGACATAGTCCAATAAAGATATGATGGTGTTTGGAGATTTCTGACCAAAGAATTTTACATGAAACCTTATGGTAAAATATAAAGAAGGTTAGAAGTAGAAGTGAATGGAGACAGGGCAATAACTCATAACTCAGTTTACACAATTGCCACATGAAAGAGACCAGAACTGTAAAGTGGGAATCAAAAAGAAAGGCAGCTATGTATATGTTTTTTAATAGGTAATTTACAATAAAACATTTTAAAAAATATTTAGTATATTCCTTTTTCTATAATCAAAATATACACTTAGGACTAAAATGTAGAAATGTACAGGAAATTAGGAGATACAATTTATAATTTCACTATTTAGCATTTAAACATTTTGAAAGTCTTTTAATATGTGATCATTTTATATAATATGTTACATAAATATAAATTGTAATATATAATTAAATGTATATTATGAAAGTTTTATATTAATCATTATATACTGGATGTATATATACATGTATGTACACATGCTTATATTTTCTGATTTTTTTAATATTTTCTGATTAAAAAGAGTTTCCTTTGACTATGTCTTTGGAGTATTTGTCAGTCTGGGTCAATTTTCTACCATAGTTTATAGATTAGAGTGATTTTCATGTCTTATTTTCATTGGAATCAGTAATTGTTGAACAAGCGAATGATATTTTGCTAATTAAACCTTTTATATGAAGAAATTGATAGTAACGGTTTCAATACTGTTGAACAATAGAGACTATTTCTTTCTAGGATACTTTCTTGTCCCATGGAAAATACTTTATCTTGTTAAGAGATACTAGATTGACACTGGGTCAGAAGAGATAAAAAAATATTGAATTTGGGAGGGACTGACAGAAATGTAAAGAAATAAATTAATAAGTAATAACTTGAGGGAAAGATATTGCATCAAGAAAATAGAGCGAACTGTGCATGGAGAGAAAAAAAGATGTGTTAGTTTAACACGAAATAGTCTATCATATAATAAAAGTAAAGACGTGGGTCTTTGTGTAATTTTGATGAAGACATTTATTATTTTAAATACTTGGAATAAAATAGCACTAACTTTTACTATAGAAAAGTGGCATTAAAGCATGAAATAGTGTATCCCAAATTATCTATTTATGTTTTAAGGATAAAAATATACAAGAAAGTAGATATATGTGTCTAATTTGGGCATTCAAGTAAAAAGCCCCTGTTAGACTGTGTGGAAATGATCTAGAAAATTCAGAGGGAATAAAATGTTAAAAACTTGGATAGTAACAAAGAAAGAATGGAGCTGTACTGGCTATTGATTCCATTCTTGTGCATACTAATTGTCTTCAATGTTTGTAGCAGGTTTATTCATAAATGTGAAAAAGTGAAACAAGGTGTACTTCAGTAAGTGAATAAACAAAATGTGGTGTCTGGGATGCTATTCAGTGATAAAAAGAAATAAGGTATTAATCTATACAAAACCATTGATGAATCTTGAATGTAATTGCCAAATAAAAGAAAACTGTTTGAAAAGGCTATATATTGTGCAATTCCATTCCAGAAAAGGTAGTCCTAACAAAGTAAAAATGTCAGTGACTGCCAGGAGCTTGGGGAGAAGGGAGGGTTGAATAACGTCTGGGATTTCTGATCCTATAATGGTGGATGTGTGACACTATGTATTGTTTAAAAACCGTAGATTTGTACATACAAAGAGTGAATCTCAAAGTAAAAAAATAAAGCATGATCACTGAAAAGCTGAGTGATACCAAGATGAAAGGCAGACTTTGACAAAATAAAATGTCATTAATATTTGGAGCGATTTTACTAAAGAGGGTAAAGGAAAATGATGGTGATTTAAGTAATTTTAGAAATAAATGAATACCATAGGACAAAGAGTAGAATAGTCTGTTTATAAAGCACCGCCATTTAGTTTAGCTCCTCATAGAGTTATCCTAAGTTACCAATTCTGACACAATACTTGTGTACCAGAATTGAGCAATTAATTAAATGTCTGGTAGATCGTGAGATTCAAGTTACTTTTGGAGGGCAAGTTTACAGATAAGCCAGAGTGAAAGAGAAGAATGGTTTGTTTAATAATGGATTAGAAGAGGAGACATCAGGGCAGCCTGGGTGGCCCAGTGGTTTAGCGCCGCCTTCTGCCCAAGGCCTGATCCTGGAGACCCGGGATCCAGTCCCGTATTGGGCTCCCTGCATGGAGCCTGCCTCTCCCTCTGCCTGTGTCTCTGCCTCTGTGTGTGTGTGTGTCTCATGAATAAATAAATTAAAAATCTTTTTGAAAAAGAAGAGGAGATATCAATATGAACTGATACTTAGCTCAATATGGATGGTTTAGAAAGAATAATATCTAAAGATAGACCTATAGACACATAATTTGTGTTATGTATATAGACCCACATTTGTAAGTACAGACACATATTGGTTGTTCTGCGAGCTGAGAGGGCCGAGAAGCAACAACCTAGTAGCAATGAACAAGACCCAGATGTTGGATTCTAATGCATTCCTCCAAAGTAACCAGAGCACCTCAGAGAAATGGCTGATTCTAGGGTTGGGGCAGAGGATATACAACATGAGCCTGAAGAATCCTGTAGTGTCAGAACAAAAGAATATACCAAAAAAAAGAGAGAGAGAGAGAGAGAGAGAGAGAGATGAAGATGTATCAAAGGGACAAAGGAGTCAATTAGAGGGCCTCCCATGGCCAAAACTAGGAACAATTTAAGCAATAAAGTGAATAAAGTAGCACTGTCTTATAATCTAAATTATAAATATTTATGAGTAAATACTGATTGACTTTATTATTATAAAAATTGATTAATTTAAAAAATAAAAGACAGCAAAAAATTAAAAATAAAAATTTGCAAACTTTTAAAAAAAGATGATTTAATAAGTAAATGGAGAAGAATGGACATATCCATTCTTCTTTTCTTGCTCTTTTTCCTTGTAGTTTGATGGAGTATTTTTTTCTAAAGTATTATGCTTGGATATCTTTCTCTTAATTTTCGGTCTATTAATTACAGGTTTTTTCAAGTTATCATTGGGTTCATATGTAATATGTGCATAGTAGTTCATATTATTTTTTTTTTAAAGATTTATTTATTTATGATAGAGAGAGAGAGGCAGAGACACAGACAGAGGGAGAAGCAGGCTCCATGCCAGGAGCCCGACGTGGGACTCGATCCCGGGACTCCAGGATTGCGCCCTGGGCCAAAGGCAGGCGCCAAACTGCTGAGCCACCCAGGGATCCCCAGTAGTTCATATTATTAAGTCACTTTTGAGTAACCTCAATCCCAGCTGGGGCCGCCTGTCAGGTGTGTCAAAGCGGGAGGAGCTTTGGAGTGAGGCCTACACAGGCAGAAATGTTGAATGGGGTGGGTCCACGGCAAATTATCAGGGTGGAACATGTGCATCTAACAAAATACGTGGACAGTGTCAGCATTGGTTGTCACAAGCATCTGACCATCTAGGCTGGAGGGGGGGATAAAGGCATCCACCAATTCTTTTCTTCCCAGAGAAATATTCTAAAGATTCTTGTCACTACAGCAAAATTAGTCAATGTATCTCCTCTACATATACCTCAGGCGTTTTTGAAACTACTGCTTCTGTGCTGTGTCTCAGGCTGAGTTATTTATTTAGTTTGTTAGCTCTTTAAACATGGGGATGCATTGTCTTATAACCCTCTGGCTCTTCTGGAGTTAAGTCTGCTGATTTTAGGCTCCCAAAATTAAGCTTTGGTGATTTTTGAAATCCCCATGGTTAAACCTCACTGACTTTCAAAGCCAGTGGCCTGGTTCCCAACTTTGTGTTCCCCCCTCCTGCCCTTTTTGATATGGACTTTTTTCTATGATCAGTTGTGGAGGATCTGTTCTACCAGGTTACCAGATTGTTTGCAGAGTTAGTTGCCTACATATAGCTGTTATCTGAGTGTGTACATGGGATGAGATGACTTCAAAACCCTCGTATTGTACCATTTTCCCTTGGTTCTCAGAAAATACATATATGTGTTTTTTAGGTCATTGAATAGTAGCAAAGCCATATTTTTTAATGATTAATTGATGAAATTGTTGCACGAATGTGAAATAATTCATGATATTAACAAAAGATTTATCAAGTACAATTTAATTTATATAATATAGTACATTAGTATATTTTGTGGCTACACAAAGTATATTTAGAAGATACATGCTTTCATACAAGCTCTTTGTAATTATTTCTAAAAAACATTAGTTTGTTCACATGCAAAAATAAAACCTTTTTTAGCTTATACAAATTTCACAGACTTTTTAAAATTATATATAATAATAGACAAAGCTTTTAAAAATCAATATTCAAGTTATAAATCCTTCAGCACTTTAATGTTCAAAATTGTTTTTGTCAATAACTAAGAAAACATTTTATAATTAGAGTCATATATTAAAATTTTAATTTGCTGTGACACAATAATTAGTAATATTTTATTTTTAAAATTCAACTCAAGGAGCACCAATATTTACATATTTGCTTATCATTAAATTGTTTAATAATGTATACATCTGAGTTACTTATTACATCATGAACTAAAATGAAAACATGTTAATAAAATTAATAATAATATAGTAATATACCAATGAAATGTAGGAAGTTACAAACATGATAGTGTCTGAGGACATTTTCAGTATTCTTTCTTTGGTATATCAATCAGTAAAGATGAAAGGGCTATGATGTGTGTGTGTGTGTGTATTATGTGGAGCATCAATTTTATAAATTCAGAGTTTTTTAATTAATTAATTTATTTTTAAAGATTTTATTTTTATTTATTTGTGAGAGACACAGAGAGAGAGAGAGAGAGGCAGAGAGAGGAGGCTCCATGCAGGGAGCCCGACGTGGGACTCGATCCTGGGACCCCAGGATCAGGCCCTGGGCTAAAGGTGGTGCTAAACCACTGAGCCACCTGGGCTGCCCTCTGAGTTTTTTATACTGAGGTTACATTGTGTAAATCAGGTATTAAATTTTCTACAGATAAATTTATAATTTAACTTTTCAACTTAAATATGGCAGCAGCTATAATACTTTCAAAAAACATTATTTAAACTAAATTCTGGTGAATTTTAAAATATTTGCATCTGTTCTAAAATTTAAAAAGTCTTTTTGTGAAATAACCATCAATGATTTGTGATTTTTAAAATTGAGTTGATCATAGCAATATAATTATGACTTTTAAAATTAAATTTATCATGATAATTTTGAAAACATGGCAAAAATGGTATGTACAACCATAAGAATAATTATACATGGCTCTGTGTAGTAATTGCATAGTATTCTATTTCAAATTATTTCATCAGGGTACATTTGTCAACTATTCCATAAATTATACATTAAATAATATCTAGAGTAACATTTTAATTTTAAGATTTCATGAGAAGGGATCCCTGGGTGGCTCAGCAGTTTAGCAGCCGCCTTCCGCCCAGGGCATGATCGGGATCGAGTCCCACATCGGGCTCCCCGTGTGGGATCTTCTTCTCCGTCTGCCTGTGTCTCTGCCTCTCTCTCTCTCTGTGTCTCTCATGAATAAATAAATATCTTTAAAAATAAAACAAAACACAAAGATTTCATGTGAAGACTGAAAATATGGTTTCTGGAAATGAATATGAGTAGGTTAGAATAAAAACAATTCCTTAAATATTATTTAAATCTTAAAATGGAGTTCCTAATAAAGAATCTCTACTATCTTCTACACAAATATGTGTGTGTAATGGTTTTGCTCTAGAAGATATTTTAAGCAAATTAGATTCCCTTAAAATTGCCAACAATTTGCTTAGCCAGAAAATGATACAAGGTTACAGGGTCTTTAAAAAGTCCATCTTGGGATCCCTGGGTGGCGCAGCGGTTTGGCGCCTGCCTTTGGCCCAGGGCGCGATCCTGGAGACCCGGGATCGAGTCCCACGTCGGGCTCCCGGTGCATGGAGCCTGCTTCTCCCTCTGCCTATGTCTCTGCCTCTCTCTCTCTCTGTCTCTGTGACTATCATAAATAAATAAAAATTAAAAAAAAAAGTCCATCTTTGTCCAGCTTGGTTTTAATCAGACAATATTATTATGTAATATCTAGGAACAATGGGAGGTCAATAAACTAGGAATTACTATATTATTACAAAAAAGCTATTTTTCAAAAAATTGGTTATTGGAAGTTAATTTCATCCTTTTCAACCTATGAAAGAAAGATTCCATGATAGCCATTACAATTAGAAGAAAAAATTTCATTAGTATATATGCTGATTTTTAGAAGTAAGTTTCAGAATTCTTGGAAATTTAGTATATCAATCATTTTTATGCAAATTTTACAAACATGTTCATGATTTTCCTAAGTGATAAAAATAAACATAAATTAATAAATTAATAAAGTCTAAATTAATATTGAATGCAAAAAAATGTTTAATTCGCTGAACTGAAAGATACCTTAGTTCTTAAGGACTCATAATCTAATTTCATTTGAAAGATTGATATTTCTTTACCACAATAATTTGTATATATTTACTTTAAGGAATAAAATAAGTTTCGCCCAGATATTTATCTCCTTGTCAATTTTTTTTTTTTTTTGCTTATAAACACACTGGAATATGTAAGTCCAACAGAAATCTTTAAATATTTAAAAGCATAATTACAATGGAAACTGTGGAGACAAGCACCTAAAAGGAAAATACTTATTTTACTTCTTGAGACTAATTTCTATTATTTAGTCTGTAGGAAATACTTTTTGATATTTATATTGCCATTATATAATGTCCTTAGAAATATCTTATATTTGACCTGAAATACCAAATTATTCAACATTACACATTGTTTAGAATATAGAAGGAATTCAAACACTTCCAATGTTTGAATTCAAAGTGGAGGATGGGCTGACTGACAAGGATTTGCTATAAAATCTATATTTCAGTCAGAGCTTCAATACTGAGAGAGGCTGCATAGTTCTGATAAAGGAGGAATATAATCAGAATATATGCAAATCCCATTGATACACCAAACTGGTATATTAAGCTTAAAATATCAAGAAAATTATAGCTTTCATTTATTGTTTGTGGAAATTATTCAAGTTAAAATATGGAATTTATTTTGATATGTGATTAAGAAATTTATTATTTTTGATGGCATTCTTTTCTGTGAAATGTTGCTTATATCTCTTATTTTTAATTACCTTTTATTCATTTTTATTTCATTAATGTTCACTATAAAATTTAAGACTTCTTCTTTTGATTGCAGCTGATTATTTTTCTCCAGAAAACCGAGAAATCTATACGTTCACTAGAACTCCAATTTGGTTTATGTTTAAGTGATAAGAAAAGTTATCTCTTCTTGTGAAAAGTGAATTATGACTGCAAGCCAATAACAAATTTCTAAAACTGATTAGAGTATATCTGCTAGAAATGCTTTCACAAAATAATCATTTTTAATGATTCTGATGTTAAACCAAGTGGCTTCAAAATGCATCTAAATTATACAAAAGCTTTTCTTAACCATAAGCTGTATTTTAAAAATACATTTATAATATAATATTTAACATGACCTCATTTACTCAGGAAAATTTTAACATGGAAAATATTTTATTCACTCACTCATTTATGAAGAAGTTTTAGAGTACGTATAATATTCCAACTACTTGAGACAATTCTGAAAGTACTAACATATATAAACATGAATAAATCCTTCATGAATAAATACTTCCCTACAATCAGTAGGGAAGACAGTCAAGCTCAGCAATTAGCATAATGGAATATTATGAGTATTTAGAGAATTATGATAAAAATTTATAGGTAACATATAGAAGAGGAAGGTTAACTCTAATATGACCTTTTTCTTAATAGAAAAGTATAACTTAAGATGTACTTTATAATAATGTTTATAAAATTAATATGATCCATTCAAAACACTTGATTTTTAGATTTTTGTCAATTCTAAAGATCACCTTGGAAAATATACATGTCAAAATCTTCAGGAAAAGTTATTGAGATCTTGACTTATCAGAGAGTAAATGTTTTTATAAACACACTAATAGTAAAACAAAATGAGGCTATAATATTCATGGATCTAAATTCATATGAAATAATAAAGAACCCACAAATAAATCCAAATAGACACAATACTAATATGTAAGAAATTTGAATGGTTAATCACAGAATGATATACTTTCAATGTCCTTCAATAGGGGAGAGGTTACTCAGCTATTAGAAATGACAAATACCCACCATTTGCTTCAACGTGGATGGAACTGGAGGGTATTATGCTGAGTGAAGTAAGCCAGTCGGAGAAGGACAAACATTATATGTTCTCATTCATTTGGGGAATATAAATAATAGTGAAAGGGAATATAAGGGAAGGGGGAAGAAATGTGTGGGAAATATCAGAAAGGGAGACAGAACGTAAAGACTGCTAACTCTGGGAAACGAACTAGGGGTGTTGGAAGGGGAGGAGGGCGGGGGGTGGGAGTGAATGGGTGACGGGCACTGGGGGTTATTCTGTATGTTAGTAAATTGAACACCAATAAAAAATAAAAAAAAAAAATAGGGGAGAGGTTATTATGTATTTCCTTAGAACATAATGCCGTGTACTCATTGAACACCATAATATAGAAAGAAGAAATATAGTATAACAATAATACATAGTCATGAAGTGCCTATTTTACTATGTTTTTAGTATTATCACCAAAAAATAATTACAGGATAATTACATATAAATAATATTTTTTTTTAAATTTTTACTTATTTATGATAGTCAGAGAGAGAGAGAGAGAGAGAGAGGCAGAGACACAGGCAGAGGGAGAAGCAGGCTCCATGCACCGGGAGCCCAACGTGGGATTCGATCCCGGGTCTCCAGGATCGCGCCCTGGGCCAAAGGCAGGCGCCAAACCCCTGTGCCACTCAGGGATCCCTAAATAATTATTTAAAATGTATTTTATTAAGAAGATAAACAGAGCAGACTTATATTTCTTTTCTTAGAATATTTCTTTGTTCTTTAATATCTTGGGTTTTTTTAAGATTTTATTATTTATTCATGAAAGACACACACGGTGGGGGTGGGCAGAGACACAGGCAGAGGGAGAAGCAGGCTCCATGCAGGGAGCCCCACGTGGGACTTGATCCTGGCATTCCGGGATCACACCCTGGGCCGCAGGCTGGCGCTAAACCGCTGGGCCACCCAGGGATCCCCGATTTCTTGTTTTTTTTTTTCCTGAAAATATTTTGTCTATGTTTTCAAGGATATTTTAACTCAATATAAACTTGTAGTTTTACAATAATTTTTTTCCTATTCCGGTACTTCAAAGATATTGTTCCATTATTTTTTACCTCTACTATTTGTGATGAATTTTAGCTATTATTTGTATCATTCATTGTTTTCCTGTTTGTAATATTTCTTTTTGTTATGGTTGTTTTAAAAGTTTTTGGGTTCTTTTTCATTTTCAGGAACTTGACTTTTGTTTTAGGATGATATATTCTTTGTACTTGTCCCAGTTGAGATGTGCTAAACTTTTAAAAAATTTTTTAAAGCCATGGGTTAATATTTCCTACAAGTTTTTAGAATGCTTATAATAAGTAAGTCTTCTTTTTTTTTAAGATTTTATTTATTTATTCATGACAGACAGAGAGACAGAGAGAGAGAGAGACCCAGGCAGAGGGAGGAACCGCTGGGCCACCGGGGCTGCCTGATAAGTAAATCTTCTGTCTCTTTTTTCCTGTTTTATCTCTATATGCTACTTCCTGGAATTAAATATGTTTTAGAACTTACGATATTGTGCCATGAATCTTGTTTGGTTGGTTCCAATTTTTCCTCTTTTTGATCTTTTCATTTCAGTTTGAATACTAAATTTAAACCTAACATAAATTATTTTTATTTCTCTGCTGTGTCACTAGTAGAAAACCATTGAATTCATTCTTTTTCATTTTGTATTTTAAACCTTAACATTCCAATTGAATTTACTTTAATATTTTCCATTGCACTACTGAAATTCTCCATTCAGATATTTTAACCACAGTTTCCACTATACTTACTACAACATTTAACAAAATTATTTTTAAAAATTCATATAATTCCAATACAGTTCATCTTTGAGTTATATTTGTCTTTTTTGTTCTTCACTATGGTTTAGATTTTCTTGCTTTATATGTGTGTTTTGTATGCCAGAATTTTGTGTAGAAAAAAATGTTGAAGTAAATAGTATTTGTCTCCAAAAGAATATTTCTTCTTATGCCACTTGGTAATGTGGGCACATTAGGTCATTTACATATATTTTCCTATCCCTCACTTTTACACCTGAGAAGGTCTCTTGCTGTCCTACACCAAGCCTTCAGAGCTTGACTTACCCGGAGAGAACTTTGGTAATATTTTAGTAGTTTTTTCAGTTCTTCTGTCTTACTTTAGACCATAACTAGCCTGCCTTGCATTTGATAAAGCTTAGATTATCTTGGAAGGATATTTTCAACTCTTTTCCTCCTTCCCATATTTCAGGGGGCCTAAAAAATTACAGTAGTTGGGAGCCAAGACTGTCTCAGAGTGTTTCTTTTCAGCTCCTCTTCTCATCTACATAATTACACATTGGTCTAGAAATCCTAAGTGATTTCTTCAGTTCTCTCTGCCACCAAGTATTCTGTTCTTGCCTTCATGAACTCAGTGAGGGCTCTTGACAAAATGTTACTAGATTGGTGTAAACAATTTTTTTGACCATGCCTTTTCAGGATTCTAATATGTTGGCAAGTCTTCTCTTGGCCAAAATATATTGATTTTTAAAAATATGCTTTCATCAGTCATCTCTGATGGATCCTTCTTCTCTTCCTTCCCTTCTACCAGATTTGAAAGCAGCCATGTTTCCTTTGTTGGGGACTTAGCTTAGCCAAGTTTATTTCCACCACCAATTTTCTAATGGATTTAAAAATCTGTGATTTTTAAGAATATATACGAATTGTTTGTTTATTGCTGATTTCTTCTATTTACCAGAAGTACGAACACTTTTATTTATTGCAGTCCTAATTAGTGTCAGACATTGCCTAGTGCTTGGAATGGAGTAATGAATAGACTAAAGTTTTACTCAGAAAGCATTATTTTTCAGGAGAAAGAATATTTCAAATTGAGAGTTTGGGCAAACAGTGTCACTTGATGCAGACTGAATCTCAGAGGCAGAAGGTTTAGAAGATTATCTCACCACCCTGAGAAGAGACACTGCTAGATCAGGGCTCCTCCGAATAGATCATATTTTCCTGCTCTTAGAACGTTGGCTTCATTCCTTGTTCTCAATAATTGAGAAGAATTATGAAAATGCTAATGCAACTTCCTCACAAAGTTGGACAACAAGGTATGTAAGTGCTGGTTCTTGCTTGTTTAATGAGCTTTCTTGGAATATGTATGGCTAGATTCTTACCATCTTGTGGTATGTTGGGATAGAGTGTACAGGTATCATTTTTTATTTGTTTTTTGAGAATTTTAGATTGAACACAGGCTCTTTTTACAGAAGAAGAACTAGTAGTTTTTGTCATGAATGGGTGTCAGATGTTGTTAAATGCTTCTGTGTCAAGTTTTATGATTATACGAATTTTGTCTCTAACTCGTTGATATTCTATACTTTATATTGGTACATTAATGGTTACATTACTTGATTTTCCAGAGTTGGACCAACCTTCCATACCCCTTTGTACTTGGGTTAAATCTAAATTGATATCAGTGTATAATTATTTTATATATTATTGAATTCAATTTTTGAATATTTTGTTTAGGATTTTACATCTATATCCATAGAAAAATATTTTTTTTGTAATTTACCTTTTTTGTAATGTTTTATTTTGTCATGATGTCAGAGTAATACTGGCCTCATAGAATTAGTTTAAAAGTATTCTTCTGTTTTGTGGAAGAAATTGTAGATAATTGATATCATTTCTTCCATAAATATTTGGTTAAATTTACCAGTGAAATAATTTGGCTTCATCCTATTCTTTTGGAAGGTTATGAATTACTTATTCATTTCTTTAATATGTAGGTCATTTTTAAAATTCTGGTAATTTAAGTGGCATCTAATGATTTTAATTTTCACTTTACTAATAAATAATACATGTTTTTAAATATTTATTTGCCTCCTTTGCAAATCTTTGTCAATTTTTTAAATTGAATCTTGAGAGTTCTTAATATATTCTGAATATAATTTCTTTATCAGCTATAAAATTTGGAAATATTTTAACACTGTCTTATAAGAGCAAAATTTTTAATGAGATTAAGGTCTAATTTTTCAACTTGTTACTCTTTGATTATATTTTAATGTGTATCCAATAAATCTGCTTAGTTCATAGTAACCTTTTTTCCTAGATGTACTATAGTTTAAACTTTATATTGAAATATTTAATACATTTTCTATATTTGTATATGATTTGAGGTGGGAATCAAATAAATTTTTGGCATCCCAAATTTCTGAAATATTTTTTTGTACAGAGTATCCTTTCTACACTGAATTTCCTTTTGCATTTTTAATAATTAATATTAAAAATATTAATTCTCATGGTCTATAAATAAAATGTATCTCTCAATTTGTTAGGTCTCCTTTAACATCTGTCTGCATTGCTTTGAAATATTCATTGTACACATCATTCAACTTTTTTTTTGTTTTATATATTTTAAATTATGTTGATACTTTTTTAACCTAAAACCTAAATTCAAACTGTTCATTGTACAAATAAAGTACAAATAAAAAATTTGTATTGATTTTATATCTGCAACCTTGGTAAACTCACTTTTTAGTTCGAGTAGCTCTTTTGAAATTCCCTCAGATTTTTTTATATGAATAATGTCATCTACCAACAATGATAGTTTTACTTAGTCATTTTCAAAATTAGAAACTTTTTCTTATTACATTGGCTAGAACCTTTAGTAGAGTGTTGTATATAAGTGTCAGGATCAGATATTCTGGTATTATTTTTGATCTCATAAAAAATCATTCAGTATTTAACAGTTAAGTATACTAGAGCTAGGGGTGTCTGGGTGGCTTAGTGAAGCATTGACTCTTGGTTTCAGCTTAGGTCATCATCTCAGGGTCATGAGATTGAGCTCCAAATTGGGCTCCATTCTGCTAGTGTGGAGTCTGCTTAAGATTCTCTTTCCCTCTCCCTCTGCACTGCCTCCCTGCCACCCCCGGTCAAAAAAAAAAAAAAAAAAGTGTACTACAGCTAATTTAATTTTCATAAATGACCTATATATTTTTATTTGACATAGTTACCATCTGTTCAAGATTTGCTAAGAGTTTCAAAACTCTGGATATAACCTCAATTTTGTCAAATGTTTTTTTCTGCTTATATTTAGATATTTGTAATTTTGAAGTTGCTAACAAGATGGATCAGATAGATTGATTTTAGAATGTTAAAACAGGGCAGCCTGGGTGGCTCAGCAGTTGGGCGCCTGCTTTCAGCCCAGAGCCTGATCCTGGAGTCCTGGGATCGAGTCCCACATCAGGCTTCCCGCAGGGAGCCTGCTTCTCCCTGGTCTGTGTCTCTGCCTCTCTCTCTCTCCCTCTCTCTCTCTGTGTCTTTCATGAATAAATAAATAAATAAATCTTTACCAAAAAAAAAAAAAAAAAAAGAATGTTAAAACATTCTTGCATACTTGGGATAAACTATGTTGGTCTTAATTATCTTTTTTATATATTGTTGGATTTTAATTTTTTATTGTTTTGTAAATAATTACAAATTTAGCAGCTTAAAACAACATAAGTTTATTATTTCAGTGTTTCTCTGGGTCAGGAGTCCCAACATAGCTTAATTATGTATTTTTGTTAACTGTTTTGCAAGGCTGTAATCTAGATACAATCAGTTGTTCCCTTTCTGTTGCTTAGGGTCCTCTTCCATGCTTACCTGACTACTGGCAAAGTTCAGTTCCTTGTGGTTTTAGGACTGAGGTCTTTGCTTCTTTGCTAAAGGTCAGTCAGAGTGACCTTTAGCTCCTAAAAGTCTCTGCACTTCTTTGTAATATGGCCCTCTCATAGTTCCTCTTAGAATACATTAACTTATATATTCGAAGTCAGAAGGAAAATTATTCTCTTCAAGAAAAGTAGACCATAATGTCTCAATTATTCAAGATAAATTCCAGAGAATGGCTGTACATTTTACTTATAGTTGTTAATACTTTATGGTACACTTCAAAATTTATAGTTTTTATGCTAAGTGATCTTGCTACAATAAAATATTTTTTAAAAATATTTAAGTACTGGTATGCCTGGGCGGCTCAGTGGTCGAGCACCTGACTGGCTCACCATGTGATCCTGGAGTCCCAGGATCGAGTCCCACATCAGGCTCCTTGCATGGAGCCTGCTTCTCCCTCTGCCTCACTCTCATTCTGTCTTTCATGAATAAATAAATAAAATCTTTAAAAAAAATCCCTTCTTTAAAAAAAAATGAGTACTTTACTAAGAATTTTTATCTGATTAAGTCAGTCCCATGTAGGGTAATCCTTTCTATTAATTCAAAATCGTCTGATTTGGAACCTAATTATGTATGCAAAATATATACCTTGTTCAAATTATTGTTCTAAGTTTTCTTTTGCAATAATGTCTTTTGTTTTTGTATAAGGGCAATGTTGTCCTTGTAGAATACATTATGATACATTACCTACTCCTTAGTTTTGAGATTTGTTGTTGTAGTTTTCATATATATATTTTATTAGATATTTGGTAGAAATCACCAATAAGGCCATCAGGGCCTACACTTTTCTTTCCATAGAAGATTTTAACTACAGTTCCAGCTTCCTTAATTGACATAGGACTATGAGTCTATCAATTTCTTCTAGAGTTATCTTAGATCATTTTGGATTTTTCAAGGATTTTTTCCATTTTTTTTCTAAATTATGTGATATAATGGCATAAAGTTATCCTAATATTCCTATTATTTTAATGACTGCAGAAACTATGGTTATGGTGCTTTTCTCATTCCTGATATTGATAATTTGTTCCTTCTCTACATTTTTCCTGGTTTATTTGGCTAGAAATGCACTGATTTTATTATTCCTAAGAATCACCTTTAAGTTTCATTGATTTTTCTCTATTTTTGTTTTTCATTTTATTGATTTCCATGATTTTTTAAAAATTCTATTTCATCTACCCAATTTGTTTTTAATTTATTCCTTGTTGTTTCTTAAAGTTTAATCTAAGGTCTTTAATTTGAGAAACTTTTTTTTGTAATATAAGAGTTCAGTGTTACAAATCTCCATTCTACCTATTGCTTTAGTGGCATGCCACAAAGTTTCACACACTGTGTTTTAATTTTAATTTAGTTCAAAAGAAATTTAACATTCCCTATGAGTTTTTTTTTTTCTCAGAAATACTTAGAAATGGGTTATTACATTTTTAAATATTTGGAGTTTTTCAAATGTTTTTGTCAGTTACTGATTTCTAATTTAATTCTAGTCTACTTAGAAAACAGATACATTTAGAGGTGCCTGAGTGGTTCAGTCAGTTAGCATCTGACTCTTGTTCTCAGCTTAGGTCTTGATCACACGGTTATGGATTCATTCTTTTAAAGACTTTATTTATTCATGAGAGATACAGAGAGAAAGAGGCAGAGACATAGGCAGAGGGAGAAGCATGTTCCCTAGCGGGAGCCCAATATGAAACTCAATCTCAGGACCCCGGGATCACAGCCTGAGCCAAAGGCAGATGCTCAACCACTGAGCCATCCAGGTGTTCCTCAGGGTTATGAATTCAAAGCCTTGCGTTGGACTCCACTACCAAAAAAAAAAAAAAAAAAAAAAAAAAAGAGAGAGAGAGAGAGAGAGAGAGAGAGAAAAGAAAAGAAAATAGACATTTTAGTATTAATGTTGAGTTTTGTTTTACAGCTAGAGTATGGGCTATCTTTGTCAATTTTCTATGTCCCCTTTAATAGTATCTGTTTTCTAATAGTATCTGTTTTCTGTTGTAGTTTGGTAAAGTGTCCTGTAAAGTCAACTAAGTCATGTTTGTTAATGGAGTGTTCAAATCTGTATCTTTCCTGATTACTTGTCTAATTGTTCTGTCAGTTATTAAGGAAGGAGTATTGAGTTCTCTGAATTTATTTTTGCAGATCTTCTAGGTTTCCTTCATGAATTTTGAACCTCCTGTAGTGAGGTATATGAACATTTAAGATAATGATGTTTTCTTATTGGTTTGACCTCTTAATAAACTGATCTTCTTTATCCTGATAACATTATTTTCTCAGAAATCTACTTTGTCTGGTATTGAGCCACACCTTGACTTTGCTTGACTAATGTTAGCATTGTATGTTCTTTTTCATCCTTTTTCTTTAAATTAATTTTTGATTTATATTTGAGCTATGTTTCCTGCTGGCAGCATGTAATGAGTTGGTTATATCTAACCTGCAACCTCTACTTTTAATTGGAATACTTATACCACTTTATTTTAATGTTACTATTGTTATAGTTTTATTTCATCTTGCTATTTATTGTATTTGATCCATCTGTTCTTTGTTTTTTTTTGTCTCTTTTGCTGCCAATTTATGTATTGAGAATTTTCTATGATTTAATTTTGTTTTCACATACTAGCTATAACTCTTAGTTACTTTAGTACTGTTTTATGACTTAGACCATCCATCTTTAATGTATCACAGTCTACCTTAAAGTAATATCATAGTACTTTGCACATAAATTGAATTTACAATACATAGTTCATTTTCTATATTGACTACCTTTTGTGCTATTGTTATACATTTTATTTTTATGTTTTTTAAGTGCAAAACATTGTTATTTTTGTTTAAGCAATGCATTATATTTTGGAAAGATGTACAAAATTAGCAAACTACTTCATATATTTATCAACTTGGTCTCCATTTCTAGGTGTATTTATTCCTTAGTGAAGATCCGTAGTTCCACCTTTTTTGTTTTGTTTTGTTTTCTGTGTCTGAAAAGCATCCTGTCAGTTGTTTTATAGTGTGATTTGCTGGTGACTCATCCTGAAAAAATATTTTTCTTTTGTGTTTGAAAACACAGTATAGAATAGATAGTAACAGATTTGTCTGTTTCTTCTTCTTTCTTTTTTTTTTTTTTCAGGCCTTTAAAGATGTTTCACTATTACCTTCTGATATGTATTACTTCTACTAAGAAATTCACTATCATCTGTATTTCTATTCCTCCGTACATAACATTTCTTTTCTTCTCTGATTGCATTAAGCTATTCTATTTACCACTGCTTTTGATGACAGTGGTCTATTTTATATCACATATTATAATTATGTGATCATCAATTATACATATTAAGGAACTTGATGTAGTCCCATAATTCACTGAAGCTGTGTTTTTTTTTTTTTAATTCTTCTTTCTGCATTGATCATGGAAAATTTCTATTGCTATGTCTTAAAGTTTCCTAATCTTGTTTTTTTTTTTTTTTCAATTTTTTTTTTTTTTTTTTTTTTTTTTTTTTTTTTTATGATAGTCACACAGAGAGAGAGAGAGAGAGAGGCAGAGACATAGGCAGAGGGAGAAGCAGGCTCCATGCACCGGGAGCCCGATGTGGGATTCGATCCCGGGTCTCCAGGATCGCACCCTGGGCCAAAGGCAGGCGCTAAACTGCTGCGCCACCCAGGGATCCCCCTAATCTTGTTTTTTGCAAACTCTAAACTACCTTTGATCCTATCTAGTGTATTTTTCCACTCACACATTAGAGTTCCATAGGTTCAAGTTGGGCATTATACCTCCCATTCCTTTCTTATTAGGCACATGGAAATCAGTTTTTTTAAAGAAATAAGTCTAGTATAGTTAACATATAGTACTATATTGTTTCAGGTGTATAATATAGTAATTCAACTCTCCCTGTCATCACCTAGTGCTCATCACAAGTACAGTCCTGAATCTCCATCACCTAATCAACCCAATCCCTACCTTCCTCCCCTTTGGTAACCATCAGTGTGTTCTCTGTTGTCAAGAATCTGTCTCCTGATTTGTTTGTCTCTCTCTTTTTCCCCCCTTTATTCGCTTTGTTTCTTAAATACCACAGATAAGTGCAATCATATGCTCTATGTCTTTCTCTAATTACCTATTTCACCTAGCATTATACTCTCTAGCTCTATATCCATGCCATTGTAAATGTCAAGACTTTATTCTTTTTTTTATGAATGAATAATATTCCATTATATAAACACAGCATCTTCTTTATCCATTCATTTGTTGGTAGACACTGGGGCTGCTTCCATAATTTGGCTGTTGTAAATAATGCTACTTCAAACATTAGGATACATATATCACTTTGGATCACTGTGTAATTTTTTTTTTTTTTTGTAAATATCCAAGAGGGTGATTACTGAGTCATAGGACAGTTTTATTTTTAACTTTTTGAAGAAACTCCATCCTGTTTCCCACAGCGGGTACACCAGTTTGCATTCCCACCAACAGTGTAAAAGTGCTCATTTTTCTCCACTTCTGCCAATGCCTACTGTCTTTTGTATTGTTGATTTTAGGTGTTCTGACTGGTGTGAGGTGTAATTTCATTGTAGTTTTGATCTGTATCTCCCTGATGGTCAGTGATATGGAGCATCTTTCCCTGTGTCTGTTGGCATCTGGATGTCTTCTTTGGAGAAATGTGTGTTCATGTCTTCTGCCCATTTTTAATTGGATTGTTCTTTGGGTGAGTTTTATAAGTTCTTTATATATTTTTGATACTCGCCTTTTATTGAATAAGTCATTTGCAAATATCTTCTCCCATTCAGTAGGTAGCCCCCTTCCGTTTTTTGTTTTTTGAAAAGAGGGATAGAGAGCATGTATGAGTGTGGGGTGTAAGGGCAAAGGCAGAGGGATATAAAGAGAATCCCAAGCAGGCTACACACCCAGCACAAAGCCCAACATGGGGCTCAATCTCAGGATGCCACGATCATGACCTAAGCCAAAATCAAGAGTTGGATGCCCAACTAACTGAACCACCCATGAGCCCCAAGTTGACTTTTAGTTTTGTTGTTAGTTTCCTTTGCTGTGCAGAAGTTTTTTGTTTTGATATAGTCCTAGTAGTTTATTTCTGTTTTTGTTTGCCTTGCTTCAGAGGACATATCTAGAAAAATGTTTCTACAGCCAATGTCAGAGACATTTCTGCCTGCGCTCTCTTCTGTGTTTATGGTTTCAGGTCTCACATTTAGATCTTTAATCCATTTTGAATTTATTTGGGGGTATGGTGTTTCATTCTTTTGCTTGTTGTTATGCAGTTTTCCTGACACCGTTTGTTGAAGAGACTAGACTGTCTTTTTCCCATAAAAGAATCTTTCTTGCTTTTTTGAAGATTAATTGACCATATATTTGCAAGTTTCTTTCTGGGCTTTCTATTCTGTTCTGTTGATCTGTGTGCCTATTTCTGTACCATACTGTTTTGATGACTGCAGCTTTATAATATAATCTGAAGTCTGGAATTGTGATATGTCCAGCTTTACTTTTTTATTTTTATTTTTCAAGATTGCTTTGGCTATTCAGAATGTTTTAGGTTCCAAATTTTAGGACTTTTTTTGTCCAAGTTAAGTAAAAAATGCTGTTGGTATTTGATAGGGATTGCACTAAATCTATTGGTTGCTATGGGTAGTATAAACTTTTTAACAATATTTATTCTTCCAATATATGAGCCTGGAATCTCTTTCTATTTCTTTGTGTCATCTTCTATTCCTTTCATCAATGTTTTATTGTTTTCAGAGTTCAGATCTTTTATATCTTTAATTAGGTTTATTCTTAAGTATCTTATTATTTATGCTGCAATTTTAAGTGAAATTATTTTCTTAACTTCTCTTTCTGCTGCTTCAATATTAGTGTATAAAAATGCAACAGATTTTTGCACATTGATTTTGTATCCTGAAACATCATGGAATTGATTTATCAGTTCCAATATATATATATATTTTGGTGGAGTCTTTTGGGTTTTCTACATATAGTAACATGTCATCTACAAATAATGCAAGTTTTATTTCTTCCTTACCAGTTTGGATACCCCCTGTTGCCTGATTGCCGAGGCTAGGACTTCCAGTACTGTGCTGAATAACCATGGAGAAAGTGGGCGTCCTTGTTTTGTCCCTGATGTTAAGAAGAAAGCTCTCAGCTTTTTGAATATAATGTTTGCTGTGAGTTTTTTTTTACATGTGACCTTTATTATGTTGAGGTATGTTTCCTCTAAACCTACTTTGTTGAAGGTTTTTCTCATGAATGGATATTGTACCTTGTCAAATGCTTTTTCTGCATCTATTGAAAGGATCGTATAGTTCTTATCCTTTTACTAAGGTCGTGTATCACATTGACTGATTTGTATATATTGAACCATTCCTGCAACAAGGGAAAAAATTCCATTTGATTGTGGTGAATGATTTTTTTTTTTTAGCACATTGTTAGATTTGGTTTATTAGTATTTTATTGAGGATTTTCACACCTAGGTTATGTTCATCAGGGATAGAAGCCTATAGTTCTCTTTTCTTGTGGTGTCTTATCTGGTTTGGGTATCAGAGTGATACTGGCCTCATAGAATGAATTTGGAAGTTTTCCTTCTATTTTTTGGAATAGCTTGAGAATAGTTAAAAATTCTTCTTTAAATATTTGGTAGAATTCACCTGTGAAGCTATCTGGCCTTGAAATTTTGTTGGGAGTTGATTAGTGATTCAGTCTTTTTGATGGTAATCAGTCTATTCAAACTTTCTATTTCTTCCTGTTTCAGTTTTCATAGGTTATGTGTTTCCAGGAATTTATTCATTTCTTCTGGGTTGTCTAATTTTGCATATAGTTTTTTTTATAATATCCTATAATTGTCTTTCTGTGGTGTTTTATTTTTTCTCTCTCATTTGTAATTTTGTTTGAATTCTACCCCACCCCCCCCGCCAGCCCACCCCATGAGTCTGGCTAGAGGTTTACCTTTTAAAAGAAACATCTCTCTTCATTGACCTTTTTTTATGAATTTGTTTGTTTGTTTCCATACCATTTATTTATGGTCTAATCTTTATTTCCTTTCTCTGTTGGCTTGAGGTTTTTGTTCTTTTTCTAGCTCCTTTAGGTGTAAGGTTAATTTGAGATTTTTTCCTCTTGAAGTAGGTCTGTATTACAACCTGTTTAACAACCTGTTTGCTGCATCCCAAAGGTTTTGGACTGTTGTGTTTTCATTTTCATTTGTTTCCATGTACTTTTGATTTCTTCTTTGATTTCTTGGTTCCCCCATTCGCTATTTGGTAACATGATATTTAGCCTCCATGTATGCTGCTTAGCACATTCTGATGAGAGATGAAATGATTACCAGAGTCCAATATTTTGGAACAAAGAGAGGCCCCAACGGGCTACACTATCAGGCACTGACAAGAAGTACAGGTGCTGAGGTGAAGCCCTGAGTCCAGGTTGGCTCTCAGTTTTATTATTGTAGAATGTAAAATATGTGGAAACAAGGGAGGAAAAACAACTCAGGAAACCAATTATGAGAGGGGCAGCAGGGAACTCCATCTGTGACTATCTGCATGGGTCCCAGAGGAGCATTAACTAGGGGGCTAAGGAGGTTGCGAGAACTGCCCTCCACAGGCCTATCTGTCCGTCATCATTGCTATTTTCAGCACAGATTGATGGAAGGAATAATGGCTTTGCCACATGCATAGAGCTGTGGCCATTTATAGATGTCTCTGTTCTTATTGTTTCTTTTACCAACCGAGGTCTTGTTCTCCCACACGTTCATTTGTGGTCTTTCCAGATTTTTTCATATGGTTGACTGCTAGTTTCATGGAGTTGTGGTCAGAAAAGATGCGGGTATGACTTCGATCTTTAATTTGTTGAGGCTTGATTTGTGGCCTCATATGTAATCAGTTTTGGAGAACGTTCCATGTGCACTTGAGAAGAATGTGTATTCTGCTGCTTTAGAATGAAATATTCTGAATATCTCTGTAAATCTGTCTGGTCCAGTGTGTCATTCAAAAAAGCCAGTGGTTCCTTGTTAATCTTCTGTTTAGATGTCTGTCCATTGATGTACATGAGGTGTTAAAATCTTCTACAATTATTACTATCAATTCATTCCTTTATGGTTGTTTATGTATTTGGGTCTCCCATATTGGCACATAAATATTTACAATTGTTACATCTTCTTGTTGGATTGTCGCCTTTATTATTAAATAGTGTCCTTCTTTGTCTCTTTTTGAAGTCTTTGTTTTAAGGTTTATTTTTTCTGATATAAGTATTGATATTATGGCTTTCTTTTTACTTCCATTTGCATGATAAATGTTTCTCCATCCCCTCACTTTCAATCTGCAGGTGTCTTTAGGTCTGAAATGAGTCTCTTGTAGATAGCATATAGATGTTTGTTTGTTTGTTTGTTTGTTTGTTTGTTTGTTTGTTTTAACCACTCTATCATCCTGTGTCTTTTGATTGGAGCATTTTGTCCATTTGCATTTGAAGTAATTATTGACAGATATGTATTTATTGCCATTCTGTTACTTGTGCTGTGGTTGTTTTTGTAGTTTTTCTCTGATCCTTTCTTCTCTCTCTTTCATGGTTTGCTGATTTTCTTTAGTGTTAAGCTAGGGATTTATTACTCTATTTCTTTCATTCTATTACTATTTTGTCTTTACCATCTGGTTTCTATATAACATCTTTAGCATGAGCAGTCTATATTAAGTTGATAGTGCTTAATTTTAAACTCATTCTTTCCTTCTTTCCCAACATTTCAGATATTTGGTCTCATACTTTACATCCTTTTATTTTGTGCTTCACTTCACAGATTTTTTATGCTTCTGTTTGCTTTTCTCCTTCCTGTTTTTCTTATTCTTATATGGTTTTTGTTTTCCACTCAGAGTCCCCCTTAACATTTCTTGTAGAACCGTTTTAGTAGTCATGAATCTTCTAAATTTTGTTTGTCTGGGAAACTCTTTATCTCTTCTTTTTTTTTTTTAATTTTTATTTATTTATGATAATCACACAGAGAGAGAGAGAGAGGCAGAGACATAGGCAGAGGGAGAAGCAAGCTCCATGCACCAGGAGCCCAACGTGGGATTCGATCCCGGGTCTCCAGGATCGCGCCCTGGGCCAAAGGCAGGTGCCAAACCGCTGCACCACCCAGGGATCCCTATCTCTTCTTTTATTTTGAACGATAGCCTTGCTGGATAGTATACTTTTGGCCACAGATTTTTTTTTTTCCTTTTAGCACTTTGGAGATATCATGGCCCTCTCTTCTGGCCTGCAAAGTTTCTGCTGAAAAACCAGCTGATAACCTTATGGGGTTTCCTTTGTATATAACTGTTCTCCCACCTCCCCTCCCTTACAACCTTTAAACTTTTTTCTTTATCACGTTGTTTTGGCCATTTTAATTACTGTGCATTTAGTGTGGTCCTCTTTGGCTTGAATTTGTTAGGTGATCTCTGTGCCTTCTGAATCTGGATCTCTCTTTCCCTCCCCAAGTGTGGGGAGGTTTTAGGTATTACTTCTTCAAATATATTTTCTGTCCCCCTTTCTCTTTTCTTTCTGGGATCCCTATAATGCAAATGCTATTATGCTTGCTGACGTCAATGAAGTTTCTAAGGGTATTCTCATTGTGCAGTATTTGTTTGTCTCTCACGTATTCAGCTTGATTGTTTTTCATTAGTTTACCCTCCGGATCACTGATATATTCCTTTGCTTCCTGTATCTTACTATTTATTCCATCTATAGTATTTTTCATTTCATTTACTGTGCTTTTCATCTCTGAAATTTTATTTATTCTTTCTTCCTTTCTTTCTTTCTTTCTTTCTTTCTTTCTTTCTTTCTTTCTTCCTTCCTTCCTTCCTTCCTTCCCTCCTTTCTTTCTTCTTTCTTTCTTTCTTTCTTTCTTTCTTTCTTTCTTTCTTTCTTTTTCTTTCTTTCTTTCTTTCTTCTTTCTTTCACCTCTGTCAAGGGTTTCACTGATGTTTTCCATTTGAGGTCCAGTCTTTATGATCATTATTTTAAATTATCTATCAAGCATATTACTTATTTCTGTTTCACTTAGATCTGCTGTGACTTTGTCCTACTCTTTCATTTGGGACATATTCCTGTGACTCTTAATTTTGTCTACCTCTCTGTGTCTATTTCTCTGTTAGGAAAGTCAGCTATGTTTTCTGCTCTTCAAAGTAGTGACTTTGTAAAGAGGCTATAAAGTGGTTGCAAAGTATCTCCCATTCACCAGAATGTAGCACTTCAGAGAAGTCTGTGTGTGTTGCTTATGTCTTGCTAATGTGTCTGAGCCACTTTTTCTTTCAATCCAGTTGTCTGCACTGACTGTCTGCCTGTTGTGGGCTGTACTTGTTCTCTGTGGTGTTAGTGAGATCCAGGCAGACTGTCTCCAAGTGGTTGTGGCTGCTAGAGGGCTCATGAGTGGAGTTGTGGTGTCAGCAAAATTTGCACTGAACCTAGAGCCAGCAGGCTTGGACTAGGTGAGTCCTCAGGAAAACATGTGGGCAGGGCCCACTGCTAACAGGTTCGCTAGCAAGTGTCTATAATGCCACCTCCTGCACATGGTCTTATGTTTATGCCATGGGGCAATGGTGGAAGATGGCACCTGCCAGCTCCTCTATTTCCAGAGAAATACCCTAACATGTTCCAAAATCAGAATAAAGAAATATTCCTTCCATTTGCCCCAGGCATTGTGTGAACTCTTACTTCTGTGTTGCCTCTCCATGGGCTACTGTGTCTTTAAGGGCAAGGATCCAGCTATCATTCACCCTCTCTATCTGCCTAGTGTTGAGTCAACTGACTTTTAGAGTTCTAGGCTCCAAGCCCTGCTGGTTATACAAATTCACAGAATTCAGACCCTCTTGTTTTCAAAAACAGACTTATGGGGGGGATTCATCTTCCCCACGTATATTCCCCGGTGCTTTCTACTCCCCATGTCTGCAGCTGGCTCCCTCCTATGGGCAGCTCCCAACTACCATTTCTGCCCTCCCTAACCTCTCAGATGTGTACTTCTACATTTAGTTGTGGAGTTTGTTGTATCATTCTTTAGATAACTCTCCAGCTTATGTACATGGATGTGAGTGATATCTAGTTATAAACATGGGATGGGTGAGCATAGGGTCCTACTCCACCATCTTACAGAGCTCCTCACTTTGTTTTTTAAATTAGATTATAATTTTAAATTTAAATTCAATAAGTCAACATATAGTGCATCATTAGTTTCACATGTACTGTTCAATAATTCATCAGGTGCATATAACACCCAATGCTCATCACACCATGCACCCTCCTTAAAGCTCATCACCCAATTACCCCATTGCCCCACCCACCTCCTCCAACAACTGTCAGTTTATTTCCTATAGTTAATACCAGGATCCATAGTTTTAATAATTATTTTAGTATTTATCTGGTATTTCTAATAGCTAAGACAAGTTTAGGTCAGTTTCCATCAAATGATTTATCTTCACATTACTATTCATATTTTTATACTTAGGAAAATATAATTGGATGGTGAATGTCATTTATTTTACCTTGTTGGGTGATAAATATCTTTTATTTTTACATGTATTCTTCAGATTTTTGTCTGTGATGCAGTGAAGTTATGTGGAACAACTTTGATATTTTGGGTCTGGCTTTTAAGATTTGCCAGATACTAATAGAGCAGTGCTCACGTAGGGCTTATTATTCCCCACTGCTGAGCCAATGTGCCATGAATCTTGAGATTGTCTAGTCTGTCTTTGGGAATGAGCACTATTGTCAAATTTACACCTGTAATAGACACATTTACCACTGATTCTTTTGCATAGTTCTGTCCCCAACCTAAGGTGAGTTTCCCTCAGGTATATAACTGGTTAGTACTCAGTTGAATGATCCAAGGGGGACTTCTGCAGAACTCCTTACTTCCTTGAATAAGTGAACGTATCCATTTCCTCCTAGGTTCCCATTTCTTATGCTGCATCCTGAAAACACTGTCATTCATATATATTTATATTCATATTTGTATATGAAAATTCTAATCACAAAAGGATATCAGAGGATATCAAAGGGATATCAAGGGATATCATTTATCATTTCTTTTCTAGTAATACAACAAGTATTATTGTACAAACTTTCATATTATATTCAAAGTGGTAGTAAGGAAATCTCTAAACAAATATTTAATATGAGGTTTACCTGAAGCTAAAAATGCAAAGCATCAAAATTGGGAATGTTAGAAAAATAGGCAAGTCAGTTTGTTGGTTTTTACACTTTGATATAATATTTGCTTAGCATTTTATAAACTTAATTTTAAGAAAACATTATTTCATTATTTATTAAGAAAACATTATTTCATTATTTCATTATATTGTCTTTGACTGTACAAGTAATCTAGACATCTTTGCTTTAGAAATCCTTTTCTGATTATATGTCTAAGTTCTAGCAAAATAGGGATGAAAATCAACACTGAGGAATTCCCAGTTTTTTGATGCTGACGTTAGAACATTATCCAGACCACCAGTTACATCCCATAGATGACTCAAGGAAAGCAAATCCAAAGTCTGATTGCACAGCACCATGTGTTGAAGCGTTTACATGTGTTTGAACAGTGGGTATTCCTTTGCCTCACACTAGAGAGTCCTTACTTTGAGGAAAAGGCTTGCATATGGCTACAGAGCTCTGTTCCATTCTGCTTCTCTTATCTTGACAAGCTGCTGAAAAATGGTCATTTACATGTAAGGCAGACAGCATCACAAATAGATAATTTTTCATTTCTTCTATTTCATGAATTGAGTGATTTGCTTATCACTTTGACATATCACAAGGAATCTTATACTGAAACATTCTTTTGTTCTCTTCTAATGTTTTCTATTGAGCTTCAGTGAGTCTTCAGTGTTGGCCAAATATTTAAGGGGAGTTTTTAGGTTTATTTCGGGGGTTCCTTTACTATATTGCTTTTTCCCTTTTGGGATTTTTCTTTTCAATTTTTAGGGATGCTAAGAGCCCTAACTACATATTAAGATACCTATAGTCAATGAAACTATGGCTTTCTATTTGAGTTTAATAGAACCAAGAAAGAAATATCTAAGTGCAAATCGCACTCAGTAAATGTAGTTCTTTTTTATTTTTAATTTTTTTTTTTTTTTTTTTTAAAGAAAATGGAAGCCTGCTTTTATTGATGCACACATTGACGGACTTGCGATTGGAAGGGGCGGTGACGTTAACATGACTCTGGTGGTTAACGCAACGGAAACATGAGGGCAGGAGATGGCTTTGCAGGGACATGATGCCTTCATAAGTTAGGGAAACGGACTGCTAGCTGGCTGCCCTTTCATTTCATGTTCTTCACAAACTCCTCTCCCTTTTTGATGGAGGCCTTCAGCTCGGGGATGGCTTCTGCTATCATCTTCTCTTCAAAAGGGGAGATCTTGCCAATGCCTAGATTCTTCTCGATGCCCTTTTTCCCCAGCAGTAATGGTGTGGAGAAATAGGCACAGTCTGCTTCCTGGGATTTAACAAAGGAACATTCGACAACTCCTTCCTTCCCATTCATTGCATCCACAAGGGAGAAGACAAACCGAGCTCCAGCGTATGCCATGGACAGGGTGGCAGAGCCTGCTCCAGCTTTGGCCTTCACCACCTCCGTGCCGGCCTCCTGAATCCGCCCAGTGACGGCTGTCAGCGGGTCCTGGGGAAGGTCCACCTTGGGGGTGCACTGAGAGATCAGGGGGATGATGGTCTTCCCAGCATGACCGCCAATGACAGGAACATTGACTCGCGCAGGATCCAAACCCTTTAGTTCTGCAATGAAAGTGTTGGCCCTGACAATGTCCAGGGTCGTCACCCCGAAGATTTTATTGGGGTCGTAAGCTCCGTGTTTCTTGAAAACCTCCGTTGCAATTGGGATGGTGGAGTTGACCGGATTTGAAATGACGCAGATCATGGCCTCGGGGCAATGCTGGGCGCAGGCAGCAGTCAGGGTGGCCACAATTGAGGCATTGGTGTTGAACAGGTCATCCCGTGTCATGCCTGGTTTTCTTGGGACTCCAGCTGGAATAACCACCACATCGCAGCCTTTGAGGCAATCCGGCAGCTGCTCAGGTCCGAGGTGGCCTTTCACGGTTGCTCTGGTCTCGATGTGGCTCAGATCTGCGGCCGCTCCGGGTGTATGAGCAATATCGTAGAGGGTCAGGCGGCTCACTAAGGGGCTGTTCTTGAGAAGCAGCGCAAGGGGCTGCCCAATTCCTCCGGAAGCCCCAAGCACAGCTACTTTAGCCTTGTTCTGGGCCGAGGTGCTGAAGCTGCGGCGGAGAGCGGCGCCGGCAGGGCGGGCGAGGGCGGAGAGCATGGTTGGTTGGAGCGGGCAGGGAGCCGAAGAGCAGGCGCAGGAGCCGGCGGCTGGCAGGTGACCTGTAGTTCTTTTTTAAAAGTTAAATCACCTCGAAGTTTTGCCTAGGTTTGGCCCTCCACTATGGCTTTAAATATTATTTGTGTAAGCATATATATTTTTGATCTTATAATTGCTACTGGAGTATTAGTTCTTTACAAGCTACTCCATTACCTGAAGTGGATCTCAAGGATTATTACTTATTTTATTCTTTATATGGAATACTATGTTCCTTTTGACCTGAAATAACATATTCTAAGGAATTTTCATTAAGTTATTTGTTTTATACCCTAAAGATATATTGCTATGTGTTGCTTCCAGTGTTTGAACATCTATATGATTTAGAGTTACTCTATAGGCTATTTTTCATATTCAAATATATAGGAGAGCATAGAGAATGTTAATTAGCCTCCATCATTATTGAAATTATCTTTTTCTTAATAAATTAATCTAGTGCATTGTGATTTTAAAAGGTGAACTATAGAGCACAATATTAGGGGCCGTGGTATGTGAAAACTGCCTGAACACACACACAAAAATAATACCCTTCTGAATAAAAGACAAATGTGCTTCAACATCTTCTATTCATTAGATTTATGCATTAAAATAGTTCTATTTCACATCCGAGTGAAGGTTTTCAATTATTTACTTTGATAATGAATGGTCTGGATGCCCAAGGTAGACAGCTATGCAGGACACATTCCATCATTAATCAGGTAAAATAAAGGGTATGTTGTAAAGAGTAATCATGAGCCAGAAATAAGCCTATGACTAGCTGCCATTGTTGGCTCCTAGTAAAGTCTTGCAGTTGAGAACAAGAAGTAGGGAAAGAAAATATTTCCTGAAGGTCTGCCACAAGTGTGCTGTAAAAATTTGCAGACATGTTTACTTCACTGATATGATCTTGAAGTCTAAAATGATTAATTTTAATTTCCAGTGGTTAGCTAAGTGGTGCTTCTAGTGACTAATGAAGTTAAAAAGAGAGAGAGAGAGACAGAGAGACAGAGAGAGAGAGAGATACCAGTAATTTAAGTCAAGTAGCTAGTTAGATACTATTAAGATGAGAAGACCACTTACATTCCCCAAAATCAACTTCCAGAATGCAAAAAATTTCACAATCTAGATCTAAGCCATCACCTATTTGAAAGTGCCATTTAGGGATCCCTGGGTGGCGCAGCGGTTTGGCGCCTGCCTTTGGCCCAGGGCATGATCCTGGAGACCCGGGATCGAATCCCACGTCGGGCTCCCGGTGCATGGAGCCTGCTTCTCCCTCTGCCTGTGTCTCTGCCTCTCTCTCTCTCTGTGACTATCATAAATAAATAAAAAAAAAAATTAAAAAAAAAAAAAGTGCCATTTACCTCTGGCCTCAATTTTATAATCCAAATTTCCAGATTGGTTTGGCAAGCAGTTTTGAGAGTTATATACTAATTCTATACCGGCAAGGGAACTGTAATGATATGAGATTTGGAATCATTGATACATTTCTTTAATTCATGTTTTTGCGTTTCAAACAAAAACGAATCAAGAAGAAATTTCACACAAAGGGAAGTGAACTTCAGTAGAGGTTAATATTTTATTGACTGTCCAGTGACTGCCTATTGACATAATTTAGCAAAAGTAATAGCTGTATGATTTTTGTATTGATTATGTGGGATGTTATTGATTCCTAAATACTGTCCAGTGTGTCACAATACTACCAACAGTAATAACTAAAAGAGGTTCTATTTCTCCAGCAAATGTATATTTTTTTAATTTATAAAGAATAATTTTAAGCTTACCTTTTTGTGTTTTTACTGTATGTTGTGTTATTCAGGCAGTTCACTTAGGCAAAATAAATAAACCAAAATGATTTCAAAGAAGATATTCTAACATGTTATTTATAGATGATATCCCTTTGTGTTTATAAGTTAGTATAAAATCTTCAGAATGTTTCAAGAACTAATAAGTGAATTTAGCAGCTTGCAGGTTGCAGGGTTAGTATATGCATCTGCTTTATAAATCCACACACACCCCACAAACAACTGGAAATGACTAGTAAACCACTACCACTTATAACAGCATAAAGATATCTTAGAATGAATGTCATAAGAGGTATGCAAAATTTCTAGACAAAACACAAGAACATATGGCTGAAAAAAAATAAAGGCAAATGTAGAGATACACTGCATTCATGAATTATAAGACAATATTTTTAAGATATTCACTCTGCTAAATTAATCCATAGCTTCAAAAAATTAATCCACAGCTTCAATGTAATCCTATTCAAAGGACAAGCAAATATTTAGGAAAAAATCGGCAAGTTGTGTCATAAGAATGCAAAGAATGTGGAGATGCTAAGACATTTACAAAAGATGAACAAAGTAGGAGGACTTGAAATAATGGATATCTTCTTTTGCTATAAAGATAATGCAACCAAGATGGTGCTAGAGGGATGCCTGGGTTGCTCAGTGGTTGAGCATCTGCCTTTGGCTCAGGTCATGATCCCAGAGTCCCTGATTGAGTCCCACATTGGGCTCCCTGCAGAGAGCCTACTTCTCCCTCTGCCTCTCTCTCTCTCTGTGTGTGTGTCTCTCATGAGTAAATAAATAAAATCTTAAAAAAAAAAAGATAGTGCTACGTTGGCATACAAATAAAAAGATTAATAGAATATAATAATCCAGAATTAGACCTATACATATATGTTCAATTGAGTTCAATTGGTGGGTTTTACATAGTTTTCAAGTCAAATAAATAAGTAGTTTTTGAGCAATTGGCACCAATGACTAGGTAACTTCATAGGAAAAATAAAACATGACGCCTACTTCATTCTGTACATCATAAAAATAATTTGAAATAGAGCTAATTATAGAGGACAGATTCAGAAATAAAATAAAACAGTAAAATCTACAAGAATTTGGGTTAAATTTTCTTAAATGGTACATAGTAAGCACTAATTATTTAAAAAATAAATTTTATATCATCAAATATGTTTACCAGGCAAAAGACATCATTAAGAAATATATTATACAAGTCACATACTAAAAATATTTGTAATACATGTATCTGTCAAAGAACTTACATCCAGAATTTAAAATGTTCCTATTGGGGCACCTGGTTGGCTCAGTGAGTCAAGCTTCTAACTCTTGGTTTAGGCTCAGGGTCATGAGATTGAGGCCCTTAAGATTCTCTCCTCTCTCTCTCTGCCCTTCCATCTGTGCTCTCTCACTCTTTCTCTCTCCTCTCAAAAAATAAATAAAATCATTTTAAAAAATCAAATGCTCCCATTAAAAACTCTTACAAAAAAAAAACCCTCCTATACACAGTCCTACAAATCCACAAGAGAAAACAAAAATAATAAAAGTTGGCAAAATTATGAACAGACATTTCACACGCACACAAAGATAGCAATATAGCCAACAAAACATGAAAATGGGTTTAGTATCATTTATGAAGAAAATACAAATTAAACTCACATAAGAGGGATCCCTGGGTAGCTCAGCAGTTTAGCATCTGCCTTTGGCTCATCTGCCTTGATCCCAGCGTGACCCTGGGGTCCTGGGATCGAGTCCCACATCGGGCTCCCTGCATGGAGCCTGCTTCTCCCTCTGCCTGTGTCTCTGCCTCTCTCTCTCTCTCTCTCTCTCTCTGTGTTTCTCATGAATAAATAAATAAAATATTTTAAAAATTTTTAAAAACTCACATAAGAGACCATTTTAAACACACTAGAATAGCTGAAATCACAAATATTTAGGTTACCACATTTTTGTAGGATTGACACAATTAGAACCCTTGTACATTGCTGGAGGGAGAGTAGCTATATGGCTACTTTGTGGAAATCTACTACAAATAAAGTTAAATATGCATTAGGTTATGACCCTGGGATTACTTTTCTAGGTATTTAATCATGTACATCTTTAAAAGTTTATAAAAATAATTGTATGCATGTATGCATGAGAATCTATAATTCAACCCAAATATTCATGAGACAATGAATACACACATTTAGCATATCCATGATATGGAATAATATTTAAGTATAAAACAAATTGTGTATAAATTCAACATCATGAATGAGTCCAAAAAACAGTATTTTGAAGGAAAGGAACCACACATAATTTTTTACTTTGTAGGAAAGACTAATAATAATAGCAATAAAAGAAGTCAATTCTGAGAGAGATGGAATGGACTGAAGAAGAGCTTGTGGGAATTTTCTGGGGTGATGAAAATTTTTTATACAGATAATTTTTGATGGTGCTTACAAAGGTGTATACAATTATCTAAAGTCATGAAACTAAATTATTCTGTGTATCACATCATGTACATATTATAGTTCCATGCATGAAGCTATCAAAGAACCATTACGGAAAATTAAGTTTACACCAATTTGGTGAACTTATTATTATATAAGTAGTCAGTTTTAGAGTATCATTTATTTTCAGTACAATGTTTGGGTTGGTAAACCAGACCAGATCATGCTTAGGAAAAACAAAAAGCCTGTGGGAGTACCCAAAGATCTGAAACTCAGTGTTTCATTGTTTTTGTTTAGTTTTAATTTTTTTCAACAAAGGAAATCTCATGATAAAAAGTGTCTGAGATTCAGTTCATAAATGTATATCCTCTCTCTGTTTTGCAAAGCAACATATTCATACTTTTTATTGAATTTCTTTGTTTTCTACAATTGCCCATATTTTCTGAGTAACTATAGACATATACCTGATGACTTAGAAGATACATAGATTGGCAGTTATTACTGAATAGCTAACATTTATTAATTATAACTTTTTATAATTATATATTTTTGTTTTGGACACTGCATTAGGCCCTCATTTAAGAAAGTAATATGGTCAGGTTTGATTATATATCATAGATAAAAACTTCCCAGCAATGACATTTTGCCCTTTGTTCCTATTCTTTTAGCTAAGATAATATTTTTCTGGCTCATTTTCTAACCATTGTTTCTTCTTTCATCAGGTTCAAAACATTTTTATCTCATTTAAAAACCTGCCTGTTATAGTCTTATCTCTAAATGCTCATCAGATAATTACACGTGGTATCCTATGTATTTTCTTGGAGTATCTATCACATTTATGTTCTCTGGGCATCTTTCCATTTACCTTTCTATTCCATTCTATGTACCTGGAGTATTTCTTTCTTTTTCCATCTGTTAAGTTATCTAAGTCTTCCCTCCAGGACTGATTCTACCACAAAATCAAACTGCACTACCATCTGTTTCTCCCAAGTAAACAGTAGCAGGTACACCCTTGAATATACCACTGGAAGTCTATAAATCATTTTTCTCATTTTACAGAGCTTCATAGGGAAAAATAAAAAAAACTAAACCATTAATTCTCATATCATTCATTGGATATTATAAGACTAACTTTATCTTTTATATATTTTTTTAAAATGCATATTGTTTTTCCAAAACATAATTATATTACCAGCTATATTGTTCAGGTTATACAAGTTCTGATTTTATGTTACAAAGGTGTAATCATTTTCTGAGAAAGACACTAGATGGTTATTGCTATAACTACTTTAAAATGAAATTTGAGTCACTTAATGAATGAAACACTATTTTGAATTAGCGTCCTTAATTTTCAAGAAGATATACACACGCACATCATTTGTAATCTTAATTACTAAAATTACATCTTATCCAGCAAGGCTTTTATTTAATTAAAATTTATACTATAAGTGAACCTAAACCACTTTGGAATTTTGTCCTATAAGCATGTGCCTAAATAAATGTGTAGAACATGTAAGATCTTATTTCCCAAAATAAAACAAAAAAAATTAGCTAACATGAGAATATTGAGCTCAAAAGTTGACATAAAATTCATTTAATTGCTATTTTCCAAAGGTTTAATCATTTCCAAATATATATATAAAGACAGCTTCTGGGTAATCTTTTAAATCATGTTTATCAGTGTATAAACATGTACGTCACACCCCCGGGAATCTGTATATATCTACAACCATCAATATCTTAGTTGTATATAGTCCACATGCAGAAAGGAAGTTGCAAGTTGTCATGGGTTACTTGCTTCGTAATTAACAGATTCTGCCTCTTACGGATGATGTTTTTCCACCTGAACTAAAGATCATTTCTTTTTTTGATATCTGATTTTGATGATGAAGAAAATATATTTGGTTCTCCAGTATTACATGCAACTCATCCCCAATACCATATTTTGGCTGCATACGGAGACATTTGGATCTGTGATATTGGACCTGTTCTCTGAGCTCTCTGGACCCCACAGGATGATGGGAAAGACTCTCCTTGACCTGATTAGGCACTTAACACGAAGCAGGAAATGTGCTAGGGACTAGGAATGCAGTCCTTAAACAACGGATTTTGTTCTTGTGCTTTGATATTGATTTCATATACATGCATATAATTAAAATATTATAAAACTGATAGTATTAATAATTTTACAAACATATAACACTGGAGGATTAGAAAAGGCCACATTAAGGAAAATATATTAATGAATGATAAATAAGGCTTATCTAATGGGTGCCTAGTGGGCTCAGTCGGAAGAGCATGTGACTTTTGATCTTGGGGTTGTGAGATTAAGCCTCACATTTGGTGCAGAGATTACTTAAAAATAAGTAAATTAACCTAAAGAACTGGAAACCTTAAAAATGATTATCTTAAAATATAAAAAAAGGCTAGGGATACAGAGGGAAAAGTATAGAGGAGGTAAGAAATAGACTGGAATGTTATAGGAATTACGATTAATTCCATATTGTGGAATTAATTGATGGTTCTGATTAACTGCTAATATTGGTATCAACTCTCCCCTGTGGTTTTCCTTTCTGACGTCCCTCTTTGTCCTTCTCATTCTCATGCAATTACTTTCATTATGCTTATTTTGTCATAAGATAGTTATTAAGAAGCATGTAAGGATAGGGACACCTGGGTGGTTTAGTTGATTGAGCATCCGATTCTTGATTTTGCCGCAGGGCATGATTTCAGGGTCATGGGATTGAGCCCTGTGTCAGGCTCTGCGCTCAGCATGGAGCCTGCTTCTCCTTCTCCCTCTGCTCCTCTTCCTATTCTCTCTCTTCTCTATCTCTATAAAAAATAAAATCTTAAAAAAAAAAGGCATGAGGGAGCCTTTAGGTAATGAGTTTACATAATTTTCACTCATTTATTTTTAAAAATCAAGCACAGTTCCAATTGGAATAGTTTAATCCTAAAAGGGAATAATGCTGAGGTCAATACAATTCAAACTGGTACAGTCTCAACAGAACAGTCTGGCTTTGAGACCTAAGGCTAGCACAATTTCAGTAGGAACAGTCAGATTTCAAACAGGAATTAGACAGAAGGCCAGTGCAGAAATGGTCCAGGTCTGAGAAGGAGGTGGACTAAAGACTAAAGGCCAAATGAGTACTCATACAGAGATTTAAAAAAGAAAAGAAACACACACACACACACACACACACACATATACACACACACCACAAAGCTTTAAAATAGGTCCCAAACATAGCCTGCAGAGCTCAGAGGCGAGGTATGCAGCTCAGAATCCAGAAGAAAACTTATTCTCAAACCCCAGGGTTGGCAAGAAAGCAGTGAGCCCAGTCAGCTCAGGGGTGGGCTTGAGGGTAGTGCCCCACACCTGTTTGCTCACCAACCCCACACTTTTTGGGGGTCTTCTCCAGATGTCATCACTGCCATCAAGCAATGCTAACCTTAAAAATAAAAACTACTAGTTATTGTACCAGCAAAAATGGAGTTATTCGGAAATAACAGAGAACTGCAATCCAGGACAAACAACCCTGTAAGCAAAACTGGGTGAGGTGGGGAGGGAGTGGGGAGGGCGGAGTCCAGATAAATAGATGTAGGTTTTTTTTTATGGTGAAAGCATATTAGTGGGGAAAGCTGTTACAAAGTAGAAGTCAATTGGAGTAAACTAGGGGTTTGAAACCTAACGGCTTCTCATTGGCTGAGCTATTGCCCTCGGAGAGAAAAGTGTGTCTTCCTGTGGCTGGGGTAGAAGGAACATCCACCTGCAGGTCAGGTCTGGGTCTTCCTGTTGCATCTGTGACTTTGAGTGGCAGGGGGGAAGCTCCCGCCGCTGAAATCTCCTGTCTCCATTTTAGTGAGGTTTTTCTGTTATTAATTTTCATAGCACTTTGCACATAAAGTATTGATAAAATGAAGATTATTCAGAAAACAGGCGTACATGACTTCCAACATTTCCTTTACACGAGTAGTTTTTAATATTATTAAGAGTTGGTGAACATAACACGTGCTTTTCGATGTTATTTTATCGACTGTTTTCATTCCTGCAAAATAGAATGTGAGCCAAAGCTGAAAACAGCCTTTGCATGATTTAATGAAAAACAGATTTCCTACTACTGCTGATTCTGTCATGCAAACTTCTTTGCAGACACGTTGGCTGAAAACTCATATAAAAACACATTTCATGATAGGAATCAAAACAAATGGTTATAAAATCCTTTTAAATGAATGAATGAATTTGAAGTGGGTTTTGATCTTAAATGTGAGTTTTTTTGGTTTTTTTTTTGGATGAGCCTCATGTCAGCAAGAAAGATTCAGCGTTAATACTCATCAGCATGCATCGGTTGAGTACTTACTCTGTGAGAGTCTGAAGACATGGCATAGGCCAGTACAACATGTAAACACTGTGATAGAAATGGCTGTGAAATGAGGAATTGGGAGTGTTTAATTCAAATCTCATGGCCAGAAAAAACATCACAGAAGGATAGGCAGATGGGCACAACCAACAAAAACATGTTTTCAAGATGTGAAAACACCTGCGTGAAAATGAAAAGAAAAAACATAACTGATATGCTGTGTTTACGAAACAAATGAGTATCTACATAAAACTGGCAGTTTAATTTTGAAAAGTATTTTATTAAAGTCCACTATTAGTTCTTTAAAACTTTATTTTTCTAATTTCCTTTAAAATCTGATTTAAAAACAACAACAAAAGCAACAACTAGAGACTGTGCTGAACTGGGTTTTCCTTGACCAGAGCCCCTTGACCTAAGAGGATGCCAGGCAGCCCCGAATGAGGGCACGAGATAAAAATCAACAGTACACAATTTCTCTTATTTCCCAGATAGGAACCTCACCCCCTCCCCACCACCACCACCAACCTGACTTAGTGGTTCAAAGTAGTTTTTGTAGCTTTTGTTTCTCTTTCAATTTGTGTAAATATTACTTTTATCATCCTAAGTAATTTAGTTGCTACTCAACGCTTTTTCCCTTTAATGGATTATGAAATTTTACTTGGTTGAATTTTTGTTATTTAGCACAGTAAATGTTAAAGATTTGACTTTAATTAAATGATTCCCGAGTGGCAGCCTGGGTGGCTCAGTGGTTTAGCGCCACCTTCAGCCCAGGGCCTGATCCTGGAGACCCGGGATCGAATCCCACGTCGGGCTCCCTGCATGGGGCTTGCTTCTCCCTCTGCCTGTGTCTCTGCCTCTCTCTCTCTCTCTCTCTCTCTCTCTGTCATGAATAAATAAAATCTTAAAAAAAAAAATGATTCCCGAATTCACAGCATGCAATGGGGGGTGACCCAAGGAGGTGTACAAAATGGAAGGTTTTCATAGAAGGAAAGTGGGGCAAGAAGGTGAATCACAAAAGAAGAGTGTTTTAGTCAAGGTGACTTTTCTTTAACAGAAAGAAAGGGATTGGATAAAGCAGATTATCTCATTTTGGGGGGATGTAGGGGCTAGAGAGGGCCTGAAGGTAGGCTCATTGGTGCAGACTGGAAAATTCTTGAATGACGTTTAAGATTACATTCGTGGGGGAGGTTTAAACTGCCGTTAGATCAGGTATTAAGCCCCAGTTTGGGATCTCGGTCTAACTGACACCGTTGTGGCCCATGGTTTTCTAACAGTCTCCTCCTTTTGATCAGATTCTAAGTCTGAGAGACGTGATCAAAATTTCCGGTATCCGCATCATACTCAGCTACTGCTGTGAAGTTCGTGCCACAGCTTGTTTACTCCTTTGTGTGGTACCCACAGGCCCTAACGTTTTTACTCACCCTCTGTGAAAGTCACAGGTCACATGTCCCGGTTCACGTTCTTTAAGTTGATTATTTCGTTTGTTCTTTAGATGTTCCAGTCTTGCGGAGATACTTTGCTTGGTAGTTAGTGGCTGCAAACACATTTAACATTTTGAGAGAAATAACACACCGAGGAGATTATTATGATTACTGTAAGTAGGATAATTCCCCATATTTGGAGCATACTTTAGAGCCATGGCCCATAAGACTCAAACCAATCACAATGGAAAAAAAAATCAAAGAAAGACTTGTGGGAAGTAGTCACCTTTTTAAGTCAAGTGGCTTGTTCTTTATGTCATTGAATTTTAACTTCCCCATAAGTGTTCATTCAGGCCCAGCAGGTGTTGCTGTGCACAGCACAGACTCCTCCTTGTTCAGCTGAAAGGTGGTCAAGAGCTATTCTATTATCAAGGACAGCTTCGGCTAGAGAGCCTAGGAAACTTTGTTATGCTGCTATTGCTTAGGTGGTAGATTTTGTAATGATTTTAAGAACTAAGAAGAAGTTCTTGAGGAAAGCCTCATTTACATTTATCTCCCTAACCAGGGAAGTAAGGACTGGCTCAGAGGAGTCAATCCTGAATGAGAAAAGCCTCCTGGTAGGTTCTAACTCAACAATTCAAATTCAGGAGAGGTGATGAAGGAAAGGTCTCATTTTGCTTGGGAAGCATGATGGGGACAGTTAAATTTCCTCCTACCTTGAAATAAAAGAGCTTATCTCCCTCCTGTAACAATGGTCTGGGACATGCGGATGAGGACATCTTCCCAGGCCACTGGCAGAGTAAAGGAAAAGAACAAGAGAAAGGGTTTTATGTTTAGGTAAAATATGAAGTCTTGAGCCATCCACCGGGTAGAAGCCGTCTACCTGGATACCAGCTACTTCTCTCCCTTGTCAATTTGATTTAGAGTTCTCTTGGTACCTCTTCATTCTGCAGTCGTGTCCCTGGTCAGGACCACTTGGTAGAGCCCCTTTCCATGGGGCTTGAAGGCTGTCCTCTGTGAATGTTTTGGACGACACAGTCATCAGGCTTTAGACTGCCTAACAGGATCCTTGGGATTAGGATCCAGGAAGTCTTCTCTAACCTGCTGACAGAAGACAGGCTGGAGCATAAGACATTAGAGACTAGCAGTAGTTGGTCATATTAGCATGAGATAACCAGGGACCCACAGACGGTTGTATCCTGATAGAATTTTAATAAGTTTGTAACATTTTTGCTAAGGCTCCTATAATTTGTCAAGTGAAATAGATGCTTCGGTCACTAGAGGTCATGGAAAGCATTCCCCAAGTGGGAAACACATTATTTTAACTTGTTTGTTGGTCCTTCATTTGGGATTTTTTGTTTGTTTGTTTTGTTTTGTTTTTCTATGAGGGCATCGGCTTTGCGTCAAGGACAGGCTTTACCCCACCTGGAAAACCCATATGCAATAACAAGAACATACTGATAATCTGAACTATGTGCCAGTTTAATGAAGTCCAGTTGCAGGTGTTTAAAGGGTCCAGAAGGAAGTCTGAAGCCTCTGGGAACAAACAAAACAGGTTTTCCAGGATTATGGACCAATGGGCTCAGACATTGCTGACAGACTGTTTTTGTAATTTTATTCAAGTTTCTATACCAATGTCTGTTTAATAATTTGAGTCATCTTAAATGTACCATGTTGGGTGAAGGAGGAATGTGAAAACGGAACAATGGGATTTGTCAGGGGGCCAGGAAGCACTGTGCAGTCATCTTGAGCTTCCCATAGTCCTGACTACTCACTGAATTCACAACCATTATGTGACCATCCTAATTATTTTTATTTGGAAGCAGACTATTGCCTTGTCACAAGGACATCAGGGTGACAAAAGTCTAGCAATGAAGGGCCATTTTTGTGGAAGCAAAATGGACTTGTTATCTACATGTGTCACAATCATACAAATATAAAGAAGGCTTCGTATTAGTTATTTGACAATGCTTCTCATGTAATTTACTTATCGAATAAGCCTAATTAGTTTAACAATGCTTTTGGACGATTCCAAGCGAAAAAGACCTCATTCAGAATTTGATTTGGGAAGTTCGTCAACAAAAAAGTTTTAAAACATTTGTCACAGATAATTATGAAACTTAGTATTTAAAAGGTAAAAAAACTTACACATCTCTATCAAAAGCACACCAAAAGTCCAAGAAACCTTTGTCCTTTCAACAGAGAGAAAACAAAATCTTAATTAATTTGTTTTAATCATATCCAGTTTTATCAGTGGGAAAAGTGTTGTTTCTCGGCTCTTAGCACTGTTGGAATAGAAATGAGAGATCAGTGCCCGGAGTGACAGCAAAGAGCAACAGAAGTTCTCAAGGTGGGAGGCGGGCAGGCCCAGGGCTGGCAGGGACCCAGAGGCTACAGGCATCTTCCTTTTGTGTGCGGTGTCTAGAATCAGGGACGGAGTGCTCTCTAATGGAGGCGGCTTCTAATCTTCTGGGGGACTCCTCCCACAGGCTGGGGGTGGGGTTTGAACCTACTGAGGTCTCCGCAGCCTCTCTCCACGGGGATAGGGAGCTGTACCTGCAAAGTGAACGCATATAGTGAGTCTGGGGGTCACGCTGGGGAGAGGTGAGCACATGCTCTGCACCTGTGGTTCCCCATCTGTCAGACCCAAGGTCTTGGAGGTCACAAGGTCACGATGTTGTGCCCCCAGGCTTCTGCTTTGTGATTTATCACCATCCTGGCCTCCAGCTCAGGTCTCTATCATGCCCACCTCTAGGACTCTGCCCCAGGGCATTCCTTCCACTGCTCATACCTAGCTTCTTCCTACAGTTTTAATTACATCTATTAATTATAAGTTTTAACCCGTAGGAACCTTGATCTTTAGTGAAAACTAAGAAATAATTGTGAATGGTCTTCTATATCAGCATTTTTTTTAATTTGCAAATTTATGAATACATTTTAAAATTTCTAGAAACATACGCCTTTAAAATTTTTCCAATGTAGCATTAACATATCCAAATATATTTTAGCATTTTTTGCAATAACCCAAAAGTAGATAGGCATCTGTTTATTAATTGATATTTATTATTTTGCCTTATTTGGAAAATATCTTGATATTTAATAAATTTAACTAAACTCATCATTTAACTTAGCAAAAGTGTTAAGGTTTTAAGTTACCAAAGATCTTATAGCTTTTGTTTTTAAATGACTCAATAGGCACAAAATTCACTACTTATAAAAAATGAATCTGAGTTTTGTTTTTCTGGTACATGGAAGAGGTTAAGTTTCTTTGTCTAGATGACTAATACTTTTTTTTAACATTTGCAGAAGATAGTTAAAATTTATATTTATCCTTGGCAAATCAGGAGTCAAGTTGAATGGCCCTTTCCCTTTGTTTTGCTTGTTTGGAATTACATCCCTGAATTTGCCTTTTAAAGAGATGGACTAGATAAAGAGATCCTAGAGAGACTGAACATTTACATTTCAATGTCACAAGGAAAAAAATGCAAGCACTTTCTGGAAGGACTTCTTTCTGTTCCCTTAAGGTCAGAAATTTTACAATGCTTATAATCCTTTTGAGATAAATAGGAGATTTGGAGATTGGTAGAAAGGATTGGTGGCAGAAGGGATTGGGTCCTCTAAAGGACTAGATTTGTGAAAAAAAGGACAATTGAATTTTCTCTAAAAAATTGGGTTGTTGCCTAAAAATCAAAGGACTGCCACAGTCTCCATGTATGAGACTGCCTTCTTTTCCTCTAGGTACATTTAGCTTTGGAGAGAAGGCCTAATTCTTTTAAACCAGTTTTGAATATCAGCTTTCAATCTGAGCAAATTTTGGTACCTGAAATTAGATACACCCACTAATGGAAGCACTGTTTTCACTCCAAGGAAGTTGTTATCCTATGAGAACGGGGTTTAAGGGAAAGTGTAGCCCTGGTTTCATTTGGCAAGATTTTTTTTTTTTTTTTTTTCATTTAAATTTCAGTGTCATCTTGACTGTTCAAGGGAATTCCTGGTAACAGTGTACCAGAGAATCCTTTGGAGTCCTGTCAACTCTGGGAGGGGCCCACACTGGGGCCTTCCCTTGCGGGGGGGGGGGGGGGGGGCGGGGGGTGCTCTCAAGAATTTGCATAAGTCCTTTGAGGACAAACACTGATCTTCAGACCATCATTTTGAAGGTGGACCCTTAGCGTGAGATGTGAGGGCCTGGATGTTACTTTAGGTCTCTGGTCTTGGAGCTGTCCTGGCTGTACAGCCAACGGTCGGGCAGATTTGTGTTTACAGTCTTGCTCCAAGGTCCTTTTAAAATGCTCAGCTGTAGCTACGAGCTCAGTCAGGCCTGTGGCCTCCCATCCTATTTTTTGCCTTTTTATTAACCTACTAACTAATCTCGGGGGGATAATCCATTTACAAGTAGGATAGCTAGAGGTTGAGTGACCTCTTCTGTTGCACAGGAGCTGGAACACCACAGAAAGAATGCCTCTAAATGGGCTTTAAAGTCTTTCATATTTCTTTTGTTTGCACGTTTAAATAATAGACCACTCAGTAGGGGCACCTGGGCGGTAGTTGAGCGGCTGCCTTTGGCTCAGGGCGTGATCCTGGGGTCCTGGGATTGAGTCCCATGAGTCCAACAATTGGGTTCCCCACAGGGAGCTGTTTCTGTTTCTGCCTCTCACTGTGTGTCTCTCATGAATAAATAAACAAAATCTAAAAAAAAAAAAAAAAAAAAAAGACCAATCAGTATAGGCGGGAAAGACTCTAGCAATAGCTTCTAAAAGATTAGCTGCTATTTTGCAGCTTTTTCTGATCCAAAAGAGAACTATTTTAGAGACTGAGGATCTCAAATATCATTCCCAGGATGCCATTCTGCTTCCCACCTCCATATTTTGGGACCTCAGCAAATCTACCAACGTGTACACAAGTTGATAAAGAGGTGGCAACCCAGGGTCGTGGGCCCCATGAGGATTTTAAACATTTCCAAAAGCCTTTGGGCATCCTCCCTTTAACTATGGTCCTTAGTTCAGTGTCTCACCAGACAGTAAAGCTCTCTCAGGAGGATGGCCTCCAGGCTCAGGCAGTTTTAGCTTCGAAGGGGACTGTTTAATTGTCTCTTCAGCGTGGAAAGGTGGTTCAGGCTGGAAGTTAGTAGACTGAGTGAGACATAAGAGCTACCTAAGACAGAAGAGGGCAGGACTGATGTGCCCCCTCTCGCTCCCCTCCGCTCTCGGGTCAGGAAAGCTCAGGGGAGCCCGAGGCGTCAGTCCGGCCTCTGCTGTTTCAGGCAGCTCTTGTGTCCCTAACGAGCCGTTAGTCTTTTGCAAGGAATCTTTCAATGAGGCTATTTTGGAGTCTGAGGCCTTCTGGAACCTTCTGCATACCAATTAAAATAAGGCAATCCTTCCGTTTGTTTAGTTTGGGAGTCCTTACCTTCCAGTGCACTTCTTACATGAGCAATCTCGTCTAACTGGAACATTCCCCACAACAGCCGCTGTAATTCCAGGCTATTTTTAGTCATCTTTTTTTTTTTTTTTTTCATCTCATCTTGGTAGGTATGGCCCCTTCCAGAACTACAGCTCTTACACGTGGAATAAGCAGGGGTGCCAGAGAGGTAGCACACTCGACTCTAAAATTTAAGAGTCCATCAGCTGTGACTTCGGGCTTCCCAGAGCTGAACTCATACCTCACGATGAACGCCCAGGTTTGGGGAGCGCGTGTCCTCCGGTGCACCTCGTCGCACGACAGTCGTCTTGAGGTGGGTGACCCGACCCCTGACCACCCTATCACAGGGTGCTCACCACCTCAGGAGGACCCCAACGGCCGTTAAGTGCTCAAACCATGCCCACCAATTTCTGTGGAGTTCTGGCTCCGAGGTTCCCCAGCAGCAACAGCCTCGTCCTACACAGGATCAGCCCCACAGCGTGTGCACCTTCATGCCCGGCAGGAGCGCGGCCTGGCCCAGGACAGCACCGTGTGCGTCACCACCTACTCCCACGGGATCCTACTGAGGTTCTCCACCTGGGGAATTGGAGTTTGAAAGCCTAGGGCCTCAGGGCAGACCCTCTACCAGCTTACTTGGTCTCTGGGTAAGACTCTCAGCTCAGTTGGGCCCCGGTCGAACATGCCAGTTAACTTGGGCCCTGAGCATAACCATTTGCCTGCTCAAGTTGACCCGCCTTATAAAACAAAGGTGATTGCATCAGGAGCTCAAACAGACACAAAGAACAGAGCTCACCACGGAGAGGAGCTTACCCAGGGCCTTCAGAGATGGCAAGAAATGCAAAGAAGTCAAAGGGTATGTGGGTACCATTGTTGCTGGGTCACCTGGGGAGCCTCTAGGCCCTACGGGCTCCACCCAGGCCATCCAGAGAGGTCGCCTCTTAGTTTTGTTGCAAGAAAAGAATTCAAAGACAGACCAGATAGTGGTTGAATGGGGAAAGCGAAGAGCTTCTGAGAGGGAAGGGACACTCTCAAGGTGTGAGAATGGGTTAGCTCAGAGGAGAGCTGTGCTTGGGCCTTTACTGACAATTGTCAACGAAGGTGGAATATTTATTATTTGGGGAAGGGATTCCTTCAGGAACAAGGTTTCTGACCATTTTTTTTTCCTTCTTCATCAGAGTCTCTGACCTTCTTTGTTGGAGCCTGTCTGGTTTGATCTGGCTTCTGGTGGCCTTGCTGTGGAGTGCTGCCCAGGCAGGTGGCTAACTTTCCTGGTAACTGTCTTGATTCCCCCTTTGTTGGTCTCCAGGCATCCTGTCTCATTAACCTCCTAAGTCTTACATCCTGCCTGTGTTTCTTGTTCTTCACAAATGCTGCTGGAAGTTCACTTCAGATTCCATCACTGCCGCCAAATCCCTTAAATAACAAAAACTCAACTGCATACATTTTAAAGATCTAATGGAGCTTATTAAATGATGCGTGCATTGACAGCATCCCCTCTGATAAGCAGAGCAGGCTCCAAGGAGGTATACGAGATGGAAGGTTTTATAGAAGGAGAAGGGGCCCAGAAAGTTATTAGAAATAGAAAAGCTTTGTTTGGACAAGGTGGCTTTCCCTTAGGGGAAAAGCAAGGGGTCTCGTCTTGCCTATATTATTACTTCATCTTTCTTTGGGGACTGGGCAGGGTTCCACAGGACAGACTTGTTAGCACTTTCTGGATAATTCCTGACTGATTAAGACATTTCTGGGGGTGGTTAGATTAGGTATTAAGCCTCGGTTTGGGAACTTGGTCGAAGTGACACCATTCGGGCCTGTGTTATTCTTTTTAACAACTTATACATTAATTTCCCTAGGACCATATTATTTGATATATTATTACTTAGCCCAAATGCTATTACTTAGCCAATATTTACCTCCCACTTCCATGTGTACCTCCCTGTCCAGAGCTCAGCTGAGCTAAAGAGAGATGAGCGGCCAGGCGCCAGGGTCGTTGACAAAAGCAACAACAAGCCAAAATGAAAATTAAGAAGTCTTTACCACTTTACTCTGATGGGAATGTTGTTGTTAGCATTAATGCTATGGTACAGGACCAAGAATTCACTCCTGATTCTTTTCCCTGGACTACATTTGATATTGTTTTCAGTGCTCCAGCTTTGAAATCGATTGGTTTCTCTGCTTTATACTTATTTCAAAAATGACTGCCCAGCAACCTCCTTTACATGGAGTCTAGTCCTATAGAACTGCCAACGGCCGATACATGTATATTCCCACCCCTCTTACTGTTGGTGTCATTTCAAAGTTCTTTAGTGTTTTGCTTTTTTTCCTTTTTTTTTTTTAACCTTTGGACTCTTCCCCAGATTGTCTTTCTGTGTCTTCCCTTTGCAATAGCCTCGTTAACATTAATCACCATAACAACGCCTCTCCTGTGGTATCACTCATTCAGTTACTAGATATTTCCTGAGTATTATGGTTGTTTGATATCATGCTAAGGGGTGGGAATACAAATACAGAACTGAGATACGTGGCCTCTGAATAGTGAATTCTTACTAGAGGTGAGTGAAAAGAAAAATGTAAATCATAACACGATAATAAACCAAAAGTGATTTACCAACTGTGATAACTGCTCTGACAAAAACAAGCTAAGTGTTTAAGATAGATAGTAGTAGAATATAGAAATTCTGAGACAGAAACTTTCTTTTTTTTGCCACAAATGATTGTTTAGAAACTGGCGTGTTTATCTGCCAACTCAGAGAAATTAGGCCTGCCATCACCTGCCAATGGTAGCAATCCAGTGAGGAGGAATGCATTAATTCTAAATCCTAATAGGCACATGAGTGTCTTCATTGTTACATTTAAGGTATCTTAGAGCACAGTTTCCATTACTTTCTAGTTGTTTCCACTGAGCAGGAGAGGATAATGGGACAAATCTAAGTATCTTTATTTTCTGAAAGGTTTCTAAAAGTATCCTGTTATTTCATAAAGGGGATGTGAGTTTTCGAAGAGGAATTTACATCTTCCAAGGCTGAAAGCCATTTTCTCATCCACTCACCTGGCAAAGTGATTCAGGGAGCTTTAGGGCCATCACTTTCATATGACCTTGAACATCATAGTATTTTTAATAAGAGCTTCTTTTTTTTTCCCTTTCCTTCTTTTTCTCAACCTAATTCAGTGTGTTGAAATGAATAACTGGGTATGTGTTAATATATGACCCTCCTGCTAATGAACATTAGATCCCTCAAGGCCTGGAACCAATTTGACAGTTATCTGAATGTTATATACTCTTAAGACTTCATTAGCCAATATCATAATTTCCAAAGACTTAAATGCCAAGATTGGCAATTTTTCTGCCAAAGCATCATTCATTGGTATTTGAACTGGGAATTGCTTCCCTAGGGACAATTTTTCAATGGAGAGCTGGCCATATTATACAAAAATAATCACTCAAGGTCATTTTTAAATCACAATATCCTATTCACATCAACTTGTCCGATAAGAGAAAATTTAACTTGCTTCCCTTACAGGTAGACTATTTTTGTTATTCACCATCTTTTCATTAATTTCTAATCTTGGATTTTTTTTTAACGTGAAATATATTTAACATGGATAGCTTTAGAAACTTTAACGTAAAAGAAATATACCTATAGCTGTCATTAAACTGACAAAAGCACTCTACAACATTTTAAATGGCTCTATTATATTAACATATTTTATTTTGCAAAATATTTTTAACATGAAACATATTAAATAATACTATATGGATAGACAGACTTTGAGCTATTTGCAGAATTGTATAACAACCCATGACCCCTCCCTCTTTCCTGCGATTCAAACACTATTCTGAACTTGGAAAATCTTATGCCCATGAATGTTTCATTTTTTAATTTTTACTATCTGTGTAAACATGTGTGTGTGTGTGCAAGCATATGTATGTTTGCATTTTCATTTTTACAGAGATTTACATAGTAAAAAGTAGAAAAGAATGCACGTGTGTTTAATAAAAATTAGAAAAGAATACATGTGTGTGCATTCAAAATCTAACAAATGCTTTCTTAAAGAGCATTTTTTGTAATTTACTTTTTTAACTCCACATTGTGCTTTTGCAATTTTTCCATATTGACATATAGAGGATGTAGGCAGGCTGGGTCTGAGGACCCAGATAAGGTCCTGCAGGACCAGCCAATAAAGTTCTTGGCTTTGTGCAGGATAGAAATAAAAGGTGAGCCAGAGAAAGTGAAAACAGTTTATTGAACAGTGTGAGTGACGGAATAGCAGATGGAGAGTCTGGAGACTCAGAAAAGAAAGGAGAGCGAGTCTCTCTGCCCCTTGGGGTTAGCGGTTTATATTGCAAAGGGGTGTAGGGTACATGTTCCTCCAGGAATCCGGATAGGGTCTCATCAAAGGCTAGTGTCAGGTGAACAATAGGTGTTATTCTATGAATCCCTGAAGGCAGGAGGTGTTGATGCCTGAAGCAGCGGAAGTTGGTTCAAAGCTAACGTCCTGGAACATGTTTGGGATCTGCTTTCTCTTACATCTTATCAGGTGTTTAAGGCCTAAGGGAAAACAAAAACAAAAACAACTCCTGAACAACTAACTTTCTTGCTTTCCTCTTGAAGTGAGCACAGTTTCTGTGGCTTATTCAGAAATGGGTCCTCTCAGAAAAAAACAGCAGAGATGAAGCTTTTCTATAATGGAGTCTCTTCAGCTTCACTATCTCATGATGACCTAGTATATTCATTCTAATTTATTGGAAAGTATTTCATTATTTGAATAATTCAATTTATTTATCCATCCTCACATGACCTGCTGGACATTAGTGTTTCTGCCCACCCCCCCTTTTTTAAACCATTACTTGCAGTATGAAGTGAACACATTTGCACCTACATCTTTGGGTTTAGTGTGGCAGTGCCTTTAGAGAAGGCCCATAGGAATAAAACCGCTGAACATCAAAATATGTCTTTGGGGCACTTGGGTGGCTCCATGGTTGAGCATCTGCCTTCAGCTCAGGTCGTGATCCCGGGGTCCTGGGATCGATTCCCACATCGGGTTCCCTGCAGGGAGCCTGCTTCTCTCTCTGCCTGTGTCTCTGACTCTCTCATGAATAAATAAATAAAAAATATATAAATATATGTCTTTATATAGGTATTCCCAAAAGGTAATCTTTTATCCTAATTTTTTATCCCTTATTTTGTACCACATGATGGTTGTTCCTCTTTTACTTGAATTTTTCCTCAGTGGTGTTGACATTGAGCGTCTATTTTTCCCTAGTGATATATACTTTCTGTGTTTTTCCTATTAGAATTATTTTTAGACTTTCTTTGCAACTTTTATGTTTTGATTTATAAGAATCTTAACAAATGAAATTGCTTAAAAGGTTATATAGCTTAAGGCTAATAACCCTGATGTCCTTTTATTCTCTTGGCTCCTCACTCAAGCCAGGAGATGGATCACTGTCCTACTGGCAGTTCTAGGTTGCATAAAGAAATAGCAGAAAGGGATAGGTGTCTTGTATATCTGGGAGAGATATTTTCTCTTTATCACTTCTAGATTCTTCAGATGATCTAATAATTAAATTGATATAAGCCAGATTAGCAGGAGAAAAGCAAAAAATTAGTGACATGTATACATGGGAGAGACCCAGAAGATGAGGTAACTTCCAGAAATGGCCAAAGCCATTACCTTACATACAATCTTCAGCTAAGGACAAAAGATGTTGGGGGTGGGGAGCCCATTGTGGGATATTACTAGGAAACACCTAGTAAAAAAAAGTAAAGTTGTTATGCAGATTTAAATTGTTGTCTTCTCCATAAGAGTTTCTAGAGATTTAGAGTCCTGTCCTTGTTTCCAGTTCAGGGAGGGAGACACCCTTAAGAATGGAGATTTGCCTTGTACGTGGAAATGTCTCTTACAAAACAGGAACTTCTATTTGATTTTCTGAGGTTTTCCTGTGTTAGCAGTTCCTTAAAAACAGCCAGCCTAAAAGAATCTTTATGCAAAAGAGCCTTATTTTGTAGCAGCAGATTCTGCTCTCCCACAGGCCTGCTTTGGAAACTGAGAAGCTTCACAATCCCAAAGCTAAATTGATAGACTGCTCTGTATCTCCTTGAAAGCGTCCCTCAGATTTGAAAATGAGAATTGGTCATTTTAGCTAAATGGTTGTGTCTCATTTCAGGATGCAGGTCTTTCAGGTGGGCTTCCAAAGTTAGGCCTATATTGTTTAAAAAAAATCAAGGTATCAGTAAAGCATTTCTAAGGAAACAAACAAACAAACAAAAAATCAAAGGTTAATGATTGAAATATAATATAAACCCATTCTGAATCCAGAGGGCAGCTAATTGAGAGAAGATTTCCAGGTGTAAAAGTGTCTTTTGCATTCTGAATGTCTCTTAATGATAACATCAGATATTCATGTAAACTCTGAGTGGATCATACTGCAACAGGCACGATTTGTCTAAACAGGAGCTGTTTAGTTCTAGCTTTACTTTGCAAGGCTTTAAGAAAAAAGGCAGCTTTAGGTCTTAATGATTTCAAGTCAAAAGAATGGGAGAAAACTGTAACATTAACTTAGAGAGTCATAGCCAGATATTTGACAAAAAATCAGAAAATTTCAACATCCCCTCCCATTGTGAGCAAAAACAAACCCTCAAAGACAATTAATCAGAACCAGAATCTAATATCAACAAAGGTATGTCACCCAAACACAAGTTTTCCTTCTTTCTTCTTGATGCAATTGCAAATTGAATTTTTATTAATTTCTCTCTCTTATATTTTGCTATTCCTGTCTAGAAATGCAACAGATTTCTGTAATTTTTTATCCTGCAACTTTATGGAATTTATTTATTCACCTAATAGTTGTTATTTTCTTCCTTAAAATTTTTGGGTTTTGTTTTCTTTTTTGGTGGAGTCTTTAGGATTTTCTATATATACTATCATGTATCCACAATTAGTGACAGTTATCCTTCCTATCAATTTGGATGCCTTTAAGTTTTCTTGTCTGATTGCTACTGCTAGGACTTAAAGTAATACTGGCATGATAGAATGAATTTGGAAATTTTCCTTCCTGTTCTATATTTTGTAATATAGAAACTCTTGGGGTTTGAGAAGAACAAGTATTACATATTTTTTAACTATTCGGTAGAATTCACCTGTAAAGTCATCTGATTATGGAGTTTTGAAAGTGTTTTTGAATACCAGTTCAATTTTGTTACTTGTAATCAGTCTTTTCAGATTTTTTATTTCTTTCTGTTTCTGTCTTGGAACATTGTATATTTCTAGATATTTATCATTTTATAATCTCTCCCTCTCTCTCTTTTTTTTTTTTTTTTTTTTTTTTTGTATTTTTGTTGTGTTGGTGGTTACGTTTCACACCCTCTTTTCTTCCTTGATGAGCTTGGATAAATGTTTAAAAAGATAAAACTAATAAAGAGACAGCTCTTTGTTTTATTGATTTTTTCCCTATATTTTTAAGTGTCTATTTTATTTATTGTCTCTGATTTTATTTCCTTTCTTCTATTAAACTTGTGCTTGGTTTGCTTTTCTTTTATTAGATTCTTTAAATCTATGGTTAGATTGAGATTTTTCTTGTTTGTTCAGGTAGACTCATATCAGTATAAAATTCCCTCTTTAAATGCTCTGGTACATCCCAAATATTTAGGATCACTGTGTTTCCATTATCATTTGTCTCAAGATATACTTTTATTCCCTCTTTGATTTCTTCACTGACCCATAGGTTGTGCAGTGGCATATTGTTTAGCCTCCTTGTGTTTGCATTTTTGTCAGATTCCTTCCTGTGTTTGTTTCTAGTTTCCTACTGTTATGGTCAGAAATGCTGCTTGCTATAATTTCAGTCTTATTTATTGAGACGTTGTGCTCAAATATGTGACCTATCTTGGAGAATATTCCATGTACACTTGAAAGGAATATGTATTCTCCTGTTTGGGAATGGAAACTTCTGAATATGTGTCATTCAAAGCCACTCTTTCCTTATTAATTTTCTGTATTTTGATGTATTCATTGATATAAATGGAGTGTTAAAGTCCCCTACAATTTTTCCATTATTGCCAATTTCTCCTTTATCTGTTAATATTTGCTTTATATATTTAGGTGCTCTTCCATTAGGTATATAGACACTTATAGTATATTCTCTTTTTTGGTTCATCTTTTTAATGCTATATAGATCTGCTTTGTCTTGTGGTACAGCCTTCGTTTTCAAGTCTGCTTTGTCTGGTAGAAGTATTACTACCTCAGCTTTTTTTTTTTTTTCTTTTTTCTTTTAACTATCATATGGATGGAATATTGTTCTGTCCTTTCACTTTCATTTTGTTTGTCTCTTAGATAAGGTCAACTCCTTGTAAACAACTTATAGATTGGTCTTGTTTTTTATCCATTCAGTCACTGTGTCTTTTGATTATAGCATTAATACCATTTACATTTAAAGTTGTTGATAGGTAAGTAGTTGTTACCATTTTATGAATTGTTTTCTTCCTGTTTTCTTATTCTGTTTCTTTTTTCTTTTCCTGGTTCTCTACCCTCGTGATTTAGGAATTTTAGTGTTACACTTGGATTCCTGTCTCTATTTTTTGTATAGCTATTATAGCCTTTTGGTTTGTAGTTACCATGAGTTTTATATATATCATCCTGTATATATAGCATTCAGTATTATGTTGATGGTTGCTTTGCATATATTCTAAAAACACTACATTTTCACTCCCTCTTTCATTTTATCCATTTTATATGATTATATATATATAATATGATATATAAATGATTTTGTGAATCCTTTAATATTTTAGATATATTTGATTTTGCTACTTTTGTCTTTAACCTTCATACTCCTTTTTAAGTTCTTGATCTATTACATTTACTGAATGTATTCTTTTACCAGTAAAAAAATTTTTTTTTTGTAAAATTCTCTTCTAGTTATGGCCTTTTCTTTCCCAATTAATTAAAGAAAACCCTTTAACATTTCTTGTCAGGCCAATATAGTGGTGGAAAACTCCTTTAATTTCTGTTTTACTGGGAAACATTTTCTCTCTTCATCATTCTAAATAATAACCTTGTTGGATAGAATATTATTAGTTGTAAGTTTTTTTTTTCCTTTCAGCACATCCTACCACTTTCTTTTGGCTTAAAAAATTTCTCCTAAAAAATTAGCTGATAGACTTACAGGGTATTCCTTGTAGATAATTACTTTTATCTTGCTGGTTTTAAGATTCTCCCTTAACTGGCACCTGGGTGGCTCAGTTGGTTGGACATCTGACTATTGATCTCAGCTCAGGTCTCAATCTCCGGTTCATGAGCTCAAGCCCCCATGCTGAGCTCCACGCTAGGCATAGAGAATACTTAAAAGAAATATGCTAACTTAAAAAAAAATCTTTGATCTTTGCCATTTTAATTATTTTGTGGTATGGATTTCCCTGGTTTCATTTTATTTGTAGTCTGCTTCCTAGACGTGGATGTGAATTTTATCCCTTTATTTCTCTCTTATCCTTCTGGAACTCCAATAATGCAAATATTAGTATCCTTGATGTTGTCCCAAAGGTCCCTTAATTTGTTCTTATTTTTGAAATTCTATTTCTTTTTATTGTGCAGCTTAGGTGCTTTCCATTACCATGTCTTACAGATTGCTGATCTATTTTCTTTTATCTTCTTCTCTGCTATGGATTTCTTCTAGTGTGTTTTTTAATTTCAGGTATTGTATTCTCCAACTCTATTTTTTTTTTTTTTTTTTTTTACATTTTCTCCTTGTCAAAGTGCTTACTAAGTTTTAAATATTCTTCTGTCAAATCTGGTGAGCATCTTTATGGCTGTTACTCTGAATTCTTTATCGGAAAGAATGCTTAACTCTATGTTGCCTCATTCTTTTGTTTGGTGCATATTTCTTTGTCTCTTCATTTTTATTGAATTTGTGTGAATTAGGCAAAACTTATCTCAACCCTGAAGAAGTGGCCTTGTGTGGGAATGTTTCCTGTGGGAAGACCTCATGGGACTGGAAGGCTTAGCAGGTTGTCTGGTGCTGTAGTGAGGACAGGTTGGGGTGTTCAGGGCTACCCTAGTAGATTGGCTGAAGTTAACGTGTGCACAATCTGGGGCTTCCTGTGCAAGGGGCTCACTGGCATGATGGTTGGAGCATAGGTGTGTGTGGACCAGAGGAGTCTTGGGGCACTGTGTGCCAAGAGTACATTGTTGAGAAGCTTGGCGCTAAAGCAGTTGTGGGCCACCGGTATCCCAGTGTGCTTTGAGCTGGTGCTGTCTAGACAAAGGCCAGTGGCATTCCCATGTGGACTGCTCTGTGGTTGCCTTGGTGGGACAGCTTGAGCTGGTGTTAGCTGGGCCTGGGGCTCACTGGTGTAAAAGCTGGATAGAGTATCTGGACCCTGCTCAAGTCTGCACTATCCAGGTGGAGAAGGAACAAAAACAATAGCAGTTCCACCATCATTTGGCAGATGCTCTAGAGTTAGTAAATGGGTTTCCTTCACTTACAGTTTCACTGCCTTTTAAACTGTGGCTTTTTTTCCTGTGGCTTTTTTTCATAGTGTGGGGACATATATGCGTGGTTCTCTTAATACTATCCCTCTCCAATGCATTTTACAGTATTAAGAGTGGGATTCCATTGTAACCATGTCTTATCTCCTGCCACTCTCTATGTGGTCCCTCTAATCTTTATTGTGCAGAAGTATTGTATCAGCCCTCAGCTCTTCAGGAGGAACTGCTGTATACAGAAGTTTAGATTCAGTGTGTCTTTGGAAGAAGTGAGTTCAGGGTCTTTCTACACTTTCATCTCCAACCTACTTTTTTTTTTAACCAAAAATATCCTTTTTTTCTTTGCATACAGTAATATTAATTGCAATTTTTATTTCCAGAAATATTATTATTTCCCATAATATTAATTACATTTATTGGAATTCTTAACTTGGAGAAAGACAAATACCATATGATTTCATTCATATGTGGAATTTAAGAAATAAATGAAACAAAGAGACAAAAGAGACTCTTAAATGCAGTGAGCAAACTAGTGGTTGCCAGAGGAGGGATGAGGGGGGATTGGATGAAATAAAGAGGATTAAATTGTTGAATCATTGGACTGTATATCTGAAACTAATATAATACTGTATGTTAATTATATTTTTAAAAATTATAAAAGAAAAATTACATTCTTAACTCTTAGAAACCTAAGAAATAATCAATTGTAAATTGTTATACCAACAACCTCTAAATTGGCAAATTTATGAGTACATTTTATTTCCAGAAACATGTCATTTTCAATTTTCCAACATTGCACTAACATATCCAAATATCTTTTAGCCTCTCTGTACTAAAAAACTAAAAGTAGATAAACCTATGTTCAGTATTTAATGTTTCAGCATTTTATGTTAGTCATTAAATATTCTGATCATTTCTAAATATCTATCACCTAATTTAACTTAGCGAAACTTTTCACATTACCAAAAAGGTTTGGGGAAGGTACTTAAGTAGACATAAATATTGCTGAAAAATTCATTTGTGAAATTGTGTCTTACTTGTACCTATTTACCTCACTTGTTCTTAATAATGTTTAGATTAGTTGTGAAAACTTTGAGACATTAGATAAAATCATCTATAATCCCAACCTATTTTCTTACTGACAGTATTTTTAACAAAAATGACATGAATTTGATTAGTAAACCCAGAAAGTCGTTTGTTATAACTCTGAAGTTGTTTTTATCCATTTTTAAATAAAACAACAGGATTCAACTAGGTATTATTTACCCAAGATTATGCCAGATGATGTGAACTTGAAAAATAGTGGTTTAGTTGTTATATTTCTAAGAATTTTAGGAATACTTCATTTTTAACTGTGGAGGCCGAGAAAAATTAAGGCCATCCCACCTAAAGTTTAGCATTAACAAAAGTACAGCCATTTTAGGCCCCTGTGAAACTTTAAAGGGAAAAACTGCAGAATGTCCTCAATGTCCTCAGCAGGTAATCCCATATCAAAAAGACAACAGAGCTCAGAATTGCCCTCGGCAGAGAATCCCATATCAGAAAGACAACAGAGCCCACGCCCATGGTAGAAAATCCCCTAGACCAGCCTAATTCTTCCATCCCTTCTGGAAATCCCCTAGCCTATAAAAAACCCAGCTGTAACCCACTTCGGGGTCCAAGTCCCTGCTCCGCTGTGTGGGGTGTACTTGGACCCAAGCTCAAGCTTGTAAATAAACCGTCGTGTGTTTGCATCGGTGTCGGCTCCTTGGTGGTTTCTCGGATTCGCAATCTTGGGCACAACATAACCACTTGATTTTGGTAGTACTAACCAGGTGTGAATATCACATATCTATGATTCTCATGTGTAAGCACACTTAAACGTATAGATGCAAAGAGAAATCCTAAAATCTTGCCTCTGGCTATTATACAGGTAGTTTATATAAAATAAAATTCACTAGATATGAAAGAACAGTTGGAATGTGTTAAGTTTATCTGTCCAGATGGCTAAACACTTTTTTTTATTCACCTAAATTTTAAATGAATGTTCCCTTTTTTGTTTTCCTTCTGATAAGAATTACCTTCCTGAAGTTTGTAGAACATTTACATCTAAAATGCAGAGAGGGAAAAATAAAAGTCTGATTTCCTAAGACCAATATTTAAAGGCCTTTTAAGATAAATGGGGAACAGGTTTGGGATTGGTAAACTCTGATTATTTCTGCAATCACACTTCTGGTTCTGTTAAGACTAGACTTGTCCTTGTTTTCAAGGACAACTGTTTTCAATTTCTCAAAAAACTGAGTTGACACCTACATGATATCAAAGGACTGTCTGTCACACCCATCCTCCTATGTTGGAATGTTTTTCTTTCCCTCTGTTCACATTTAGCTTGGGAGGGAAGTCTTAAAAAAAATTTCCTATCAGGCTCTGAATATCAGCCATGGTCAGGAGTTCATTCAGTCCTGTGGCTTCTCATTTTATTTTCTGCCTTTTTGTCTATCCACTAATCTCAGGAGGTAATCCATTTACAAAAATTTTGAGAATCCTCCCTGAGTTTAAGACATTCTTTGACTATGGCCCTTATTTTGGCCTTTGACCAAACAGTGAAAGATGTCTGAAGAGAATTGCCTGTAGCCTTAAGTGGTTTAATTTTGAAAGGTATCTGTTTAATTGTCTATTCAGTGTGGAAAGGAAATTCAGACAAAGGATTACTAGAATGAGTCCTCAAATAAAGGATGATAAAAGGGAGCAGTAGGGATTACATCAATTTTATACTCTTGTTTTTAGATATGTCTCATAACTTTAATTTTTAATTAGCCTTTTATGACAAATCCTTCAACAAAAGCTATTTTAGTCTTTTAAAAATGTCTGGAATATATATTTAATTGGTATGCAGATACTTCAAATTTTGTTTGTTTGATTTGGAATTTTTTGCCTTTAATTTACTTCTTAAAATAATCTTCCCTCATCAGAACATTTGTCATAATGACCATTGTAATTCTGGGGTGTCATTCTCCTGAGGACTGGCAGCAAGGAGCCCAGCCAAAATGAAGTTTAATCCACATTTTCTGTTTGGACATATCTAGCCACAAGTAGGGTATAATTAGTATTTCTATTGGCCATATTTTGGAGCCCCCAACCTGATAGTTTCCAAGTCAAGTTGCCAGGACACAAAACAAGCTTAGTATAATTCTGCCATTTTTGTAGATAGCTACAGCTTCCTGGACTGTAGTTCTTATAAAATAGACATGTGTAACAGAAGGTGTCATATTTAATTCTCTGGAGCTCAAAAAGGGGGAACTTATACTGGATATGGAGTTTAATTTTAATTTTAATTTCAGTCTTTTGTTAAGGGAGTCCCTAAGGCTAGCCATTGTACTTCTTTGTAACTACTTTTTAATTTGGGCTTTCCACAGGTACCCATCAGACAACTGTTACTTTGAATTGGAAAAACTTCTAGATTTACAAAAAAAAAAAGTATCTGAAGTCTGGCCACCGAGGGGTAAGATGTATTAATAATCTTAATGTGAATCTTACTAATGATTCAAATCAATAAAACTTTGTATGTGTTTCCCATGATGTAAGAGGCATCCCCAAGAAAGCTTTAAGAGAGCAGCCCAGGGATCCCTGGGTGGCACAGCGGTTTGGCGCCTGCCTTTGGCCCAGGGCGTGATCCTGAAGACCCGGGATCGAGTCCCACGTCGGGCTCCCAGTGCATGGAGCCTGCTTCTCCCTCTGCCTGTGTCTCTGCCTCTCTCTCTCTCTCTCTCTCTGTATGACTATTATAAATAAATAAAAATTTAAAAAAAAAAATCTTTAAAAAAAAAAAAAAAAAAAAAGAGACGCAGCCCAGCACAAGGTTCAGAGATAGGCTAAGAAAGAAAATACCTTCATTGTGACAGGTGGTAAGAATGGTGAGTGCAAACAGTGTCTCTGGTTTCCCATGAGAACACCAGACACCTCCAATCACAGAACCTACAGTCTTTTTTTTTTTTTTAATTTTTATTTATTTATGATAGTCACACAGAGAATGAGAGAGAGGAAGGCAGAGACACAGGCAGAGGGAGAAGCAGGCTCCATGCACCGGGAGCCTGATGTGGGATTCGATCCTGGGTCTCCAGGATCATGCCCTGGGCCAAAGGCAGGCGCCAAACCGCTGCGCCACCCAGGGATCCCGAACCTACAGTCTTTGACGCTGAATTGTGACTTTTCTAGCACTAGCAAAATAACAAAAGTTGAGATGACAAAGACCCCTTATGGATCAGGATTCCTTATGACAAACCCCTGAGAGCAGCACAGTCAGAAGGAAGACAATGAGACGCCAGTTGCAAATCTAGGTTGTTACCTGTGTTTCTGACCAACCGGCTTATTGGACCTGCAACCTAGTTGGCAGTCCACCAGATGGGTGCCACTACATGCATCCTCTAGTTGGCAGAGACTAGAGAGGATAGTCTCATTGGTCATGAAGCCAAACTCTCAAGAGAGAGAACAAGGTGACAGAAACAAAACAATGACCATCTCTGGGAGAGAAAGGATCAGTAGAAAATGAGTACTCATAATAAACTTTGACCAGAGTCTCTATATCTAAGGAACTACTTCCACAAGTATTTTCTTCTGATAATCTAAATTTAAACAAAGAAAAGGACTCTCACCACTCTCAATTCCATCAGACCTTGAAGGCTGAGATCCAAAAGACTAACATGGTAAAAATTTTTAACTTGTGCTGGCGTTTGTCGGAGGTCATAGGATTTCTCAGTTGCAGCGGCCATCAAGTGAGCAGTGTCCTGCCAGTGAAATTTGTCCCCTCATGGGTACCCTCCGTAGGGGCAGAACATTTTTGCTTTCTTCCCTTCTAGGTTCTTTGGTCTAATAATTAATTTTTTTAAATATTTTCTTTATTTACTCAAGAGACAGAGAGAACAAGCAGGGGGAGGCAGAGGGAGAAGCAAACTCGCCTCTGAGCAGGGACATCTTTGGCTAAATACACAAGAAGATGTCGGGGGTAGAGAGCCAGTTATGAGAAATTACCAGGAAAAGCACAGTACACAAAGGTAAGCTTCTTATACATATTTAAGTTGTTGTCTTCTCCACTGATAAGTTTCTAAAGATTTAGAGGTATCCCCATATGCTCAGTATAAATAGATTTACCTTATATATGTGTAGATGTTCTCTTACAAAGACTGACTTCTATTTGATTTTCAGAGCTTTGCCTGCGTTTGCAGTTTCTTAAAAATAAATAACCAGCCTAAAGTCATCTTTATGCTAAAGACACATTGTAGGATGGCAAGTTCTGCTTCCCTATCTTGCCAACCTAGTAATATCACTGTTGAGACTTTCCTGGAAACTGTACCCTATGACTGGCACTTAAATCTTAAATAGGCACCTTTTCTCACACTCCTGCCAAAGGCAACTTAGAAGAGAATAGGTCTAAGCACTGGGGCTCAATTCACAAAGCAGGAACAGGAGTCTGCCTAAACAGCATCATCGACAGCAATAAATATGTGCACATGCACACATAACGAACATACGCACTTAGGTACTTGATTGGCATTTATCCCTGGTTTTCCTCCTGTGTTGTTTTGATGATAAAAGTACTAATGACGTCTAAGACCTCATTTTGATTGCTGTTTTAACAGAGTTGCTTTGTGGAAACTGTATATATGCTCATATATATTTATACAACATACATCAACACACACACATATATATATATTTGAGGTATGTTCTGTTCTGCTATGTAGCAGTTTAATCAAAAATCATCTTGGAGAAGGAGAGGAAAGAATGTGTATACACTGGTACAACTGGTCACCTCTTTTTTTTTTTTTTTAAGATTTTTATTTATTTATTCATGGGAGACACCGAGAGAGAGAGAGGCAGAGATATAGGCAGAGGGAGAAGCAGGCTACATGTGGGAAGCCCAATGTGGGATTTGAGGATCACGCCCTGAGCCAAAAGCAGATGCTAAACCACTGAGCCACCCAGACATCCCAACTGGTCACCTCTTTAAAATTTGGTATATGTGCCCAGAATCAAGATATCAAAACCCCCTGAGTGGCTACAGCCAGGCCTGATTTCTAAGTAAAAACAGAGTTCCAACTTTCTGACTCCCTCCTCCTTCTAATTACCACTGCATTACACTTATTTTCTCAACACATGCACATGTTACACTAGGGCATATGTTCACAGAAACATCCCTCCTCACTATAATTCATGTTAGATCTCTTTCCTTACTATACTGGATTGGATTATCTTATAAATATTCATTGATTAGTTTGAATAAGGCTTAATAAATGTTTTCCTTGCCTACTTCTAGAAGTAGACACTTGGCTTTCAATTTTAAAGTATAAAACATTTTCTTGGAGAAATGTACAAAAATGCAAATTCTGGGTTTCAATGCCACTTTTCCTATCGCAGAGATTTTTTTTTTTTTATTTTGTAGCTATGGAATAAAGGAAGCATATTTCTTCTAAACAGTAAGAATAATAAATTTGGATAAACAATGGTTTAGTAACCCTAAGTTGGGATAGAGAGTCTTATAATCATTGTTGGGCCTGTCTTAGGATCTGTATTCACAGATTATAGAAGAAAGCGAAGAGAACAAAACTTTAAAATAGTCACTTCTAAAGATTCCAAAGGAAAAATTGCCCTAAACCAATTTATAAGGTAATTGCCAACACCTCTTGCACACCCAAAGCTCTACCACTGGCAATAAGATGGAGTTCTATTTTAGAATCTATTTCTTTGTACTCCTCATTGAAGGTGATGTGAATTCTAAGATTGTATGGGGAAGGTTAGAGACAGGAATGAGCCAAATGTTCTTTATTCTGAAGAAATCAAACCCAAGTGGTTTTACATAGTAGCTTACATAGAAATAGTTTTATAGGGGCACTTGGGTGGCATAGTTGGTTAAGCATCTGCCTTCTGTTCCAAGGTCCTGGGATTGAGCCCCACATTGGGCTCCCAGCTCAGTGGGGAGTCTGCTTGTCCCTCTTCCTCTGACTCCTCCCCACAGCTCATGCTCTCTCAAATAAATAAAATATTTTTAAAAAGAGAAATAGTTTTAGATGGAAATATTGTCTATCATACACAATTATTTTGGTATTCTGCAGTAATAGTTAATTATTTAATATAAATGCTTACCATGGAATTTGATAAAAATTACTACATGACATTTTAATTTGAAGATCCATTTCCCATAAAAATATATTAAAAACTCAAGAGATATTTTATTTTATTTTGAGATATTTAAATCATACCAAATTTTAAGCAAATTTTTAAAATTGTGAATGCCAAATTTATGTATTTAGGGTATTGCAATTTAACTTTTAATTAATATATTCAGTCTACATAGTAATCTATACATTCTTCATGAAAACTTACATATGCTATATCAACTCTCCAAAAATGTCTCTAAATTACTACCACTTATCAAAATAATTTGACAAGCTATCTTTGTTAAAGAAATGTTTCCATGTCTGCTTTAAGTGTAATAGGAACATACTCTCGTCTTTAGGAAAAATAGTCTAAGAATACATTTTATAAAAATAAATCTTCACAGAGACATTAAAAAAATGAAAATAGTTTTAAAATGTTTGCCATTTGTTCTTGAGATGAAAGCTACATAAACTTTCTCATACTGAGTGAAGATAATCACACAATAGCATTAACATTTTAGAAATTCTTACATAAGAAAGCAAAACATGACTTTTGTAACATTAAGAAACCTACTGATAGCAGTTTATCAAGTACTGACCAATAAACTATTCATTTTTCATTTTAGGCTTATTTTTTAAAAGATTTTATTTATTCATTTATGAGAAACACACACACACACACACACACACACACAGAGAGGCAGAGACACAGGCAGAGGGAGAAGCAGGCTCCACGCAAGGGAGCCCAATGCCGGAATCGATCCTGGGTCTCCAGGGTCAGGCCCTGGGCCAAAGGTAGGCGTTAAACCGCTGAGCCACCCAGGGATCCCTCATTTTGTTTTTTAATTCTTGTCACATTGGGATGATGAAATACATTATTCTAATTTTACAATGAAAACATGAGACTCAGCAAGGTTACATACACAACCTGTGTGTGTTAATATGCACAGAGAACATACATTTGAAAAAGCCAAATTTTACTGTGAAATCTTATTTCCCCCTAAGACTGAGTACTTGACAATAGTTTCATCTTCCCTTAATCATGTACATTTTCTTCTATATTATGGTAAATTATTAAAGTTATATAATTTTATTGAATTCTTTCCATAAATTTCCCACAAGTAATTTCTCTAAAAATAAATATTTATGCAAACTGAGTTAATATATAATATAAAATTAGAAAGAAAGACAAGTAATTTCATAATACAAATTTATAAAACACATACTTCACTATTCAGGCAAGATCATAGAAATAAAAGTTGATGTCTTTCAAGTAAATAGCAAATTTTTTTCTTCTTAACTAATTATTAGAGGTAACTGTTATTTAACTAATTATTATTATTTAACTAATTATTTACTTAGAATTCTAAAAGAAATATTCTAATCACTTGAGTATAGATGTTCTTATGTTTTTATTCCTTTGGAAGCTTGTACATATTTCAAATCAATTAAAATGTAGTTTGTAGTAAATATACCTGAAAGATAAATACCCTATATTTTATGATTTCCCATGATTATAAAAATAAGTCAAGGGATTCTATTATTTCCCAGTTATGGAAATACTAAAAAAAATAATTATAATCTTTTGCCTCTTATTTTTTGCTTTTTTATTCTTTGATTGGTTTAGTCTTCTTCCCAACTTTAAATTTTTAAAAAAATTTCCTAGGGAAAAAAAGAATTTCCTAGGAAGTTGGAAATATTAAAATAAACACCCATGGGGATCCCTGGGTGGCTCAGTGGTTTAGTGCCTGCCTTCGGCCTAAGGCGTGATCCTGGGGTCCTGGGATTGAGTCCCACATTGGACTCCTCGCATGGAGCCTGCTTCTCCCTCTACCTGTGTCTCTGCCTCTCTCTCTCTCTCTCTCTCTCTCTCTCTCTGTGTGTCTCTCATGAATAAATACATAAAATATTTACAAAATAAGCACCCACATGTATACTCTTCTCTTGAGAAACCGGCTCTTAATGTTGACCACATTAATCTATCTTTCTTTCTTTCTTTCTTTCTTTCTTTCTTTCTTTCTTTCTCTTTCTTTCTTTCTTTCTTTCTTTCTTTCTTTCTTTCTTTCTTTCTTTCTTTCTTCTTCTTTCTTTCTTTTCTCTTTCTTCTTTCTTTCTTTCTTTGTTTCTTTCTTCCTTTCTTTCTTCTTTCTTTTCTTCTTTCTTCTTTCTGTTTACCTCTAGTTATAGATATATATTTCTTTTTGCTTGAATCATTTGAAATTAAACTATAAACGGGATGATGAACATGGTAACATAAGAAGATCCTGAGCTCCCCTCATCCCACAGACACACTAAGATAACAGTTCTATCTATACAGTTACCTCTAAAAATGACCTGAAAACAGAACTTCCACAATTGATCCTAGAGAGGAAACCACATTGAAAAGGATAAGTGGGGCAGAGACTTGGTTGGGAACCAAACCGCTGGTGGGACTAACCACAGATGAGAGGGCTATCATAAGCACTGTGAAGCAAGAAGATTTACGATCCCACACCAGCCACCTCCAGCACTGGGCACCTGCACTGGGAAGATGAGTCCCCATATATTTGGCCTTGAAAACTTATTTTACAAATCAGTGGGCTTAAAGGTGGGACAGGTAGAGGGCAATAGAAAACTAAGTCCCTGCTTTGAGGAGCCAGTATAAGAACCCCACCCAAGATACAGTATGAATACAGTAGTTTAAAAAGTACTTGGGTCTATAAAGGAGATTTATTGGCTAATTTCATATCATGTGCTGGAGGGGCAGGGATATTCAGAAGATTTCTCAGGAAGCAAAAGTGCTGGTGGGTGCTATTTCTCTTCCTCTTCACCAGCCTAGATGGATGCCTGCAGGAGCCAGCACTAACCCTCTATACCTACTCTGTAAGTATTGTGTTCTCCTGTGGACCTACAACATCCACCTCCACCTCACCCCCACCTCAGCAGGTGTCCCTCCAAAGTTGTTCCTGTTTTGGCACACCCTGGAGGAACTGGAGTCACTGCAGTCACTGCTGTTCTGGGGTCGTGGTGAACTAACCTCACACAATAGTGTACCCAGAGATCCAGCAGCGCAGCCTCTCAGGTGACTGTGCAAAAAGCAGGCCATGCCTTGTTGTATACCTGAACTATGACAAAGAGACTAATTGAAAACCTCTACTTTTGTCCACCCATGAGAGCCTCTTAGCCACACTGGAGCAGGCCCTGCCTTTTGGTGCTCCAGCAGCTGGGGCACGAGGCTAAGTGCAGATACATGCATTGACCCCACAAACAAACCGCAGCAGCTTCAGGTGTCTCAACAAAGTGAGAACCAAACTCTGACCAGTGTGTGCCCTCAGCAGGCAGAGCAGCTCACTGGGCTGAAGGGAATCATCACTGTCATAATAGTAGGACACATGCAACCCACACAGGAGATAAGCCTGGAATGTCTGATTCTAGAGACCAAGGGAGATTGTGCTACAGGACACCACAGAAAGTCTTTTGCAAATGGTCATGATTTTCAACACCATGATTTTCAACACCAGGAGCTGACTTACCTTATATATAGAGACAAACAGAATTAAAATCATCAGACAAAGGAATATGTCCCAAATGAAAGAACAAGACAAAAATCAGAGTAAAAACTAAATAAAGCAGACATAAGCAATGTATTTGATAAAGAATCCAAGTTAATGCTCATAGGATGGATACTCATTGGAATAGAAAAAAAAAAAAAACAGTGGATAAACTCAAAACTTCAAGAATGATTTTAAAAGTATTAAAAAGAACTACTTAGAGCTGAAACAGTCAGTAACTGGAATAAAAATGCAGTAGAGTGAATCAACAGCAGAGTATAGGACAGATCAATGATTTTAAAAGGGTAATAGGAAGCAATCAAGCTGAACAGCAAATAAAGAGAACAGATTAAGGGAAATTAGTGACATTATCAATCATACTAAATTCACATTATTGGGGTTCCAGAAAGAGAGAAAGGTACAAGAAGGAGAAACAGTACCTGGAAACTTCCATAACCTGAGGAGGGAAAGAGACATCTAGGTCCAGGAAGCAAAGAGAGACCTAACAAGGTCAACTAAACAAGTCCACATAAGGAAACATAATGACAAAGAGCAATGATAGAGAATTTCAAAAGCAGCAAAAGAAAACAGTTACATATAAGGGAAACCCCCAAAGGCTATCAGCTGATTTTGCAGAAACTTTACAGGCCAGAAGAAAATGGAATGATATATTCAAAGTACTTAAAGGGGAAAATGGTATGATATATTCAAAGTACTTAAATGATATATTCAAAGTACTTAAATGATATATTCAAAGTACTTAAAGTCCTATGACCAAGAATACTCTATCTGACAAAATTATCATTCAGAATAGAAAAAGCAATGAGTTTCCCAGACAAACTGAAGTTAAGAGTCCATCATCACTAAACCAGTCTTATAAGGGATGTTAAAGGGAATCCTTTAAGTGGAAAACTATAACTAGTGGACAATCATGAAAAGAAAAAGTTTCATAGGTAAAAGAAAACATATAGTAAATGTGGTAGATTAATCACTTATAAAGACAATGTGGATATTTAAACACAAAGGTAGTAAACTCCATTATATTAGGAAAATTAGTCAAGGGATACAAAAACATCTAAAATATGACATATACATAAAATGTAGAGGGAATAGTAAAAATTTAATATTTTTAGAATGTTTTTGAACTTAAATGACCATTAACATAATAGACTCTATATACATAAGATGTTATATATAAATAAAATGGTAACCACAAATTCCAAAACTAAAATAGGTAAAGAAAAAGGATTCTAGGCACTCCATTAAAGAAAGCCATTAAGACAGAAGGGAAGAGAGCAAGAGAGAAAGGAACAGACAAGAACTGCAAAAACAACTACAAAACAACAAAATGGCAGTAAGTACATAGTCCTTAATAATTACTTTAAATGCAAGTGAACTTAACGCTCCAATTAAAAGACATAGGGTGACTGAATGGATTAAAAAACAAAAACAAACAAAAACAAGAGCCATCTATATGGTGCCTAGAAGAAACTCACTTTAGACCTAAAGACACAGTGCAAGTAAAAGGATGAAAAAGCAGACCATAAAATTACAAGTGGAAAAAAAGTCAGGGGAGCAATACTGAAATCGGACAAAATAGACTTTAACAAGAGCCAAAGAAGGGGACTACATACCATAAAGGGATCAATCCAACAAAAGGATGTAACAATTGTAAATATCTATGCACCCAACATAGAAGCAACTAAGCTCTTAAGCACATAAGCAATTATTAACAGACACAATGGGAGAAATTGATAGTAATACAATAATACTAGGGGCCTTTAGCTCCCACTTATATTAATGAATAGACTATCCAGATAAAAACATCAATAAGGAAACTGTCTTTGAACAACACATTATACTACATGGACTTAACAGATATGCATAGAACATTCCACCCCAAAACAGAAGAATACACTTTCTTTTCAAGTTCATATGGAACATTCTTCAGGATAAATCACAGGTAGGGCTACAAATCAAGTCTCAGTAAATTTAAGAAGATTGAAATTGCATCAAGCATCTTTTCTATCCACAATAGTACGAACTAAAACTCAGTGACAAGAACAACACTGGAAAAAATGCATATAGTGGATAACCAACATGCTGTCAGACAACCAATGAATCAACCAAGAAATCAAAGAAAACAAAAAAATACATGGAGACAAATGAAAATGAAAACACAATGGTCAAAAATCTTTGAGACAGAGCGAAAGCAGTTCTAAGAGGGAATTTTGTAGCAATATAGGCTTACCTCAAGTAACAAGAAAAATCTCAAACAATCTTTAAAGGAACTAAAAAAACAAAGAAAGATTAGTACAGTAAGAGAGATAAAAAAAAAAATACAAAAGATCATTGAAATCAAGAATTGGTTCCTTGGGGCAGCCCCAGTGGCTCAGTGGTTTAGCACTGCCTTCACCCCAGGGCATGATCCTGGAGACCGGGGATCAAGTCCCATGTTAGGCTCCCTGCATGGAGCCTGCTTCTGCCTCTGCCTGTGTCTCTGCCTCTCTCTCTCTGTGTGTCTCTCATGAATGAATAAATAAAATCTTTAAAAATGAAGAGTTGGTTCGTTGAAGATATAAAAAAATTGATAAACCTTTAGATAAACAAATAAAGGACTCAATATTAAAAATGAAGAAAGAATAACTTACATCAAAATACAATGGATTATAAAGAATTTTATGAATAATTATATGCCATATATTGGACAGCCTGTGTTTCATTCCATGAAACACACTATCTTCATTAATTAAGTTAGAAAGAATGATAAAATTTGAATAGACTAATTACTAGTAACAGAATTAAATCAGTAATAAACTCCCAGAAATCCAGGAAAGGATGTGTTTTCTGGTGAATTCTACCAAATATGTAAAGAAGACTTAATACATATTCTTCTTACACTATTCCCCCAAAATTAAGAAGGGTGCCTGGCTGGATCAGTCAGTGGAGCATGCAACTCTTCATCTCAAGGTTGCAAGTTTGAGCCTCACATGGGTAGTAGAGAATAAATACTTTAGGATATAAAAATAAAAACTATATAAGAGGAAGGATAACTTCCAAATGCGTTCTATAAGACCAGTATTATTCTGATACCAAGACCAAAGCTTCTACAGGCATATATCTGATGAACATAGATGCAAAAATACTCAACAAAAATAATAGCAAACTGTATTCAACAATACATTAAAAAGTAATCACCATGACCAAGTAAGATTTATTCCAGGGCTGCAAGTGTGGTTCTATATTCGCAAATCAATTAATGTGATACGTCAAATTAACAGAAAGGATAAAAAAAACAATCATCTCAAAAGATAAATTTGTTAACAAAATGTTTATATGTATCAAATGAACAAATATATTCAAATGTATCTATTTATGATAACACTCAACAAAGTGTTGAGTGAACAAATTCACTCAACAAAGTGAATTTAAAGGAAACATGATTTCAACACAATAAAGGCCATATATGGGGATGCCTGGGTTGGTTGAGCATCTGACTCTTGATTTCAGCTCAAGTCATGATCTCAGGGTCCTGAGATCAAGCCTCACATCAGGTTCCATGCTCAGTGAGGAATCTGCTTGAGATTCTGTGTCTCTCCCTCTTCTCTTCCCTCTCCCTTTCCCCTCGTTCACTCTATCTCAAATCAATCAATCTTTTTTTTTTTTCAATCTTTAAATAAATAAGTATTAAGTAAGTCAGTAAAGGTCGTATATGAAAGCCCATAGCTAACATCATACTCTGGTAAAAAAAAAAAAAAAAAAAAGAAAGAATAAGATCAGGAATAAAACAAAGATGTCTACTCTTCCCACTTTTATTCAATAAAAACACTGGAAGTTGTAGCCACAGGAATCAGAAAACAATACAAAAGAAAAGGCATCCAAATTAATAAGGAAGAAGTAAAACTGTTACTATTTGCAGATGACATGATACTATATGCAGAAAACTCCACCAAAACACTATTGGAACTGATACATACATTTGGTAAAGTTGCAGGGTAGAAAATCACTCTATGAGAATCTGTTGCATTTTTATACAGTAACAATGAAGTAGCAGAAAGAGAAATTAAGAAAATACCATTTACAGCCACCTCAAAAAGAATAAAGTACCTAAGAATAAATTTAATCAAAGAGGTCAAAGACCTAAAGTCTGAAAACTATGACATTGATGAAATAAACTGAAGAGGACAACAAATAAATGGAAAGATATACCATGCTCATAGATTAGAAAAAAAAAACAAAAACCTAATATTGTTAAAATGTCTGCAGTACCCAAAGGAATCTATAAATCCAATACAACCCCTATCATAATACCAATAGAATTTTGCACAGAACTAGAAGAATCCTAAAATTTGTATGGAACATACAAAACACCTCGAATAGCTAATGCAATCTTTAAAAAGGAGAACAGAGCTGCAGGCATCCATTCCAGGCTTCAAGTTATACTCCAAAGTTATGGTAATCAAGAAAGGATGGTATTGGCACAAAATAGACACACAAAAAATCAGTGGAACATGATAGCAAGCCTATAAATAAAGCTGCACCTAAATGGTCAATTAATCTGCAACGTGAGCAGCAAGATTATACCATAAGGAAAAGACAGTCTGGTGCTAGAGAAAACTAGACAGCTATATGCAAGAGAAGGAGAATGAGAGTGGACTGCTCTCTTACACCACACACAAAAATAAATTCAAAATTGATGAAACACCCACATGTGAGACCTGAAACCAGTAGACTGCTGTATGGAAACATAATGATCTTTTGGACATCAGCCTTAGCGACATATTTGTGGATACATCTCCTCAAGCAAGGGAAAATATACAGAAGCAAAACGGATTTTCACAATAAAGGAAACATCAGTGAAACAAAAAGTCAACCTACTGAATGAGAATGGATGTTTGCAGATGATTTATCCAATAAGGGGTCGATATCCAAAATACATAATAAAGGATTTATACAACTCAACCCAAACAAACAAGCAAACCAATTTCATTTAAAAATGGGCAGAGGGCCTAAACAGGCATTTTTAAAGGACTACGTATAACCAAGACATGTAAAAAGATGTTCACTATCACTAAGCATCAGGAAAATGCAAATGAAAATCACAATGAGATATCCCATTACACCTGTCAGAATGGGTAGTATCAGAAAAACTAATAACAAGCATTGGCAAAAATGTGGAGAAAAAGGAACCCTTATGCACTGTTGGTGGGCATGCACATTGGTGCAACTACTTCAGAATACAATGTGGAAGGTTCTCGAAAAAGAAAAATGGAATTACCATATGGTCCAGTAATTCCACTACTGGATGCTGACCCAAAGAAAACAAAAACAAATTCAAAACTGTATATGCTATGTTTATTGAGATCTTGCCATTTGCAAGATGATAGGTCAAGAAGGTACTATGTGAAATTAGGGAAAGCAAGAGAGTGTATGATTTTATTTAAATATGGAATTTAAAAACCAACAACAAGAAAAAAAAACAGTTTCAAATATGGAGATCAAATTTGTGGTTGCCTGAGGGGACATTGTGAAGGGGGTGGCAAAATAAAGGCCATTAAGAGGTACAAACTTCCAATTATAAAATAAATAGGTCACGGATTTGCAAAGTACAGTACAGGGAATACAGCCAATAATATGTTAATAATGCTGCTTGGTGATTGATGGTGACTAAGCTCATTGTGGCAAGCACTGAGTAATGTATAGAATCCTCAAATCGATACACTGTACATCTGAAACTAATATAATACCGTATGCTAATTATACTTTAATTAAAAAAATTAGAATAGCTGTCAGAAGAAAATGAAATGATAGTGGGATCAAAGGAAATGAGTAAGTTAATTAAAAAGAAAAAAATTTAAACACTATGATGTTACTCTTAGTTACTGTAGTATATATTTTTTTAAAAAAGTTCATTCCTCTCCTTAGCTATGATACACTAAAGGACTTTGATTAAAACAGTAAAATTAATAACATGATATTAATTTTTTTTCTATTGACTCAATAATATACTTTGTTATGCTTGTTTGTTTTCAAATCTGGCCAAGGACCATGCACTACATTTAACTGTAATTTTTCTTTTTTCTTCTTTGATCTCTTTAATCTCTTTTTAAAATTTCTCTTAATATTTTTATTTATTCCTTTAAAAATATAACTATTTTTATGTCCTTGCTTTTTTGTCTTTTTGGCCATTGATACCTTAAAGAACTCAGGTGTATGTGCATTTTTTAAAATATACCTCTTAATTTAAACAATTTTAAATATATTTTTTAAATTGAAGTAGAGTTAACATACAATATTATGTTTCAGATATGTAACACAGTAATGGATAATTATACACATTACAAAATGCTTTGATCAGTGTAGTTATCATTTGTCACCAATGTTATCATAATATACTTGACTAATTTCTCTATTCTTTATTTTTTAGCTCTGTGATTTATTTATTTTGTAATGGAAATTTGTTTCTCTTAATTCTCTTCACCTATTTGAATTTTCTTATTATCTCTTTATTCAGATTAAACATCATTTATTAAGAGTACTATGAAAATGATGTGTCCCTTTCAGTTCATTACCTTAGTAGGGCCATGAGGTCATTTTTGTAAGATTGTTGATATTAAATTCCATTACTCGATTTAAGGTAGTGTCCCCAGATTTCTTCATTGTAAAAATATTTTTTACAATATTAATAATCATATTACTAAATATGTAGTAACTAAGATCATTCATTATGTATAAGTGCATAATTCATGATTGGAAAATGTTAGTGTTTTTATTCTACCATTCTTTCTACTTATAATATGGATATTTTTACACGCAGAAGAGCCTTTTGTTCTCTGCACACTTGCACACTGTGTCACAGGGACTTAATGTTTATTTTATTCCATCTTGGTAGCATGGACAGGAACAGGGTCTGGACACCAGAGCTGGCCTGCTGCCTCAGTAAGCCCAGGCTTGTAGCCCATACCAGCCCCAGATGCCCTGGGACACTAAAAAAAATCTATCTATCTATCTATCTATCTATCTATCTATCTATCTATATTTATATATATATATAGTTTTTAAAAAGCAGCTAGAATATAAAGGAAGTAGCCCTAGAATCCTGCCAAATGGTGAGGGAGCAGCTGGAACTCTGCGGGAGGGGCTGGGGAGCACCATGGTTTATGTTCCTTCTCCACCTTGATAGCATGAATAGGAGCAAGTCTGGAAGCCCTAGCGGGCCCCACTTTAGTGAACTCTGGGTCCCTAACCCACACCAGTCCCAGTTGTCCCATAATAGGACCCCCTGCACAACACAAACCAGGATACCCCTGTTCAGTATTTACACCAGCCCCAGCTACCTCGCCACAGTGACGCAGGCTTAAAACAACTCAGAACACCCCAGGTCCTTATCACTGCAAATTCAGATGTCTTGGTAGGGCACCTCCAGTGCATAGCACGCTGACATCTCCCAGCTCCCACCTGCTTCAGCTCCAGCTGTCCCACCAGGGTAAATCCTGAGTGCCCCAGGAATCCCTGGTCCATATGCCTTGATCTCAGCCACCTCACCAGAGCAATCCCTGTGTGGAGCAACCTAGGACCCACTAGTCAGCACCCTGCCTCAAATCCAGCTGCCCCACCAAAGTATCCCTTTGATGATGCATTTCTGGGGACCTTGTCCCATGCTGTCCATAACTCCAACTGCTCTGCCAGGGCACTTCCTGCACTGGGAACCCTGAGACACCCCAGCCCCCAGCCACTGTAGTTTCACTGTCCTGCCAGGGTGCCCTCTAGGCATAGAGCTCTGTTCATAAAAGCCCAGATACCCCAACTTGTGCCCACTTCAGCTTCAGCTATGTGGATGGGATGCCCTCTGTGCAGAGTGTCCAGGGACTGCCATAGCCCATGCTCACTTCAGCTTTGGCTGTATTGCCACAGCACCATCTGTGCAAAGATCTCTGAGACCACCTAGGTTGCACTATTTCAGCTTTAGCTACTCTGACAGGATGTCTTCTGTGTAGACAGCCCAGAGATTGCCATGGTCCATGCCTGTTTCAAATTTAGCTGTATTTCCAGAGCACCCTCTATGCAAAGAGCCCTGGAAATCCCTGGTTTGTATCCATTTCAGCTTTAGCTGCCCTACCATGGTGGCCTCGGTGTGGAGATCTCCAGGACTATCCCCACCCATGTGCACTTCAGCTCTGGCCATCCCACCAGGATAGCTTCCAGTACAGAGTACCCCAGGACCCCCAGCCCATGCCAACCACAGCTCAAACCAGACAGCCAGTTATCAGGCACACACAGGCTACAAAGAAGGTGACCAGACACAAGATTACTCCTTCAAGTTTAGATGTTACTATTCTGCCTATTTCATAGAAACAGACACAAAAAGTCAAGCAAAATTAGGAGACAGAGCAAGATGCTCCTAATGAAAGAACAAGACAAAACGTCAGGGGGGAAAAGAACTAAATGAAACAGAGATAAACAATATGTCTGATAAAGACTTTAAACTAGTGATCATGAAGATGCTCATCAGACTAGAGAAAAGAAGGAGATGAATTTAGTGAGAACTTCAACAAGAGATAGAAAATATAAGTCACTAATCAGAGTTGAAGAGTACAATGAGTGAAATGAAAAATACACTATAGAGGGAATTGACCATAGATTAGACAATGCAGAAGAAATGGATCAAGGATCTGGAAGGCAGGGTGATAAGAAGCACCCAAGCTGTACAGCAAAAAGGACAATGCATTTTTTTTTTTTAAATGAGGATTGGTTAAAGGCTCCCTCGGGGAACCTCAAACAAACATTCACATTATAGGGGTCCCAGAAGGAAGAGAAAGAAAAATGGGCAAAAAACTTATTTAAAAAAAAAGAAGCTGAAAACTCTCCTAATCTGGTGAAGGAAACTGATATCCAGGTTCAGGTAGCACAGAGAATTACAAACAAGGTGAACTCAAGGAGGTCCACACCACACACATTAACATGTAAAAAGTTAAAGATAAAGAGTATTTTAGAGGCAGCAAAGGAAAGAAAAAAGAGAATAATGGAAACCCCATACAGCTATCAGCTGATTTTTCAGCAGAAACTTTGCAGGCCAGAAGAGAAAGGCATAATTTACTTAATGGTCTGGTAGGAAAAAAGAAAGACCTATAATAAAGAATACTCTACTGACAATGCTGTTACTCAGAACTGATCGATAAAAAGTTTCACAGACAGACAAGTGTTTATCACCTACAAATAGGCTTTATAAGAAATGTGAAAGGGACTTCTTTAAGGGAAAAAAAAGACTAATTAGAAGATAATTATGAATAAAAGCATATAAAATATGACAACATATACATAAATATATGTACATGGGAGTAAAAAAACAATTTCTTCTAGAATGTGCTTGAACTGAAGAGACTATCAATATAGATTGATATTTATTTAGGATGCTATAGGTGAGGCCCATGTTAACCAGTAGCCCCAAACCAGTAATAATTATACAAAAAGTAGAGAAAGAAAGCCAAACATAACACTTAAAGTCATCAAGGAAAAAAGAGAGAAAAAGAAGCAGAGAACTACAAAAACAACCAGAAAACATTAACAAAATGGTAATAAGTACATAACTATCAATAATTGCTTTAAATGTAAATGGTCTAATGTTCCAATCAAAAGACATGGGCAGCAGAATGGATTAATAAACAAGAACCATTTACATGCTGCCCACAAGAGGTTCATTTCAGACCCCAAACCACATACAGATGGAAAGTGAAAAGATAGGAGTTCTGAATATTCAATGTCATGAGCTTTTCTGTCAATCCCAATAGGAAGGGCTTGTTTTTCTGGTATTGAGACCAAAAAAAATGTAAATTATGTGGCACTTTTGTTTCCCTTCCCATGTTGGCACCCATCAACTTAATAGCTTGCTTGCTTGCCTTTTTCCAAGTGACCAAGGCAGCAACTCTCCATCCTGTTGTCTTCATAGGGGGACATAGTTTTCCTCTATATTTTCAACCATCTTCCAATCAATCTGCTCTCCTGGCTACACTGTGTGGATGATAACAGATGTTTGAGAGTGGAATCTGAGCTAAAATATGGAAAGGACTCCGTGCTTAGCTACAAGATACACAAACCTGTGCTATCAAATTGAAGAGGCAATTCATTACCCAGTAAAGAAAGAATTTTTGCCCTTATTCCTTTTTTTTTTTTTTTTTCTTTTCAGGGGAATCCACTAATGAGGAAACTACATGTTCAAAAACTTCTCACTTTCTTATTCAAGGAATCAGCTTGAAGCAAGGAAGGATAAAGAGATACCGGGGAAATGGAGGAAACAGGAACAGTAGAGAAAGAAGGAAAATTATTATTATTTTTTTAAGATCTTATTTATTTGAGAGAAAGAGACAGTGATAGCAACAGAGATAGCATGAGCAGGGAAGAAAGGAAGAAGCAGGCTCCCTCGGATGTGGGGCTCGATTTCTGAACCCTGGGATCATGACCTGAGCTGAAGGCAAACAACGAACTGACTGAGGCACCCACACACCCCAGAAGAAAAATTCTGATAAAGGGAAAATACCTTTAATTCTCATATTTTCTCTTTCATTTTTTTCAATTGTTTTTTCTGGCTCTTCAAATCATTTTTAATTTTCTCCTTAAGATGACATCCCCCAAAATATCATAATTACCAATAAATAATTTGGGATGAATTCTAAGAATCCCAGAAAACACATTAATTTATCCAAATTAAAATAACAGTTCTGGGGGACCTGGGTGGCTCAGTTAAGCATCTGCCTTTGGCTCAGGTCATAATCGCAGGATCCTGGGATCTAGCCCCAAATCAGGGCTCCCTGCTCGGAGTGGGGGTCTACTTCTCCCTTTGCCTCTCCTCCTCTTCATTCTCTCTCTTTCTCTCTCAAATCAATAAAATCTTAAAAAAAAAAAAAAAGAACTGTTCTTAGGCCATTAAGGAGTCAGATTCTCTTATATCCATTCAAAATTTGATAGAAAGGTCATAGCTTTTTAAGAGAAAGAGGTGACATTCTTGGATTTTCATGTTTTCCAATGATATGATCTTAATATTATTTTAGAATCTCTATCACCCTTATTCAAGAGTAAAATCTTGGATTTAGAGAGGGTGGTGGTATAGCTAATATTCCCCAAAAGTGGAGAGCAAGGAGGGAAACGTCTTTATAATTCATGGCCACTTACTGACGATTGTGTGGCTGTAGACCTTCAGCTGCTTTGGTCAGTTCAGGAACTTCCAGACATCCTGTCTTCATCACCAGAATTGTTGGGGAAATATAATTAAGCACAAAATCTTCTCTTGACCCAGAAAACCTCTGAATGAAGACAGAAGAGAGATAGAACAATTTCATTATTGAATAAGCATTAAACCAGAATGTGATGTGCATCACAAATACTTTGCTAAGAGACTGCGAAACCAGAAAGATAGCTCACCCTTTAATACAGCCAAGCTGACACGCAGCATTTTCATACACCTTCTCGAAATAAACAATAACCAGTCCTCAAGTAAGACGGGTGGGCAGCATTATTTGTAATGCAGTTTATCATAAATTCTCCTCCTAATTGCATGGTCTACCTGTGTTAACTGGCTTTATCCAAAGGAAAAATTAAATTTCTCATATCTTTCCCACCTGACGGAGCTTTGCAACTTGGAGAAGGTGCCACAAAAATGAGGCTCCTACTCTCCCACAGAAACAGGGAGAGAGGGGCCCTGTCCTTGTTGAGGATTACATTTCAAGGATATGGTTCCCTGCTTGTTGACTGTCGACAGAGACATTTCTGGGTCATAAATCTGGCAAGCAGCCTATTTAGCTTTTAAAAAGATTTGTAAATATTTCAAAGAGACATCTAAGAACTCACTATTACCAGTTGTCTAAAATAACAAAAGGCAGTCTCTTCCCTTATTGCCAATAGAGAGAATGACGCTTCTTATTTTTCATTTATATTTTGCTCTTACAATCTCAATAAACAGTACATCTACTTTCTACTTATTTGTTAGTTGGGATACGCCAACGGCCGTAGTAACTCCAAAATCTCAATGGTTTCACAGAACAGAGAAACATGCCTTATTCATGTAAGTCTAATATCATGAAAAGTGGATTTCTCTCTATACCATCCTTTGGGGTTCCTAGGTTTTTCTCCCTACTGACGCTTCCAACAAGTATTAGGCAGAAAGTAAGCAAAAAGAGACGAGGGTCTCTCAAGTTATTGTGGGAGGAGAGCACAGGCTATTTCATCTTCCATATGTTTCTGACATTTAAGCACATATTTTCTATGATATTAAATGTTATTTTATCTTCAAAACATGGTGCAAAAGAAGCCAGACAAAGAAGTCATCACTTTGTAGTGTTATTTATAGAAAGTCCATGACCTGACAACAATAATCCAGGCTAGTAGCATTTAAGGATGGCTGTGGGCCAGGGAATGGGCAAGAAGGAACTGAGATGAAGGAAATATCCCATACCTCCCTACCTTCCCCCCTCCCCTTATTTTTTTTGGATGAAAAACTAAACCTTATTTTAAAAAACAAACCATTAGGAAGATATATCACAGCCTTGAAACACCAAACACAGATTATATTATCATTTCAAGTAATAAGTTGGTGAAAAGACAATAAGGTCCTTATCAAAATGATAAAATGCTAGAGCTGGGACAGCAACACCCTTCACTTTGAAGACCTCAAGCAAAAGTGGTATTTGGTCATGGAGGAGTTGCCCCCTTTTGCTTTAAAGGAATCACAGCTCATCCCTGAGTTGCTTACTTTTTCTTTCCTTTGGCCTTGCTGTGGCCAAGCGATTGTCTCAGTAGGGCTAAATAAGTCATACTCAGTTTAGGCTTTCATTCCATTCTGTTCTAGAAAAACCACATTTTTTCGAAACTCAGTACTTAACATCTCCCTTAATAAGGAAGGCAGCAGTTCCTCCGTCCATGTTCATTCCTGGATACGGGCCTACAGGGCAATCAGAACCCACTTTCCTTTCAAGGGAGAGTGTTCCCGCAAGACTATCTTGTTGCTCTACTGCAAATAGCCTCAGGCCCAGCATGGCAGCCCTTAAAAGGGAAGGTCTGCTTCCCACACCCAGTGTTGTCCACAGGGTCTCCTAGCTGAAAGATGTAATCTGTATTTCAAAAAAAAATGCATGTCCACCTCTTGATAGAACAGAGATCCACAAGGAGCTGTTCAAATTTCTTTCTTTCTTTCTTCTTTCTTTCTTTCTTTCTTTCTTTCTTTCTTTCTTTCTTTCTTTCTTTCTTTCTTTCTTCTTTCTTTCTTTCTTTCTTCTTTCTCTTTCTTCTTCTTTTTCTTTCTCTTTCTTTCTTTCTTTTCTTTCTTTCTTTCTTTCTTTCTTTCTTTCTTTCTTTCTTTCTTCTTTCTTTCTTTCTTTCTTTCTTTTTTCTTCTTTTCATTTTTTTTTAAGATTTATTTATTTATGATAGACATAGAGAGAGAGAAAGGCAGAGACCCTGGAAGAGGGAGAAACAGGACCCATGCCGGGAGCCCCACGTGGGACTTGATCTTGGGACTCCAAGATTGCCCCTGGGCCAAAGGCAGGCGCTAAACCGCTGAGCCACCCAGGGATCCCCAAGCTGTTCAAATTTCTTAAATTTCTTATGCAAACAACCTCTTCCAACTCCACATTTTTTAAAGCCTTTTTTATTTGAGAGAGAGTGAGGTAGGGAGAAGGGGGAGAGTCAGAGGGAAAGAATCTTCAAGCAGACTCTTGCTGAGCACAGAGCCAAGGTAGGGCTCAATCTCACCACCCTGAGATCATGACCTGAAAACAAGAGTCCGACGCTCAACTGCCTGAGCCCCTCAGGCACCCCTCCCAACTCTACATCTTAAATCAACTTCATACCCTTGTATATAAAACAAAACCAAGCAAATCAAAAACCCAGAAGCCTTCTCCCCACTCTGCCCCCTTCTAAATTAGGGACCACATGGATTTTGTTTTACAGTTTATGGAAAATGATTTTGTGATCCTTCGGGTAAACAAGAGGTTGGCAACAAATAGAAACACATACATAGGCTGCTCTAGTGGAATTCTGTCTACTATAATAGGAATACAGTAATCTTTCCCTGATCGTATTACCCTATTATTTTATTTTTGTCTTCTAATGGTGTAGAAAATTTGAAAGATCAGAACTGCAACTCTTTTTTTTTTTTTTTCTTTGAGTATCCCTTCTTTCATTTTTCCCCCCTTCCCTTCTCTGGTCCTATGCTACAAAATTCTCAATTATGTTTGAAAAATTTTAGCAAAATTTTTATACATAAGTCCCACCTCCATAGATTGTAGAAGACTTTATGTACTATCTACTGAATTAAAAACAATATATATCCTTTTATTTTGATTAACAGATTGCTGTTCATAGGAAATATAGATATATTTTCCAATTATGTTTACATGTACATGAAAAATTGTAGTAAACAAATCACATTAAAATGACAGCAGTTTCTGCACTTTGATATGTTTACAGCTTTTACCTGATTAAATTTTGGGAACAAAATTGTTCCCCATAGCAATTTGTATAACTGCAATTCTAACAAATAACCTGTTGTTAGGAAATAAAGAATATATATGACTACAACATCTGAAACATGCATTTCACTCAGATTTGAAGTTTAATTTACTCTAAGCTGAACAAGTCAACAATGTTAGACAGCTGTTCAAATGTCTAACATTCTCAAAGATCCATTACTACAAGACCTTACTGCAAAAACAAGTATGTACTAATGATTTTTGTTAATCACCCATGACTCAAGTGTTACACTCAGTTGTAAGCACTGTTTTTAGAAGATGGTGATCAGAACAATAAAGGTTCTGGAAATAACGGAAATTAATTTAATTCTCATGTTAACTCTGAGACACAGAATGTATCATCCACATATTTTATCGATGATGAGAGATACTAACTTTCTGTATCTAAAACAGTGTAGTGAAGTGTGATGATGGAATACCTACCTATTTAGATGTATCTTGATCATAAAGGCCATCCTATTAAACTGTCTCATGCTATCTATCAGCAAATATTTCACAATTAATAGTAATTCACAACATTGTGAAAGAAAGTTGGATGCAAGGGAAATGTTAACATTTTACTTTGAAGGTAGTCTGTAAATATATAAAGCAAAGTAGAAAATAATGTTTCTTTAGAAAGAGTAGGTTTACAGAAAAGCAGTGGAACCTGTGTATGTCTGTGTATGCAGACATATATGCACATACGTATTACACTGGCTTCTAGGTTACGTGCAATTTAATCTCTGTTCTTAGCATAAGAAATACATTTAGGTAGATTTCAGACAAAATCACTCTCTCTAACTAAAAATAGTCAGCAGTCTTTCTGAAATGCAAGGAAATTTCAAATTTATAAAAAATAGCCAGACATTCTTGTGGAGCTTACATTCTTGCAATGTGAGGGAAAAGAAGAACAGGTCATGACTAAATTTCATGCTCTCATGAACCTTAAAATAATTTACAGAGTTATCAGGTTATTTATTCAGTGTCCTTATTACATGACAGTTGTAGTTACACAGGTATGCCAGACTGAAGGAAAACCTTTTAATTTTGAGCCAAAATAAACTCTACACATTTAATGATTAACTTGTGGCAAAAATTACCTTAATATGCATATTTGACATGTCATATGCTGCATATATTTTATATGTATATATTTAACTGTATTTGAAACAAAAATCTTAAATTTTATTTTAAAGATTTTCCTATTTATTTATTTATAGAATGATTGAGTGAGTGAGAAAGACCACAAGTGTACAAGTGTGGGGAAAGGCAGAGATAGAGAGAACCTCAAGCAGAATCCATGCCGAGTATGAAACTGATGCAGGGCTCTCTCTCAGGACCCTGACATCATGACCTAAGCCGAAATCAAGTCAGTTGCTTAACCAACTGAGCCACCTAGGCGCACTTAAAATCTATAATATTAAATTGAATTGAATTAAGACACTGCATTTCAAACACATCATATTTTAATGTTATTTGTTGTGTTTTATTTTTCTTTGTAGAATCCATGATATTTGGTCACCCGGTTTGGTTCAGACATTTGTGTAGTCAGAGTGTGTCATCATATATAAGGTCAACTTTGGGAAGCAAACTTGAAATGTAACCTGTACTGTGTATCTATCTGTCTTGGTGAACCTCCTCTCCACTCCCACCCCTTTTTTAAGTAAGCATCAGAGTCAAGAAAAAGGAGCTGGTCATTCAATTATTATTTGCTCCAGCATTATTCTTTTCCAGTAACAGATAAAACATTCATAAGACAGAATATCAGATAAAAAACTGTAAATAAAGACAAGAATAGACTGGAAACTTACATGATGGGGCTACTTGGGGATAAGTGCAGAGTATCTCAGTGAAATTCTATACTCATGAGTGGAAGACAGAGGATGGGACTTCGCAATAGCTTTGTGGAATAATCCAAAAAGAAACTGTGAAGGGATTATATTGAATTAAAAATAAGTCTTCCAAAGGAAGAAAATGAACTCTCATTTCAAAAACTACACACTGGAGCACCTATGTGGCTCAGTTGGTTGAGCATCCACCTCTTGATTTCAGCTCAAGTCATGATCTTAGGGTCATAGTATTGGCTCTGGGTCAGGCTCTGTGCTCAGCAGGGAGTCTACCTGAGATTCTCTCTCCTTCTGCCCTCCCCCTACTCATGAGCATGCATGTGCTCTCTATCTCTCTCAAATAAATAAATAAATCTTAAAAAAAAAAAAACCTACACATGACATTTTTAATGTTCTTTTAAATCTAAGCTTTTCTTGTGGTAGGCATACTAGTGCTTCCCCTAAACTGAATATATATATTATATAAAAAGGCAAGCTTAAAAATTGAAGCCACCTATCCAGAAACCTGGTCTATTATATATATAATATACATAATATAATATATAATTATATATTATATCTAATAATATATACTATATATGTATAATTTATATAATTATAATAATATAATATATATATATATATGTGTGTGTGTGTGTATATATATATATATATATATATATATATATAATCACTTAAAGAAAGATCTGAACTTTGACTGCTGTTCTAAACCCATACAGTAAGGGGTAACAATGCAGCAAAAAACAGGATGATTTTCCCTTAACCCTTCTTATATTTTCCTAGTTTTTATAACCAGATCTTTAATTCTAGCTTTGTAGGCCAGAGGCCCATTAAATTTATGCAGTAAAACTCGTAATTTTTAAAATATATATTTTATTTATTTATTTGAGAGAGAGACAGAGCGAGCACAAGCAGAAGGAGGGCAGAGGCAGAGGAGAGAGACAAGCAGACTTCTTGCTGGGTGGGGAGCCTGACTCAGGACTCAATCCCAAGACCCTGGGATCATGACCTGAACTGAAGTCAGATGCCTAACGAACTGAACAACCAGATGCCCCAAAACTCAGACAATTAATCTGGTATTTGATTTCCAGCTCTTCTACTGCCATTCTCCATAAACCCCTTCACCTAAGATCTGTCTCTGTCACTTCACAGTTGGCTAAAGACTTACTTCCACCTAGACCAGTCTCCCATAAAACATACTTTGTCCATACCTCAAGCACTATAATTATGCTTCCCAAATAATTTCTGTCATGACACCAACATTCTAAATCCTACCCACTGGAAAGCAACCTTTCCCAGGTCAGATCTAGGCTGCCAAACAATATATAGATTATCGATAGCTTTGGTGAGAGCACAAGGTAGAATTCATTGCATCCATTTTCTTTCTTTGAGACATGCTTATAATTATTATGATATAAGTATCATTTTGCCTAATGCTTAGAGCCAACCACAGAGATATATATGCATATGTGTATATATATATGCCATTATACATATATAAATATTATGATATATATACACACATTATATATGTATGTGTGGTATTATATATATATATATATATTCTGTGTCATTCAGATATGACCAATTTTTGTTCAATTTAAAATTTTTAAAAGTTTAAAAAATAGTGTTGCTTTGAAACTTAAAGCTGGCAAAAATGTAGTATGCATTTTCTTTTAACTCATCAAAATAGTCAAGGTCATAGGGTAGTCAACTAGCCCATTATCTAGAGAGAGAGAGAGAGAGAGAGGTTTCTACAGAGGATGAAACTGAAGAATATATAGCTAAACAAAAGTAAGAAAAATTCAGTTTAAATAAAAACATCAAATAGGTAGTGTGGGCTGGTAATAGAGTGTGATAAGAGAGATGTTTATATATAAGAGTTCATATCAACTTCTAAGCCTTATTTTAGATCCACCAAGTAATCATTCTGAAAAACACTATGGTGGTATAGGTATGGGCATGAGACTTTATCAGTGATTCTTATACACTAATACTCTACCAAATACAACATTAATAAACAGTGGGTAGGGCAATAAGAACTATTGCCTTCAGGGAAGTGATGAAAACCCATTGCAGCTAGAAGAATGAGACACAAAGAATCCTTTGTTTTTAAGGAGAGGCAGAAATAATTTTAGGCCAAAACTACAGCTAGGAGAACAGAGGGAACTCTTACCCAGGAGACCCAGGAATAGTCTGTCTAAAATTGAGTCTCTATCCAAAAAAAAAAAAAATGGAGAATGATGTTACTTCATTACCCACACACCTCACCATAAGGCTAGCAAGCGTCTAGTAACAAGTATAAGTGGAAGAAAACTTCAAAGGGAAGACCTAAAAGTGAGTGAATAACAGACATTGAGAACAACTCTCCATCAAATCAGCTCCTACTCTCAACATAAAAGTTATAGGGGATTCTGATGACTACTGAAATGAAAGTAAATACAACAGTAAGAAACTTCAAACTCAGGTCAACTCCTAATAAGACTAAACCAAAGCTCCAAAATAAAGACTTACAAGGGAAACTGCCCACCATAAACTTACTTATTTCAGTCTTTACTATTTAACAATAAATCAAAATACATAAGAAAAGGCAGGGAAAAAGCATTACATTGACAACACACACAATAGCTAAAAGGACAAGACTCAGATATGATGCATACATTAGGATTGTCTTCTGAAAAGGAATAAAAAATCATTTTTAAAGTGTTGATGGCTCTAATGAAAGTGGTGGAGAACACATGGAACAAGATGAATAGCTTCAACAGAAGGATTAAAATGATAAGAAAGAGCCAAATGGAAATGCCAGGGATAAAAGTACTAAAACAATCATGAAGAATGCCTTTGGTGGTTTCATCATTAGACTCAACTAAGCCAAGGAAAGGATCTGTCAACTTGAAATTGTTTAATACTCAAACTCAAAAACAAACGGGAAAAAACATATAAGAAATCTAAATGGATCATCTAAACACTATGGGACTTCACCATAACAAATGTGTAACAGAAGTCCCAGAAGGAGAAGAGAAAGAACAAAGGAGAAACATTATTTGAAAAAAGTGAAGTAATGACTGATAATTCTGCAAAAATAATAGAAGACATAGAGATGTCCAACAGGCTCACACGAAGATGCTCAAGCTAACTAATAATCAGAGAAATGCTAATCAAAACCACAATGAGATGTCACCTCACAACTATCAGAATAGCTAAAATAAAAACGAAATGAAATAGCCAGTGTTGGCAAAGATGTGGAGAAAAAGGAACCCTGTGCACTGTTAGCAGGAATACAAATTGCAGGGCAGTATGGAGTTTCCTGAAAAAATTAAACATAGAATTACTATATGACCCAGTAATTCCACTACTGGGTATTATACAAAGAGCATGAAAATATTAATTTGAAAATATGTTCATTGCAGAATTATTTACGATAACCAAGATATGAAAGCAACCTAAGTATCCATTGGCAGATGAATAAAGAGGTCGTAGCATATATATACAATAGTATATTCCTCATCCATTAAAAGTAATGAGATTGTGCCATTTACAATAACATGGATGATCTAGTGTGTATAATATTAAAAAGTAAAAGTACAATTTGATTTCACTCATGTGGAATTTATGAAGCAACATTTCTAAAAAATGAGAAAAACTAATAGAATACAGAAAAAACTGGTGGTTGCAGAGGGCAAGTGGGTGAGGTGATGGGTGACATAGATAAAAGCAATTAAGAGTACATTTATCTCGATGAACACTAATATATAAAACTATTAATCATTATATTGTACACCTAAAACTAATATAACACTGTATGTTAATTATACTTCAATAAAAAAATAAAAATCACCTTATTAACTTACTAAAGTAACTGCAGAATAAGTATTTTGCATAATTTAGCATTTGTTCATAATAAAACTATGCAAACTAATGATAGAAATTCCCTTAGCTAATAAAAGGCATCTACAAAAGCTAATATCATACATAATGAGAAAATTTGGATTTATTTCTCCTAAAATTGATTACATGGATATAAGATGTCTTTTAATACCACTCCTACTGAACATTGTACTGGAAATTCTAGGCATTCCAGTAAGGCAAGAAAAAGAAATGAATGATATTCAGATTGGAAAGGAAGGTATAACAACTATCCCTATTAATTTACAACATGATTGCCTCTGTAGAAAGTGTCAAAGAATCTTCAAAAGAGCTCCTAAGTCTGGAAAACAGTTTAATGATATCCCATGATGAAATGTTAAAATAAAATAATAAATTATATTTTTGTATAGTTGCAATGGACTGAATTTTTTAAACAAAAAGATACAAAGTTTACAGCACCAAAGTAACTACTTAGGTATAATTCAAGCAAAAGGTGTAGAATCTGTATGATGAACACTAAAATTCTTATGAAAGAAATTTAGAATATCTAAACAAATGGAGAAACAAATTATTTGTATGTATTGGAAGACTCAATATTCTTAGGATGTCATTTCTCCTTAAAATGTTCCTTTCATAGCAATTCCTAAAATATCTCAGCAGATTTTGTTATATATCAACAAGCTTAACCTGAAATTTCTATGTAATGAGAGGAATAAGACTACCTGAAATGGTTTTGAAAAAAGAACAGAGTTTGAGGGCTCATATTACCAACTTTTCAGGCTTGTAGTGTTGTTACAATAATCTAGAGAGTGTGGTATTAATGAAATAAGATAGAGATCAAGTGAATATAATAGAAAATACACAATAGATCAACACAAACATAAGCAGCTGATTTTTGATAAATGCACCATGAAACTCAATGGATAAAAGACAGTATGTTCAACAAATGATACTGGAACAGGTATTCATTGTTTTCTACAAAGAATGAATCTTGATCTTTACATCACATGTCATAAAAAGGACTTAAAATAGATAACAAATTTGTTATAAAATCTAAAATAACACTGCTTCTGGAAGAAAACATAGTTTAAAATCTGCCTAATTTTGAATTAGGCAAAAATGTTTGGTTTTACATAGAACACCAAAAAATAACCATTAGTGGGAAAAGAAATCTACATGATAAATGGGAAACAAAATTTTTTCTAGTAGATACAAATGTAAGGACTTTAAAAAAGTGGTGGAGACTTGAAGAAAAAAATTGTAAATCATATTTCTGAAAAACATATCCAGTATATATAGAGAGAATTCTCAAAACGTAACACTAGTAAAACATTTAAAAAATGGAAACCACAATAACATTGAAGAGCACATACATTAGAATGCCTAAAACCCTAAAAAGTTAGTAATACCAACTACTGGTGATGACACATATCTACAAGAGTTTTATTCACTGCTGGTAAATTCAAATTTAAAGCAGTCACTTTTGAGGATTGGGTTTCTTACAAAACTAAAAATAGTCTTAATGTACAATCCTAGGAGGTATCATAATCCTAGGTATTTACCCAACTGATTTAAAAATGTTTATACCTCAAAATATGCACATTGATATTTAGGAGCAGCTTGATTCATAATTGCCCAAACTGGAAGCAACTATGATATCCCTGAATGAATGAAAACAAAAAATATGGTATGTATACAATGCATTGTCATATAATGATAGAAAGAAATGATTGAGCCATGAAAAGATATGGATGAATCTTTTTCTTTTAAAGATTGTATGTATGTATGTATGTATTTATTTATTTAAGAGAGAGAGAAAGAGAGAAGGGATGAGAGAAGAGAGAGAGATTGTGCACAAGCCAGGGGAGAGGAAGAAGCAGACTCTGCTGAGCAGGGAGCCCAACGTGGGGCTCAATCCCAGGACCCTGAGATCATGACCTGAGCCAAAGGCTACCCAGGTGCCTCAATATGGATGAATCTTAAACATATATTGCTAAGTGAAAGAAATCAGTGTGAAACTAGGTATTTTATAATTTCAATTATATATACAGTCCAGAAAAGCAAAACCATGGGGTCAATGAGAACATTAGTGAGTACCAGTGGACTGGGAGGAGGAATGACTATGCAAAGCACAGGCGGTTTTTTTGGTTTTGTTTATTTGTTTGTTTCCCATCACAAAACTATACTATATAGTATTGTAATGATAGATACATTAGATTATGGCTCTTACAGTCTTGTACCACAAAGGATGAACCATGATGTGTACAAATACAGCAACAACAACAAAAAGGCATTCAGGAGATCAGAGGATCCCAGGAAAAAATATGCTACTTGCATTACAAATGTATGAAGTGGCCTCTGAAGGGGCTGGAAAATATCTTAACCTAAGAAACTTTGAAAATAAACAGAGTCTGTAAAGCAGAAGACAAAGGGAATCGCACATAAACACTGTACTCTGGTTGATCAATTTGTTTCCTATGGGTACAGGTTAAAATTTCTGAAGCTGTGATACAAATATACTGGAACTGAATGATTACGTGAACCTAAGAGGAATAGTGGGAGCTAGTTTTCTTACTGGTGGAGTGGTAATTTACAAACAAGTGGGAGAAGTCTTGAATGATCCATGTAGTAATGGATTAGAATTAGAAACAAAAATGGAATCATATTTAGCTTTAGATACAGATGATTACACAGAGGAAGATGGGTAGATACAAATACACAGGTTAGTATATGCCCATGGAGTTTGTTTCTTTCTCAACTTAAAGCAACTAGATGAAATGACACTACGATAGCAACAAGGAACCCTAAGGATCAGCCCCTGGTTTCTTATGGTAAGAGTAACAAGAACCTCCAGTAAAAAGAACTGGGACTCCTAGAAAAAATTGCTTCTTCTAGCAATGGGGCAGAAATATGCAAGATGATTATGGAAAAATGTGTAGTTCCAGATTGTAAGAAAGTACTAAAAACACACACAAATGCAACGATAGAGATTTATCAAACTGACACAGGAACCAACTGAAGCAGCTATGCCTGGCCAAAGCTAAGACTATTCATACAGCTTAGGAGAGAGGGGAAGGGTAGTTTACAGTGGAAATATTTAACTGATACCATCTCAATCAGGAGACCAAAGTCCACCTCAACAATGATAAGCTATGTTAATAGTGCATACCCTCGTTGTGATAAAATGACGCTTTCACCTCTGTGATCCTCCTCACAAAAATCTACAACCTCAATTCCAATATGAGAAAACCATCATACAATTCCCAATTTGGGGACATTCTATAAGACACCTGAGATACATTTTTCATAAACCATCAAGCTCATCGGAAATAAGGAAAGTCTGAGAAACTTTTGCAAACAAGAGGAGCTTATGGAGATATAATGACTAAATATAATGCAGTATCCTGGATGGGATCCTAGACTAGAAAAAGAACAATAGATAAAAACTAAGGAAATCTGAATAGGAAGTGGAATCTAGGTAATCATGTATTAATATTGTATCATTAATTATAATAAAAGTAACACATTAATGTAAGACATGAATAATAGAGGAAACTAGGCATAGAATGCGTAAAATATCTTTTACCATCTTTGATTTCTCAGGAAATCTAAAATAGTTTTTATTTTTTATTTTTTATTTTTAATATTTATTTATTTATGATAGTCACAGAGAGAGAGAGAGAGGCAGAGACACAGGCAGAGGGAGAAGCAGGCTCCATGCACCGGGAGCCCGACGTGGGATTCGATCCCGGGTCTCCAGGATCGCGCCCTGGGCCAAAGGCAGGCGCTAAACCGCTGCGCCACCCAGGGATCCCTAAAATAGTTTTTAAAAAAGCTTATAAAATTGTCCAAAAAATTTGGATACTTCAAACTTCTATATACTTCAAAAAGTATGTAGATGGCAAATAATCATATGAAGAGATGATCAGTTATTTGGTAATTTAAAATTAAAATCACTATGTAATAACTCTCTATACCTACTAGAATAAAAAATAAGCAATAGCAAGTACTATGAAGGATGGAGAGAAACTGAAATTGTAATATATTTCTAGTGTGATTACAAATTGGTATGCTTTTTTGGGAAAATAGTTTGGTAGTGTATGAATTTTCTAATCTGCTATTATAAAATACTATCCACTTAGTTGTTCAAAACGACAGAAATTTATTCTTACAGTTCTGGAGGTTAGAAGTCTGAAATCAAGTTGTTGGAAGGGTTGGTCCCTTTTGAGAGCTCAGACAGGGAGGATCAGTTCATGCCTCTCTTCAAATGCCTGGTGATTGCACAAAATTTGTGGCATAACTTAGGTTGTAGATATATCACTCCAATCTTTACCTCCTTCCACACATGGCATTTTCCCAGTGTATCTCTGTCCAAATTTCTACTTTTTATAACAATACAATCATTAGGCAAGGGTCCAATGTACTAACTCCATTTTAACTTGATCAACTCTAAAATGACCTTATTTCTAAATAAAATTACACTCTGAGGTACCAGGAGTTAGGGCTTCAATTTATTTATTTAATTTTTAGGGGACATAATTCAACTCCTAAGAAGCAATTTCTAAGAGTTAACCATGCAAATACCATGTAATCTAGTAATCCCCCTAACACAAAGTTACCCAAGATACATGAAAACATATTCACATGAAAACCTTTATGTAAATGTTTAGAGCAGGACCTATTGATGATTACCCCAAACTGGAAATGACTCAGGTATCCATCAACTGGTAAACTGATAAACCATGGTACATACACACGGTGGACTACTTCTCAGCAAAAGAATGAAACATGCTACTGTTTTACAAAACATAAGGTGCATTTAAACTGCATTTTAATAAGTCAAAGTAAAGCCAGATCCAAAAGCTTATATATTGCATGGCTTCACTTATATTTCATATGGAAAGATAAAACTACAGAGGTGAAATATATCTCAGCTTTCGGTTGAGAGTGGTGTCAGTTAAAGGGAGGGCTACCTAAAGACAACATGGACATTTCAGGGTAATGGGATGGATGTTATAATGATTGTGGTAGTGGATATATGGCTCCATGTCTTTTTTTAAAACCCACAGAACTCTACAATATAAATAGCGTGAATTTTAATGTATGCCAATTTAAAAAACCAACCAGGATATGTGTAAGGGAAAAAAAAGTTGTCATAATGCATGCTATGACAAATTAATTTAACATTATCACAAATGAATCACATAACCATATGATGGAGGTGCAGCAGACAACTTACCTCAGTAACTTTGAAAAAGACTATCTTGATTTCATATTGTCAGGCCAAAGACAAAAAGAGTTGATCACAAACCCTGTAATTTAGTTATTATGTACATATGTGCTTCTAACAGGATTGTGGGTTGGCAATCTTGAAATTATGTAGATTCTAAAATTGAACAAATAGGTTGAAGTTTATGAATAATAAGGTTGGTAATAAAATATTTCTTTCTTTTTTGATTAGTAAGGTCCATATACAAATTCAACATATTAAACAACTTGTCCCTGAGTCTCAAACGTACATAAATATTTATAGCAAAAATTTATCTCAGAATCCATTTACTTTCAGTATCAATAGCTTTAAGTGAGATTTAGTAGTTCTGATAATACTAAAATGGTTGAGAAGTAGGTAACATTAATGACAAACAAGCAGCCAAATGGTAATATCTATATATGGATTCATTAGGTGTTCTATTCTTCTACTGATTTAACTTGATTTGCAAGAACTTGGGAGTCAGTAGAAATACTGAATTTAATTAGAAGGGCATTTTGTGACTGATTGCTTATTCATAGGCTAAAACACTGCATTTTTGCTCTACTATTTTAACAAAGTAAACAAGGTTTCAAAGTCTCAGAGAAAATATTATTCCATGACTCAAGAAAATTAATTATTCTCAATACAGTGCTTAGTAAAGAATAGGAAATAAAAGTAAAAGCTGGCTGCCAAGCATCAATAGACACAAAAAAGAAAGGAGATTAATAATGTTTGTTTCATGGTAACTACCACACAAGTTAATAAATGGAATTTGAATCCAACATGCTAATATTATTATTGACTAAAATATTAATAGTACTAAAAGAAGAGCTTTTAAGAAATATAATTATGGAAAGGAAATACTTCCTACTGTTATTCTTTCCTTTTCATTTTAAATATAGATTTCATTTTAACTATGGATAGCTCCATGCAGATGTGACATGAGGAAATATAGTTATAGCTACCACTATTTTGTATTGAAATAATAGAATTTGTTAATCTTAAAGTTATATGACAGACATCCAGATCTGCCTAAGATAGAGTAAGCACATTCCACCCAATATTTCCTAATGACTACAGCAACAGAAAAATCCTGACAAGAATATATAAGCAACTATCTACAGACCCTGAAAAGTAAATAATTGCAGGAAAACTTTGAAGAAAAATAAAAATTCAAATAACAACCCATACAGTGGTAAATTTCCTGTTTTAGGTTTTTTGTTTTGTTTCATTTCTCTTATTTATTTTCTTCATCCCATGCCTCATGCCAGACAGCCTGAATCCCAGAACTGTATAACTGCATAGCTGATAGAGACAGAAGCTCCTCCAAAAAAACCAAAATAAAACAAAAACAAACTCTCTATCTTCTTACTATGGAAACAAGGAATAGATGTGTTATGAAGAAGATGAGAGGAAATCACAGACCTCTCTCCTCTTTCTCTCCTCAGCCCTTCCTATTCCCTAAGACACAACAATATTAAAATTAGGCCAACTAATAACCCTACAAAGGCCTCTAGTGTGTAAGCAAAAGGAAGAGTCACGTGTCTCTGACTTTAAGTCAAGAGCTAGAAATAATTAATCTTAGTGAGAAATGTATATTTAAATTTCTCACTAAGATTAATTAGAAGACTTGCTGAGATAGTCTTCTTATGCTAAGCACTTAGCCAAGTAGTGAATGCAAAGGAAAAATTCTTGAGGAAAATTAAAATTGCTTTTCAGTTAACACATGAATGGTAAGAAAATGAAACAGTCTTATGCTGAGATTGAGAAAGTTTTACTGGTTTGAATAGAAGATCAAACCCTATATAGCATTTCCTTAAGCCAAAATCCAGTCCAGAACAAAATCCTAACTCTCTTCAATTCTCAGAAGGCTGAAAGAGGTGAGGAAGCTTCAGACGGAGTTTGAATCTAGTAGAGGTTATTTCATAGAGTTTAAGGAAAGAAACTAACACAAAAGTACACGTGCTGATGTAGAAGCTGCAGGAAGTTATGTGGAGGATCAAGCTAAGATAATTAATGAAGATTTTCAATGTACACAAAACATCTTTCTATTAGAAGAAGGTACCTTTTAGATACCTTTAGATATCTTCTCATAGCTAGAGAGGAGAACTCAATGCCTGGCATCAAAGTTTCAAAGGACAAACTAACTCTCCCATTAGGGGCTAATGCACCTAGTGACTAATTTGAAACTAATGATCATTTACCATTCCAAAAGTCCCAGGGTCCTTAAGTATTCTGTTAAACCTACCCTGCTTGTGCTCTGTAAATGGAACAACAAAGTCTAGATGACAGAGCATCTGTATACAACACGGTTTACTGAATATTTTATGCTCACTGTTGAGACTTGCTGCTCAGAAAAAAATATTCCAACTCATTGACAATGTACCTGGTTTCCCAAGAGCTCTGATGGAGATGTACAATGAAGTAAATGTTGTTTTAAGGCCTACTAATACAAATATCCATTCTGTGGCCCATGGATCAAGGAGTAAATCTGACTTTCAAGTTTTATTATTTAAGAAATACATTTTGTAAGATTATAGCTGCCATAGATAGTGATTCCTCTCTGAGGGATGTGGGCAAAATAAATTCAAAAACATATGGAAAGGATTCATCATTCTAAATATCATGAAAAATATTTGTGATTCATGGCAAGAGGTCAAATGTGGTCAAGAGGAGTTTGGAAGAAGTTGATTCCAAACCTCTTGGATGACTTCCAGGGGCTTCCACATCTGGAGGAGGTGGCTCCAGATGTGGTGGAAACAGCAAGAGAATAAGAATGAGAAGTGGAGCCTGAGTTGCTACACTCTCAGGACAAAACTTGAATAGAGGAGGAGTTGCTTTTTATTAATAAGCAAAGAAAGTGGTTTCTTGAGATGGAATATACTGTGTAGATTCTTGACATAACAACAAACATATAGAATACTACATAAACTTAGTTGATAAAATAGCAGCAGTGTTGGAGAGGACTGACTCCAATTTTGGAAGAGATTCTACTGTGGATAAAATACTATCAATGTCACTGTGGATAAAATGCTATCATCACAAACCACAGAGAAATTATTAATAAAAAGAAAAAAATAAATTGATGCAGCAAAAATCACTGTTGTTGTATTCAAAGAAATGCTACACCCACCACAGCCTTCAGTAACCACCATCCTGATAAGTCAGCAGCCATCAACATTGAGGCAAGACACTCTACCAGCAGAAAGATTGTTCCTTTTTAAGCTCAGATAATGGTTAGCATTTCTTACCAAAAAGCATTTTTAATCAAGGTATGTACATTGTTTTTTTTTTAGACATAATGTTATTACTTACTGGACTACAGCATCATGTAAGTATAACTTTCATAAGCACTGGGAAACCAAAAAAATAATTTGACTCTCCTTATTGTGATATTCACTTTATTACTCTAAGATAAATTATTAAGTAGGTAGCATGATTAAGCAGCATTCACATATCATCTTATAAGGATAAAAGGGTCAATCTACCAAGAAGACAGCATTTCTAAATGTGTATGCAACAAGCAATAAAGCTGCAACATATCCAAAGCAAAACTGACATAAGTGGGGAAAAAAATCCTGATATAACTGAAAGTAGTATAAAATCCTAGTTTTAAGTTGAATACTTCAGCACTTCTCTGTCAACAGTTAACGGAATTTAGCATAAAATTTAAAGAGTATACTAGATTTCCCAGAGAAATAGAAATAACAGGATGTGTGTGTGTGTGTGTGTGTGTATGGATAGATAGACATAAATATAAATATAAATGTACATAAGTGTGTGTGTATATATATATATATGTATATAAACATATAAATGCATGTATATGTGGATAGATAGAGATTTATTTCAATAAATTATTTCAGCTATTATGGAGGTTTGGCAAGTTATAAAATCTGTTATGGTAGGCCAACAGGCTGGAGATTAGGAAAGAATTACAATTCCAGTACAAAAACAGTCTGCTAGCAGAATTTCTTCTGTGTAGGAGGAAGTCAATCTTTGTTCTATTAAGGCTTGAAATTGATTGGAGAAGGTACACCCACATAATGGGAGATAATCTGTTTTACTCTAAGTCCACTGATTTAAATGTTAATCAATTAAAAAAAATACTTTTACTGAAACAGCCACAATGTTTGTCCAAATACATAGGTACCATGGTCCAGACTGACACATAATCATCACAAAGTTACAGGATAAATTATTTTATGTTTCTTTCTTTCTTCTTTTTTTTATTTAGTATTTGCAAATTAGTTTAAATTACAAATTAGTTTAAATCCCTCATGTAATAATCTAAAATTACATATCTCATGGTTTATATGTATCTTCTAAAGTTCATGATATTTAGATAAAGTGGTTCAAGTGGAATATAAGCCTTATCCCCCCTTAGGATACAAAATTAATACACAATATTGGTTGCATTTCTATATACTGATAACAAAGTAGAAGAAAGGGAAACTAAGAAAACAATTGCATTTACAATGGTACCAAAAAGAATAAAATATCTAGGAATAAGCTTAATGAAGTACCTGAGAGACCTATACTCTGAAAGCTAGAAGATATTAATGAAAAAAATTAAAGATGATACAAATGGAAATATATCCTATGTTCATGCATTGGAATAATTAATATTTTAAAAATATTTTTAAATTAATATTTTTAAATTGATATTTTAAAATAGAATTTATTATTGTATGCTACCTCAAACACTCTACACATTCAATGCAATCCTTATCAAAATACCAACATAATTTTTATTAGAATAAAAACAAAAAATCCTAAAATTTTTATGGAATCACAAAAGACCCCAAAGAGCCAATAAGAAAGAACAAAGTTGGAGTTATCACAATCCAGATTTTAAGATACATTACAAAGCTATAGTAATTAAAACAATATAATACCTTCATAAAAATTGACAGAGCAATAAAACAGAATCGAGAGACAAGAAATAAACTCAAACATATACAGTCAGCTAATCTATGACAAAGGAGGCAAGAAAATACAAAGGGAAAAAGTCTCTTCAATAAACATAGCTGGCAAAACTGGCAGCTACCCATCAAAGAATAAAGCTGGACCATCTTTTAACACCATATACAAAAATAAAATCAAAATAGATTAAAGAACCTGAAAGTGAGACTTGAAACCATAAAAGATGTGGAAGAAAACACAGGCAATATTGTCTATGATATTGGCTTCAGGAACAATTTTTCTAGTATGCTTCCTTCGGTCAGGGAAACAAAAGCAAATATAAACAATTGGAACTACACCAAAATAAAAAGGTTTTGCACAGAAAAAAAATCAACAAAACAAAAAAGCAGCCTACTATTTGCAAATGATATATCTGATATGGAGTATATACCTAAAATATATAAAGAACGTATACAGCTTAATGGTATATATCCAAAATATATAAACTTATACAACTTAATGTAAAAAATAAATAATTCAGTTAAAAAAAAATGGGCAGAGAATCTAAATAGACATTTTCCAAAGAAGACATACAGATGGCTGACAGATGCATGAAAAGATGCCCAACATCTCTAAGCATCAGGGAAATGCAAATCAAAACTAGAGTGAGATGTCACTTCACACCTGTCAGAATGGCTAGAGTAAAACAAAAAGAAAGAACAGCGTCAGAGAGGATGGGGAGAAACAGAAACCCTTGTGCCCGCTGTTGCTAGGAGTGCAAATTGATGTAGCCACTGTGGAAAACATTATGAAGCTTTCTTTAAAATAATAAAAATAGAAATGACATATATCCAGTAATTCCACTACTAGGTATTTATCCCCCTAAAATAAAAACATTAATTCAAAAATACATGTGCACCCCTGTTTTGTTGCAGCATTATTTACAATAGCCAAGATATGGAAGCAGCCCAAGTGTCCATCAACAGATGAATGGATAAAGATGTAGTATATATACACAGACGGATATTATTCATGTGTAGAAAAGGTAGCATCTTGCCGTTTGCAACACCACGGATGGAACTACCGTGCTATTACGTGAAGTGAAATAAGAAAAAGACAAATACCATATGATTTCACATATATGTGAAATCTAAAAACAAAACAAAACAAAACAACTAAAGCAGAATCAGGACCATAAGTACAGAGAAAAAAACTGATGGTTGCCAGAGAGGAGGGGGTGAGAGGATGAGCAAAGTGGGTGAAGGAGAGTGGAGATACAGGCCTCCAGTTATGGAATAAGTCATGCGGATGAAAGAACACAGAGAATACAGTGGATGGTGATAAGCTTGTCAACTGTAATTCACACACACACACACATGCCTTCCCTCTTTTTATATTTCTTTACTCTTTCCAGTTTATAATGGTAAAATATTTAGAACCACACTAGTCCGTATTATGCTTTTGTTTTAAACATCAACTATAATTTATAATGTTCAAGAGGAAAACTTGATATGTCTTCCCTAATTTTTGCCTACCATGTTTTTGTTCTCTTAGCTTATGCCCCAATAGTACTTCTCTATTGTTTCTTTCTACCTAATAATTTTCTTAAGCCATTGTTTACCCTAAAAGATTGCTGTTAGAGCAAATCCACTGATGATACATTTTATTTTCTTCATCTGAGAATTTATGGATCTCCTTCATTTCCCAAAGGATATTTTCACAGGTATAAGATTCTGGATTGGCAGTTCTTTTCTTTTAGCATTTGAAAGGTGTCGTGTTGCTGTGTCTGGCCTCCATAGTTTCTGGTGAGAAATCTGTCAATAAAATAATGTTTCTTCTATAGGTTTGGTGCCATTTTTCTCTGGCTGTTGTCATGATTTTTTTTTTTTTTTTTTTGTCCTTGGTTAAGTAGTTAGTTACAACGTATTCTGCCATAGGTTGTGTTCAACCTGTTTGTAGTTCTTTCAGCTTCTTGAATCTGTACTTTTATGTCTCTTAACAAAATGTTGAAGTTCTTTGCCATTATATCCAAGTACTTTTGCAGTCTCCACCTCTTTCTCCTCTACTTCTGGAACTCTGAGAATGCAAATATTAAATCTTTTGTCATCTCTCCATTTATCTCCCTTGTTCATATTGTGTAATTTTGTTGCCTTTTTCTTTCATTGATTTTTTTTTTTTTATTGTTCTTCCTTCAGCTTGTCCACAAAGCTTTTTATTTTGGATATTGTATATGTCGATTTTAAAGTTCCCATTTGATTATCTTTTATTTCTATTTCTATACTGAGACATTCTCTTTCTTTGCTAAGATTCTATTTTTTTTCACTTTGCTTCAAGCATCTTCATGATTGTGGGCTGAAGCATTTTCAACATGACTGATTTTAAACATTTGCTGGGGGGCAGCCCAGGTGGCTCAGTGGTTCAGCGCTGCCTTCAGCCCAGGGCATGATCCTGGAGACCCGGGATCGAGTCCCACATTGGGCTCCCTGCATGGAGCCTGCTTCTCCCTCTGCCTTCTGCTCTGCCTCTCTCTCTGTGTCTCTCATGAATAAATAAATAAAATCTTGAAAAATAAATAAATAAATATTTGCTGGGTATTTTTGGCATCTCTGGCATCTGTGTGTTGGCAACAGTTCATTGTCTTTCTAATTTTTTTATCTAGTTTGAGACTCTCCTGGATCTTGGTATGATGAGTGATTTTTTATAGAAAGTTGGACATTTTCAGGTCATGTTATGAGAGTCTTTAAATCTTCATTAACTATCTTTTTTCTGACTTTACTCTGGCAAAGGAAGGTGGACCGCTTCATTCTTGTCACGTATCCTTAGACTATACCTGAAGCAGGGGGCCTTCATAATTACTTGGTTAGGGTGGAAGTTACCACTCCTTACATGGACTCTACTGATGCTGTATTTAGAGTCGCTTGTTGTCATTTGTTATCAGGTAAATTTGGAAGTTCTAACTATCCACCAGGCCTCCTCTGATATCACCCCAGCATAGAAAGGTAGGAAAGGTTTTCCACTGCACCTCTGGGGTATATATCTAGGCTATCTGTGTGGTCTCCAATGACACTGATGCATAGGGGAGAAAAAATCCTGTTTTCTTTGGGTGGTGGTAAGTCTTGGTTTCCTACTTGGCCCTCATTGCAGTCTCATGAGGATGAATGTCTAGGCTTCCCCTTTCCTGGTGTGTAAGGACTACTGTTTTTTTATGGTGTTTGGCTGGAGTAAAGTGGTAATTGTTTAAAAATGTTTGGTCTTATTTGTCTCCCCTTTCATGGTCTTTTGGCTAGAGAGAGTAGTCTTTTGTTGTGTGTCTGTGTGTTTTTCTTTAAATTCGTGTGACAATTTATTTTGATGAGCTTCAAATGTAGTTCAACTGGAAAAGAGAAAGAGTAGTTTTAAAATCAATGGTGCTGAAACAATGACATATTTTTGCATAACCATATGCAAAGCAAGATCACATGTGTAACATGAAATGTAAAACCACAAAACTTTTATTGAAAGCTTAGAGGAATAAAATTATAAACTTAGGTTAGGCAACAGGCTTTAGTTTTTTTTTAGATTTTATTTATGAGAAAGAGAGTGTGTACATGCACAAGCAGGGAGGAGGTCAGAGGGAGAGGGAGAAGCAGACTCCCTGCTTATCAGGAAGCCTGATGCAAGGTTGAATTCCAGAATCCTAGGATCATAACCTGAGCTGAAGGTGGAAGTTTCATTGACTGAGCCACCCAGGTGCCGTAGCAACAGGTTTTAGGTACAAAAGAAAAAGCACAATCTATATAAGAAAAATTTAAAAATTGAATTTCATATGAACTTAAACTTTTTGCTCTTTGATAACATTAATAAGAGAATGGAACTCAAGCACACACCAAGAGAATATATTTGAAATTATTTACTTAAAAAAATCACTTATATTCAGAATATATAAAGAGATTTCAGAACTAAGCCATAAAAAAACCCGAAAAGCTAAACAGAAAAATGCGCCAAAGTTTTGAAAATACTTCATTTGAAAATTTACACAGTTGGCAAATAAACACATGACAGGATGCTCAAATTGAGTCACTAGGAGATGCAAATTAAAACCATAATGCCACACCTATTAGATAGGCTAAATCAGAAAAAAAAAAAAAAACTTAGAAAGTAAAAATCAAACTGATAGTTACAGGTGCTAGTTAGGATGCAGAGAACAGACACAGAAGTGAAATGGCTTGAAGGCAATTGTCTTTTTCTGTTTCATCTACCGAAGCAATGGAAGCTGAAGAATAAGGAAGTTGTTCCCATATTTAGAGAGAATGAAAATGAAAAGAGCTATTGCTTACATTGTAATATATTCCCAATGCTGAGAGCAGCTGAAAGTCTCTGAAAGATATTCCTTGTTCAGGAACACCTGCCTCAGAAAGTCCATTTAGCAAACTCATTCACATGCAGCACGAATGCAAAGCTGTTATTCCTCTCACTTATATGCTTGCTTGAAAGCATTACACTGAAACGAACATTTAAATATTGAATAGTAATTGTTAATGCAATATGCGGTTTTAGGATGGTTGATGGATTACAGAACTTTGTAGAGAGTATATCACTGTCATATAATTTTAGATTTAGACTCTAAAGACAACCAAGTGCCATTCTGGTGCAAAAGCTTTAAGTATTAAGAATTTGGTAGATGCCCCCACTTAATTTGCCTGCTTCCAAAAATATTTCAGATTTGTTTCAAGCATATAGACGTTTTTCATCGCTTTGTGTTACCTACCTAATGCTCCTAAGATAAAGCAAACCCAGTGATTTACTGATTTACAAATATTTGAGTATATAGTGTATCTGTATGTGTGTCCACATGTTTGTATGTGTGCAGAGCTGCCAATTTAGTGCTATTGTAATAAAGTCATAGATTGCGTAATTTGTCAAAATAGAGACAGGAATAATCCAATAAGATGTGAAAAATAAGGATTCGGAACAGTGAGTTTAGGTAAAAGGAAAGCAAAATAATTTACAGCTCAGTATTTTCTGTCCACAAGTAATTCTTTCACAGTTTAGCAGGGTTTACAATGTAGACAAGTGATTCATAAAACAGAAATTGGTCTTGCTATGAAAATAGACACCATTCCTGCTAAGACACTCCAGGAAGAGTGAATCGAAAGGGAAATTGATCTATTTTTTGTGAAAATTCATGTTGCGCTTTGCAAATCTAATAGAGAAATACAAACTTGAAAATAATTCCCTTTTGACAATATCCTCACCTTGGATATGACAACTGCACTGAAATGAATGGAATGTGTTTCCATATGTGTTAATTAGATTTGTCACCACACACTGTTCATCTTTATAGGGGTTTAGTGTCTACCGGGATATCAACTTTCAACATTTGATATATTGATTTTGTTCTCTAATCTCTCACCTTAACTCCTATCTTTAGCATGATGTTTTCCTCTTATTATTACATTTATTATTGCTATGAAACCTGGTATACAGATAGAATTGATCTAGAAATGTAAGATGATTAAAATAGGTAGATATCTTTTTTTAGGACTTTTCTCTCTTACTACAAAAAAAAAAAAAAAAGGCCAAAAGCAAAATAATTCATTAGAAAAACTTCCATAGTCACCTGTTGCTATGGATTAACAATGGAAATTTTCATAAGCTCTTATAAGTTAATTTCCTAATAATTTATTATTGCCCCAGTAGAAAAGATAATGATAAATATGTGTGTAAATATATATAAATGATATGGATAGATACATGTAGCTAATGTATCTTTCATTTTCTTTTATTAAATATAAATACATTTTCCAAAGGAAGGACAAGGTTTTAAAAATACAATCAACTCTCAATAAATAAATGATGAACATTGTGACAGGTTTTTCCAAAAGCAGAGCCTCAGGAAAAGAATTGTGTGCAGATAGCTCATCCAGGAAGTGATTCCCAGAAGAACACATGGATGAAGGAGAGTGAGACAAGAGAAGAAGCCAACATAAGGATATACTAGAGTTGTTGTTGTGGGGTCCCTTAAATACAGAAATCTTCCATGTCAAGGACTGAACCCGGAGCATCTGTCCACCAGCTTCTGCGGCCAGCATATGAAGTGTGGTCCTTGCTCACATTGACCCCCTCCTGTGCTTCCAGGTTATGTTGTGTGGCAAAAATCAGAACAAGATAGGCAGCACAAGGTGTATCTGAATAGGTCTGGAGCTGCACACTGTCCTGTTGCTAAAATACGAGATAAACCTAGGGCTTTGGTGCGCCTGATTAAATACATTTTAGAGAAGGGTCACTTTGACTACTTCTTTCCGAGTTCTGCCTTTGGGTTCAGGATACTATGCTATGATAACTATTAGGGAAAATAAAGTGGAAAAGACAAATTTCATTGGCTCTTTGCATTGTGAAATACCTGTGTTGCTTGGTTGGTTTAAGGTGTAAATTGACAGAGGTATGTAAGATGAATGAGTGATAAACAGCTGGATGCTAGCACAGAAATCATGTATGGCTGCTGGGTTCATGACCTAATACACACACGTGCCCATATACATGCACACATGCATATTTAGAAGCTCTTATAAATATTACGGGCATAACCGACCTGCATAACCAACCACCCCGACGTGCAGGTACTCAGGCCAAAGAATGTTGCGTGTGAGACAAGAGCTGCACGAGTAACCCCAGGGCCTGGTTACTTGACATTCACTGGCCTCCAGGTCAGAAATGGCCCTACTTCTGCTCTGGACGCCTACAGCTATACATTTTGCCTACATCCCCTCCTGTTCCAGGCTGGGCTGGTCCCCCTGGAATGGAATCTGAGAGGGGAGGCAAACACACCCAGCCGGGCTCCTTGAGGCTATAGAGACATGGTAACTTAGGAATGCAGCTCTTCCAACTGCATGTAGGCAAACACATGTTTAACTTCAGACCCCATCATTTGCCCTATCTAAATGGCCCTTGTGGGATGGTCAGTTGGAAATCTCACCTGAGGGGAGGACACGCTGCCCAGGTCTCTCTACTGGGACTCCAGCCTGGCCTTCTCCACCAGGGTTCCCCAGCTAATGAGGTTGGATGTTCTAAGCACCCAATTTATGTACCTCTGTCTTCATCTCCCTTGCTGCTTACTGTTGCCCTCATCTATGCATAGATTTTCCTTCTCTTCTTTTTGTTTCAATTTGATTTTTGTATCAGTAAAGTTCTTTTTTTCCCTTTTAAAGCTGAAAATATGGCTGCACATGAATCTTTTCTTTAGAACAGTAGGATAAAAAAATTATTTCCTTCTAATAACCAAACATCTAAAGAATTTTGATTAGGGATCCCTGGGTGGCGCAGTGGTTTGGCGCCTGCCTTTGGCCCAGGGCGCGATCCTGGAGACCCGGGATCGAATCCCACGTCGGGCTCCTGGTGCATGGAGCCTGCTTCTCCCTCTGCCTATGTCTGTGTCTCTGTCTCTCTCTCTCTGTGTGACTATCATAAATAAATAAAAATTAAAAAAAAATTAAAAAAAAAATAAAATAAAGAATTTTGATTAAACAAAGAAATCTAAGGGGTCATTTCTGCCATTTTTAAATTGAGCTAAATGACTGTAGCAAAGAAGTAAAGTGATAACAGTGTGCTGGTTAAGTTTATTTTAAAGTAATTATTAATCTCTAATATTTGTTTAATGTTTGTAACTGAAATTTGCCTGACTTCTTAATAGAATGTTAAATAATTAAATAAATAAATTTTTAAACTGTTGAAAAATATGCATTGAAAATGTTATGTAAAATACCTTCCATATCCATTAGTGATAATGCAATGTTTTATTTTTCCATAATATATAATGACTGGAAAAATATATAATGACTGGCAGCATAACAATTTACAACATGTGTAAAAGTCTTATAGTCAATAAAGAACATATATATTTACAGAGATGTATTACTGCTTAATCTAAACTTACAGAGGAGGACAGAGATATATTTATATTTAGCCTAATTACTGTCAAAGCATAGATGAAGTTCCCAACTTTGTGATTAAGTTCAGAATAAATTTTAGTTGCTTAATACCCACTGAAAATGTCAATTCAAAGTGACTGTGGGTAGGAGGTCATCCAAGATGGTAGTATAACAATACCCTGAACTCACTCCCTCCGTAGACACAGAAAATCTAAACTCAGCTATAGAGGGATTTCTCCTGAAGAAAAACTGCGGCTGACTGAACAGCTTTTGCATACCCAACAACAGAGGGTATACATAGAAAATGATACGAAAGATGAAGACATGGTAGTGATGGCAACCTCATCCCCAGTGTTATGAGCTGCAGTAGGGAAGGATATCACTGAGGGGCCTGTGCACAGACTCGCCCACACTGTGACACAGCAAAGAAATAGTGGTTTAAAGGGCAACTGGATCATAAATAAAGGAAATCATTTTGCTAAATCTGGAGAGTCTGGCAAACAGGTAGGAAATAGCTGGAAATTTCTCCAGGGTCAGAGACTCTAGGAAGAATCATTTTTATATTTCCTTTCCACTTAATAGTGTAGACAGGATCAGGGTCCAGGTACTCCAACCAGGCTTTCAGGGCTGCCTTGGCAAGCCCTGGCCTACTAGTCCACACCAGCTAGAGCCACCCTGGCGATGTGGCTCTGGCACAGCATACTCTGGAGACCTCTCAACACCATATTGGATGATAAAAAATCATATGATCATCTCATTTTAGGTACAGAGAAAGCACTGGACAAGATTCAACATGCATTTACAATAAAAAAGCATCAACAAAGTGGGTAGAGAAGGAACATACCTCAATATAATAAGGGCCATAGCTGAAAAACACTTAGAGATCATCATATTTAATGGCGAAAAGCTAAAAGTTTTTCCTCTAAGATCATGGAGAAGACAAGGATGCCCAGTCTTGCCACTTGCATTGAACATAGGATAGTCACAACAAACAGACCAGAAAAAAAAAAAAAGGCATTAGAAATAAATCTAAACCAGAATAAATTAGAAAGGAAGAAATAAATCTGTCACTATTGGGAGATGACATTGTACCATATATATAATGTATATACATATACATTACATATATGTATATGTATATATATACATACACACATAATATACCATATTTACATATATACATTATATATAATGTATACAATACAATATATACATACATGCATACTATATATATGCTATATATAATATATAAAAAATCCTAAAGATTCTATCAAAAAACTAATTGAAGTTGCAGAATACAAAATTAACATGAATAAATTGGTTGCATTTCTATATGCTAATAATGAGGTATCAGCAAGAAAAATAGTAAAAACAATTCCATTTACAATTGCATCAGAAGGAATTAAGTACTAGGAATAAATTTAACCAAAGAGGTGAAAGACCTGTAGAGGTAGGTATACCTCAGAGATACTGAGGGTTTGGTTCCAGACCACTGTGATAAAATGAATATTACAATAAAGTGAATCAAATAAATTGTTTGGCTTCCCACTGCATGAAAAAATTATGTTTACATTTTGCTGTAATCTATTAAGTATGCAATAGCATTATGTCTAAAAAAATGTATACCTTAATTAAAAAATACTTTATTGATCAAAAATGCTAACCATCATTTGACCTTTCAGGGCATAGTAATGCTGATCATAGATCACCATAACAAATGTAATAATAATAAAAACATTTGATAAATTGTAAGAATTACCTAAATATGACACAGAGACAGAAAGGGAGCAAATATTGCTGGAAAAATGGCAATGGATCTGCTCAATGCAGGATCGCCACAAACCTTCAAGTTACTAAATGCGATATCCGTGAAATGCAATAAAGAAAAGTGCAATAAGATAAGGTATGCCTGTATACTGAAAACTAGATGATCTTGATGAGAGGTATCGATTACATAAATAAATGTAAACATACAATGTATTGGAAGATATAATATTGTTATAATGTCTACACTACCAAGAGCAAGCTACAGATTCAATGCAATTCCCATCAAAATACCAATGGAATTTTTCACAGAACAAAGAAAAATAATCCTAAAATGTATATGGAACCAGAAATGATCCCAAATAGCCAAAAAAGTTTTGAGAAAAAACAAAGCTCTCTCACTTCAAACTGTACTGCAAAGCTACAGTAATCAGAGTATGTGGCACTGGCACAAAAAACAGACACCTAGACCAATGGGATAGCTTAAAGAGCCTGGAAATAAACCAACACACACATGGCCAGTTAATCTATGACAAAGGATGCAAGAATATTTAGTGGGGTAGAGACAGTCTCTTCTATAAATGGTACTGGGAAGATTGGACAGCTATGTGCAAAACAATGAAACTAGACCACTACCTTATATCATTAAAAAGTAAACTGAAAATGGGTTAAAGACTTGAATGTAAGATCTGAAACCACAAAACTTCTAGAAGATAACATAGTAAACTTTTTAAGATCTGTGTGAGCACTACTTTTTAGACCTACTCAGGCAAGGTCAACAAAAGTTAAAATTAAAAAAAAAAAAAACAAAAACAATGGTATCACATCAAACTAAAAAGCTTTTGCACAGAGAAGGAAACAATCAACAAAATGAAATGTCAAACTAATGAATGGAAGGATATTTGCAAATCATACATCCAATAAAGGATTGATATCCAAAATATATAAAGAATTTGCACAATTTAATATCATAAAAACAAAACAACCTGATTAAAAAATGGGGAGAGGGGATCCCTGGGTGGCGCAGCGGTTTAGCGCCTGCCTTCGGCCCAGGGCGCGATCCTGGAGACCCGGAATCGAATCCCACGTCGGGCTCCCGGTGCATGGAGCCTGCTTCTCCCTCTGCCTATGTCTCTGCCTCTCTGTCTCTGTGTGTGACTATCATAAATAAATAAAAATTTTTAAAAAATGGGGAGAGGACTGGAATAGATATTTTTTCAAAGAAACCATACAGATAGCCAATAGACACATGGAAAAATGCTCAACGGCACTAATAAGGAAAAGCGTATCATTATCTCACTGAGATATTACCTCTCCCCTCTCAGATTGACCTTTATCAAAAAGACAAAAAGTAACAAGTGCTGGAAAGAATGTGGAGAAGAGAAAACCCTCATATATCCTTTGTAGCAACGTAAATTGATTCAGCTACTATGGAAAACAGTACTTCAAAAAAAATTAAAAATAAAACTACCATATAATTCAGCAATTCATCTGGACATTTCTACAAAGGACATAAAAACACCAATCCCAAAAGGTATTGCACCCTTATGTTCATAGCAGCATTATTTACAATAGCTTAGGTATAGAAACAACCTAATTGTGCATCTATAGACCAACGGATGAGGAAGATTTGGGGGGTCTGTGTGTGTGTAGAGAAAAGGATATTAGGCAGGCGTAAAAAAGAAGAGTTTTGCTATTGGAGACAACATGTCTAGACCTAGAGGGTATTTCTGCTCAGTGAAATAAGTCAAACAGACAAAAGACAAATACTGTATGATTTCAGTTGTTTGTGGAATCTAAAAATAAAACAAGACAGAAACAGATTCATAGATACAGGAAACTATTGGTTACCAGAAGCTGGGGGATGGGCAAAATAGGTAAAGAGGGTTAAGAGGTACAAACTTCAGTTTTAAAATAAAGAAATCAAGGGGATATAATATACAGCGTAGGGAATATAGTCAACGAGGGCATAACTGTACGGTGGCAGATGGTAACTAGACTTATGGAGATCATTTCATCGTGTCTAAAAATACTGACTTACTATGTATGATATAGTATTGCTATAAAATAGGATATTATAGGTCATCATACTTCAATAGAAAATAGAAAGTGACTGGAAATTATAATCTTATTCTGGGCAAATGAAAACTGCTATGGGTTTCTTTTTAAAATAGATTTTGCAGAGGCTCCTGGGTAGCACAGTTGGTGAAGCATCTGACTGTTGGTTTTGGCTCAGATCATGATCCTGGTGTCATGCGATGCACCCCACATGGGGCTCCACACCCAGCACAAAATCTACTTGGGATTCTCCCTCTTTCAGTTCCCCTCCTGCTCATGCTCTCTCTCCTTCTCTCTCCAATAAATAAATAAATCTTAAAAAAAAAATAGATTTTGTAAATGCACACCATGACAGTGGGGGGAAAAAAGGGAACAAAACCCATGAGGTTATTCTGAGATTATGTATAACATATACAAAAGATCAGCATCAACCAATACAGTTTTATGATACCAAACATGATGTTTTCTTTTAATTAATAAAATGTTAAAAAGTTAGCTCCTTATATTGATAAGTATAGTCTATGTAATAAAATAAATGTAATTTTCTTCTGCCTCAAAGAGTGGCATTCATTCAAAGAAAAAGAAATGACAAGACGTCCATCTCTTGTCTCCCTTCCTTCCCATCTCCTGCTCCTCTTCTGCCCCCCATGGACTGAACTCTTGGTAGAGTTCAATGAGTTCGGCAACATTGAGAGGTTTCTCCTCAAGGAAGGTGCCGTAGAAGGCCTCAATATCTCGTGGAGTCCTCCTGTCTTCTTCTGTCACCATGTTAGTAGCCAAACTGTTACAGCCATGTCTCTTCACCACAACCAAATCTGCGGATATAGTTTTCCCTTTGGTGGGAAGCTCATAGATGATGATGAAAGAAACCTGCTGTACGTCATAGCCTTTGGCTAGCCCATCTGTGGAAACCAATATCCTGCTAGAGCCAGAGTGGAACTACCTCATGGTAACATCTCATCCCTTCTGGTCTGTATCTCCATGCCTGATGGACATGGTGAAGTCTTGGGTGTCCATCTTTTACTGAAAAGATGAGCCAATCAACCTTCTTTCTGGTGTTGATGAATCTAACTGCTGGAGCCATGATCAAGGTTTCATACAAGTCACACGATGGGTCCAGCTTCCACTTCTCTCGTTCCATATTGATACAGGACGGGCCAATACCCTCCTTAGAGTCAACTCCTCTTTTTTTTTTTTTTTTTGACCAGAATCTGAATGGGGTCCCTCATGAACTTTCTGGTCACCTCAGGCACTTCAGAAGATATTTTAGGTGACAGTAATAACCACCTGGGTGTTGCTATTGAGCTTTGGGGATATGTCATAGATCTAGTCCTGAATCTGTGGCTTAATGTTTCATCAGCTTCTCCAGTACAAACATCTTGATATATTTTGGAGACAGGAATCCCCAGTTTAGCATGTCAAACACACAATCTGGGGTACCCATGATGGTATAGGGAGCTTCCACCTGCAGATTCTGTACCTGAGCACATGCATTGGTCCCCTCAGTGCAGGCATGGCAGGAGGCACCCCAGGAGTCTCCTAACGCCATGATACTTTCTGTATCTGCTGAGCCAACACTCTAGTGGGTGCCAGCCTGAGGCCTTTGTAGCCTTTAGATCCAAATCAATCTGTTGCAGAATTGATATGGCAAAAGTGGCTGTATTCCCAGTCCCAGATGGAGCTTGAATGATCACTTAACAACCCTTGATCAAGGAAGAATGGCTCATCGCTGGGTGGTAGAAGGCTTCTCAAAACCACAGGCATAGATGCCATGGAGAAGGGACTCAGAGAGGTTCATGTCATCAAAGTTGTCAACAATCTCATTCCAGTTATTCTTGATGATGCCTTCGGGCTCCATCCCATCAGGGCCATTGTCTCTGGATCAGAAACCCTGACTCAAACACATGATCCTTAGAAACTCAAATCAACATAGTTCTTAATATTGAATTGAAGGAAAATAAAAACAGAAAACATACATGCCTTATAATAGAGGGCAGAGTATTGTTAAACATTCTTACTTACATTGCTCACATAAATTTGTTAAAACTTTGTACAAATAATCAATTCCATGTTCTCATGCCAACTGAAGGTTGATCCATATATTCTCCTTAAACACTAATTTTCATCTCAGTAACATTTTTCTCATAATTTTCATCTCAGGAACATTTTTCTCATAGTCTCCTTCGGATTCTTTTTAAATGTTTTACTAAAATTATAGATGACAAAATTATACACAAATCATATTTCACTGACTGTGAAGATTCAACTCTTCTTAATTTAGGAACATATATTTTTCTTTATCGGTGAACTAATTTTTAAAATAACTTTTGCCCAGATGCCCATGTAGCATGTAATTATTGACTTGTAAGAACTATTAAAATTGTCACTTTGTAGCAGACATTTTGAATATGTTTTCTTTATGTATTACATAAGCATGGCAAAATTTCAACATTACAAATGTATATGTAACACATTGTACCAGTTCCCTCAATAAAGGCAAATGTGTTTATAAAATAATGGTGCGTATTTTCAGAAATGAAAAGTATGTTTACACCCCCCACACACACACACCTATTTATCTATTGAGGCATCTCTCTAGACATAACTATTGATAGAGGTTGAATATAAAAGAGTTTCCTAAATTATATACTTTCATATAATTTTTTTTCAATTTATAATAAATTTTTATTATTTTAAATATGTACTGATGTGGACAAATTACATTACTATTAGGAACAACAAAATATTCATTCTTGGGTGCCTAGCTGGCTCAGTCAGGTAAGCATTATGGGACTTTTGATTTTGGTTCAGGGTCTTGGACTTGGCCTCATGTCAGACTCTGTGCTCAGCAGGAATTCCATTTGAGATTCTCTCTCTCCCTCTGCCCCTCTCTCTAAAATAAATAAATAAATCTTTAAAAAATATTTTATTCTTGATATGTTATATTTCTATAAATTATTTAAACAGCTTACAGGCATTTGAGTAATACTATTCAAGAATATGCTACTACAAATATGTCTGCAATATATTGAAATAAGTAGTAATTGTTTAAAAAAAAAAAAAAGGAGGGAGGGGCAGCCCGGGTGGCTCAGCAGTTTAGCGCTGACTTCAGGCCAGGGCCTGATCCTGGAGACCCAGGATCGAGTCCCACTTCAGGCTCCCTGCATGGAGCCTGCTTCTCCCTCTGCCTGTGTCTCTGCCTCTCTCTCTCTGTCTCTCATAAATAAATAAATAAATAAATAAATAAATAAATAAATAATTTTTTTTAAGGGTTTTGGGGGATGCCTGGGTGACTCAGTGATTGAGCATCTGCCTTCACCTCAGGGCATGATCCCTAAGTCCTGGGATCGAGTCCCATGTTGGGCTCCCTGCATGGAGCCTGCTTCTCCCTCTGCCTGTGTCTCTGCTTCTCTCTTTCTGCGTCTCTCATGAATAAATAAATAACATCTTTTTAAAATTAAATAAATAAATGTTTTGGTTAAAAAATTAAACTACAATCTAGATGAAAACAATAGCAAGGTTTTGTGTTATGGTCTGTGTATATATGTATGTGTACTTATGGGAAAAAAGGCTAAAAAAAAAAAAGATGAAATTAAATAGGTTCTAATCTCCAGAGACTAAAACTGATCATATTAAACTTCAGTTTTTATTAGAAAATTTAAGTTTAATGTTATCAGTTAAATATGTACATAAAATAATAAGGAAATTTTAGAGTAGAATATGTAGTTTTAAATATTTAAAAATAAATAAATATTTTACAAAATGAAACAAAGAAAATAAAAATCACCAAAATGTAGGTTATAGCATGTGTAAAACAAGCAAATAAAATAATGACAGGACAACATAAAACAAAAATATGAAATATATTTAAATTAATTAAAATCCAGTATGTATATGAGTGTTTTAAGCTTACTGATTAAAAGACACTACCTTCCTACTGGAATCTTACTGTCTCCTCTCTATGACTGTATTTTTTGCACAGGATTTTTTTTAAATGATACAAAAACTTAAAAAATAAACAGAGTGGAAAGATTGACTAAGTATATATGCCAAAATTAAAGTGGATATCATATTATTCGTGCTGGAAGAACTAATCAAGTTTTTAAGATGTATAGCATTGAAAAAAAGCAGAACACTTATATATATATATATGATTTCTCACACAAATTGCCAACCCCATTCCTGTATCCTTTTGATATGAACACATTCATATTTGATCAGTTCCTTGTGTGCATTTTTCATTTTCTCTATTTTTCCTGTTCTCAGACTTGGAAACAGCTATTTCTTCAAGTCTCACCTCTTCATTATATTGGAGAATGGTTTTTAGAATCAAAATCTGGGTGCTATGTGTACACATTACTCTTGGGAGGTCACTGTTTCTAGATTATTTCAGTAGCAAAAACCTATGGAATATATACAATTTAAACTACAACTTACAGTCTTATTTCTAACTCGAATTAAGCAATAAGGTTTTTGTTTATTTTATTTAGTACTCTAAAAGTACTAAAAGCTATAAAAACTTTATCTTAATACTTTTATGCTATAAAAACTGGTTTGAAATAAATTTAATATATTTACATACTTTTTTATAAACATACGTTATGGAATAATTTTAAATTCATTTATAATACATTTAATGCAGTTTAAAAGAATGTACTTTAATGTAGCTTAAAATTACATTGTCAACATTATTACTAACAATAAACCTATTATGCATTTTTACTGAAAATGTACCAAAAGTGCATTTATAGTTCATTTTGTTTATATACATATATATACATATATTTAAATCCATATAGAGAACTGTGTTAAAGTTACTTGAACTGTTATCAATTTAACGTAGAGTTAGATTTTTCTAATGTTTGTATTTAATTTTGCATTTATTTTTCCTACTTTTTTCCTAAGATTTACTTTATATTTACTTTAGAGACAGCCAGTGAGGGAGCGGGCACAGGGGGAAGGACAGAGGGATGGGAAGAGAGAATCCCCAGGCAGATTCCCCACTGAGCACAGAGCTTGACACAGGACTTGAATTTATATAATGATTTGTATATCATTTTAATTTATATTTATATAACACATAATAATATAACTCACAGATGATTGTTAGAATTAAATGAGATTATATACAATGTGTAGAAAATAGTCTGACCTATAAGAAATGGTCAATGTTAGAGCTTATTTGTATAGTTGTTACATTAGTTCTTATTAAAGCACTCCATGAACTCTGTTACTAGTAGCCAGAAAGCTGTACAGTAATTTCATGTTAGAATTTAGATTACATTAAAAAAAAAAAGAATTTAGATTACATAACTATGAAAATGTTTATGACAAGAATTTTACCGTAACATAATAAGATGCAAATTTGCAGATAGTGTTCAATGTAAAAATAAGAGAATATTAAAGGAACATGAAGTATTAGTGATATTGAAAGTTTTGTGATAGGAAAAATAATTGTGATATACCTCATGTGTGTACTTTAACACATTATATTTTATTTAAATAATAGATATTTATAATAAAATAGTAAATAAGGAAATAAAACCCAGAAAATCATACTGTATTTTCAAATAACGGGCTTAGGAAGCAATTCATCCTTTTTCTCCAAAATGCAAACACATTTGTAAAAACTTAAACTATCACTTATTAAGAACATAAAAATGATCTGCAGATTTTACTTAACAACTTATGCAGAACTCCATACTTTGAAGGAGCATCTAAAGCCTTCTCAAATGAAATATCAAGGTTAACTGTTTAAGCCATCTAAGCCATCCCCTCCTTGCTGACTGCACAATATTTATCTTGACAGATGTCAGCTTTATAATGCTTGTGAGAAGTTTGTGGCTTTCATTACCTGGATTTACAATAGTGTGCAACAGAGGCTTAAATTGCACTATGAGCCATGACAGCTGGCAAAAACATGCCAGAGGATGACTTTGTCAAGCCTAGAGAGCTCAAGAGAAGCTTAGAAGAGTCAATGAAAAACATAAAAGTAGAAGAGCCTAGAGACAAAAAAAAAAAAAAAAGACAAAGAAAAAGAAGAGGACAGCTAAGTCTCCAGATGCCTGAAACCATTCACAATATAAGTAGGGTGTGTGTATTCACTGTATGTGTGTTCAGTGGATTGATGTCTATATTTTATCCTTCTATGTTTTATACCTATATTTTATAAATTGGTTTGATTTGCCTCAATTTGATTGTGAATTTGCCAATAAAGAAAGAGACACTCTGTCTCTTAGATAATTCCCATGAAAATAAAATATTTGAATACCATCTTTCAGTTAGCCTTTGCCTCTTAGAAATCTAAAGAAGAATGAAGGCCATCATTTATACTATTTATATCATTTATAGGAAACTATAGGTTTAAGAAATAAAGGTTATTCCATGAAGTAGAGAGGCAAAAGCAAATTATAAAGTAGAGTTCATTTCTCTAATTTGAAGACAATCAGAATATCCTCCTGTGGTTGTCACTGAAAGATTCTCATTAAAAATAAACTGGCAGTAAAAGTAAATCTACCTATATTGACTTTGGGTACAAAGCAACAGTGTGCTTAAAACAGATATGACATTGTTTTCTCTTTAAATTTAATTGAAAACAATCTAAAATATTATGACATGATACTAAAATAAATGGAACTCTCATACAATCTTGTAAGCACAGTCTATAAACAGTTATAGAACAAATGTTTCACTTAGTTTTTGGTTCCTTTGAGAGTCATTAGAAGCAACTACTGTTGGTATTACTTCGTTTTTCTCTCCCAATGAACATACTCAGATGTACTTTTTGAGGTTTATTAATGTATCAGATGCTTTATATTTATTCACAAGTGTCAGGAGCATAATATAAAGCAAAAGGATTATTTTTTAAATATATTGGCATTCTACCTGTGTAGTTAAAAAATGGAGTAAACATAGATATAGGAGTGGTATAGGGATTTTTATACTTTGTGATAGAAACTATCACTAAACTAAAATAATTGGAGATTATTATAACAACACATAAGAATTAGTACCAAAGGAGACGAGACCTGAACATATGCACAAAGCTAAGGAAAATGAAGACAGCCTTGGTATTAGTCGGCGTTCTCCAGAGACACAGAACCAATGGGATGTATGCACAGATCTAGGAAGAGAGAAGAGGGGTGAGGGGAGAAGAGATTTTAAGGGAATGGGCTCCTACAATTGTAGAAGCCAGTAGGCCAGAGACCGAGAGAAGAGCTGATAATGCAGTTTGAGTCTTAAGACACTCAAGAGGCAGAAGTAATCCCTCTTTCTCAGGTGACGTCAGTCTTTTTTGTGTTAAGAATGTCAAGTGACTGGATGAGGCCCGCCCACGTTACTGGAGAGTAATTTGCTTTACTTGAAGGTAAAAGGAATTAAATGTTAATCTGAGCAGAAAATACCATCATGACAACATCTGAGTGGTATTCAACCAAATATCCAAGTTCTTTGGCCAATTTGACACATAAAATTAACCATCACACTCTCTCCTTGGGTTGCTTTTTCTGTTCATTGGTTGGTTGATTCTTGAACTAATTAATGAAAGAGTTTGCAAGTAAAAGAAATTCGGTAGGTCACTACTTACTGTTTCTTACCTATCTGTAGTATACTTAGTAACCTATCTTGAAGTTGAACTCTTCATGATTATTTCACCTCAAGATATAACTAATCAAATCAAGGACACAGCACTAATTTTCACAAATATACTTAATGCTGTGATCTTTAGGACACTACATTAATGAGAAGTAACATAGACATTATTCTGAAAGTTTTATTTCTTTTCTTAGTCATGACATTATACCATAAACCCTAATTGTATTATTAGGACAATCCCATAAAAAGATACCATTCTTTTTTCTCTGCCAATAAAAATATACTATTTCTTTCCCTGTTGAAAATTGTCATTAATTATGAAGGGGATTTTCCAAGGATGTCTATATATCAAAAAATACTGCTCAAAAACTATGAAAATCAAAGTTAAAACAATTGGTTGAAAAACTCACTTTAAAAATTTAGGGACATCCAATTGATAATTGAATGGATAAAGAAGGTATATATGTGTGTATACATTTATATTTGTAAATATAAATATATATAATATATATATTATATATAAAGCCATAATAAAGAAGGAGATCTTATCATTTGTAACAACATACATGGACCTAGAGGGTGTCATGCTATGTGAAATAACTGAGAAAGATAAATACCATACAATTTCACTTATATGTGGGATCTTAAAACAATAAAACAAACAAAAAGCAGAAACAGGCCCATAAATACAAAGAAAACTTGATGGCTGCCTGAGGAGAGAGTGGGAGGGATGGGCAGAATGGATGATGGGGAGTAGGAGAGAACTGCTTTCAATCAGGAAATGAATAAATCATGGGATAAATGGTTCAGCACAGGGAATACAGTCAATAGTACTTTCATAGCATTGTATGGTGGCAGATAGGAGCTACCCTTGCGGTGAGCATAACATATTCAGCTTTGTCAAGTCACTATATTATATTCCCAATGCTAATGTAATGTGAGTCAGCCATACTTCAACTAAAAAATAAAAACTTACAGAAAAAGGAAAAAATAGGGATATTTATATATGATTAAGTTGTCAAAACCATTAGCAACTAGCCTCTTTTAATAACTATAATAACTATTTTCGAATAATGCACGATAGGCAGAGCAACACTGTTATCACTAAAATAAGGAAAAACTGTAAGATGGCTCCATAAGCTCAGTTTTAGGTCCGAAGATACTTTCTGGAGTGTGACAAGTCCAAATGGAGCAGAAAATCACACTGAGTTGAAACCAAAGCGATCAGTATTATGTTATTGAGGCTACTGTCTTAATGGGGCAAAAACTGAGGAAGAAATTATACAATGATAGGGCTCTAGGAATATGCACAGGAGTTGTCTTGGCTGTAGCTAAATATTAAGCTGAGATGTTATAGGAGGAGATTCTGCAAGACTAACCACTCCACAACCAAAGGGGAAAAAAAAGAAAGAGAAAAGGAAAAAAGGAAAAAAAAAAAAGAAAAAGAAAAAGGAAAAGAAATAAAACTACCAAAGAAGAGCTATTGTAGAGATGTGAGCTAAAGAATTACTTGGGTTCAAAGTAGATGCTAGATGTTCAAATTCCCATGAGCTAGAGTGGAGAGATCTCATTTTACACCCAGGCTTTCAGTCAACTCCCAGAAAAGCAATACATTAAGAAGAGTCACATATCCCTAGAAAAAGTAACCCCAGACTTATCTCAGCAAAATCTAAAAATAAGCTCAAAACAACCAAGCTCATCTACAAATTAATCAACTACCTGCCAGAATAAAACTTCTTTTAAGAGAACAAAAGCCAAACATTAATAATCTAACACATGCAATGTTCAGTACAAAATAGCAAATTAATTAATTTAAAAAGAAGAGAACACCAATCAAAATACACAAACTCAGAATGATAAGCATGACGGGTTTTGCTGACATGGATTTAAAAATACATTTTACAACTATGCTTAAGGATTCACAGGCAAGGGGAATTAAAGAAAAAAATGGGGGACTTCAATCCAATCAATCAAGTGTATAAGAAAGAGAACCAAATATAAATTATTGGGCTAGAAACATATTTATATAGGGCTAAACAATAAGTTCTCTTGAAAATATGACCTTTAGATGAACTATTTCAGAATTACAAACTGAACTTGATACCATTTGAAATAAAAACTATCTAAAAAAACAGGAAAAAAAGACTTTAAAAAATCAAGGCATCAGTGAATTTAGCCAATAACAAGAACTCGATCATATATGTATTAACATTCCCACATGAATAGGTAGAAATATTAGGGCAGAAGTAAAAGATATTTAAAGAAATAATGGACGATATTTTTTTCAAATTTTGTGAAATCTATGACCCTATGATTTGAGCTGCTCAACAAACTCTAATCAGGATTAACAGAGGGATCCCTGGGTGGCGCAGTGGTTTAGCTCCTGCCTTTGGCCCAGGGCGCGATCCTGGAGACCCGGGATCGAATCCCACATCGGGCTCCCGGTGCATGGAGCCTGCTTCTCCCTCTGCCTATGTCTCTGCGCCCCTCTCTCTCTCTGTGTGACTATCATAAATAAATAAAAATTAAAAAAAAAAAAGGATTAACAGAAACAAAAACACATAGGGAGATCACAATCATATTACTAAGAATTGATAATAGAATGTATTAAACACAATCCAAATAAGAATGAGACATTACACGCCAGAAACAAAAATAAGGAAGATCAGTAACTTCTCAGAAGAAACAATGCAAGCCAGAAGACTATGTTTTAAAGACCAAAGGAAGAGAGGATCATCAAAATGTTTCCTTATGCAGTAATAAATATGCTTCAGAAGTGAAAAGAACATCCACATCTTTTAGAGAAAGAAGGAAAGCTGACAAAATTTGTAACTAGGAAACTTAGAAGAGGAAATATTTCTTTTTTTTCTATTTATTTATTTATTTATTTATTTATTTATTTATTTATGATAGTCACAGAGAGAGAGAGAGAGGCAGAGACACAGGCAGAGGGAGAAGCAGGCTCCATGCAGGGAGCCCGATGTGGGATTCGATCCCGGGTCTCCAGGATCGCGCCCTGGGCCAAAGGTAGGCGCCAAACCGCTGCGCCACCGAGGGATCCCGAAATATTTCATTTAAAAAATATTTATTTTAGAGAAAGAGTATGGAAGCAGGGAAGGAGTGGAAGGAGGGGGAGAGAGAGAGAGAGAGAGAGAGAGAGAGAGAGAGAGAGACAGACTCCTCAACCGGACCCCTCCTCTGAGCTCAGCGCTGAGATCATGACCTGAGCAGAAATCAAGAGTCGGATGCTCCACTGACTGAGCCACTTAGGTGACCCGAGAAAATACTTGAAAGGGAGTTTTTAATCCAGAAGGAATATACGATATAGAAATATGGTTGTAGAAAAAATATGAAAAAAAGAAAAGAAAAAAAAAAAAACAAAAAAAGAAAAAAAAAAAGAAAAAATATGAACACTATTAATGGATCTCTTAAAAATGATAGTGATATATTGTGGGCTTTAATATATGTAGAGATAAAATACATGCAGATCTTCAAAAGAAGAAATAGGCAAATGGATGGATGCTCTTGAAAGGTTTTCATATTCTATCTGAAGGAATATAATATTAATTTTATGTAGACTGTGATAAGTTTTGTTTGAAAACTGTAATTCTTAGAGCCAATACCTAAATAAAGTGATACAACTAGTACAAGATTAAGTAGAATATTTAAAATAAATTTAATTCTAAAGGAAGCAGAAATAGAAAAAAAAAAGACAAACATAAAGTTGGTAAAGTTAAATATACTGATAATTATTTTAAATTTAAATGGATTGTATACTTCAATAAAATATAGAAGTGTTTTATTTGGATCCAAAAGCAAGACTAACCTATATGCTATTTATAATACTTATATTTTATTTTATTTTATTTTTTTAGAAATATACTATTTAGATTACATTTTAAGTTTTTTTTTTTTTTTTAAGACTTTATTTATTCATGAGAGACACAGAGAGAGGCATAGATAGAGGCAGAAGGAAAAGCAGGCTCCATGCAGGGATCCCATTGTGGGACTCAATCCCAGGACTCCAGGATCACAACCTGAGTCAAAGGCAGATAGATGCTCAACCACTGAGCCACCCAGGTGTCCCATAATACTTGCATTTTAAATATAAAAACAGGCAATGACAAACAAAAAAGGAGAGGAGAACAAAACCCAGCAAGTATGAATAGAAAGTTACCAGGAATATATTACTGCTTATATTATCAGACAGGAGAAACTGGCAACACCAAGAAAAGTTGCCACAGATAGGACAGATAGATAGTTTCACTCTTCTGCACGGGGCCATCCAGTTTACCCAGCACCATTTATTGAAGAGACTGTCCCTTTTCCAGTGGATCTTCTTTCCTGTTTTGTCAAAGATGAGTTGACCATAGAGTTGAGGGCCCATTTCTGGGTTCTCTATTCTGTTCCATTGATCTGTGTGTCTGTTTCTGTGCCAGGACCACACTGTCTTGATGGTCACAGCTCTGTAGGATAGCTTGAAATCTGCCATTGGGGATGCCCCCAAGTTTGGTTTTCTTTTTCAACATTTCTTTGGCTATTCAGAGTGTTTTCTGATCCGATAAAAATTTTAGGATTATTTTTTCCAACTCTGTGAAATAAGTTGATGGTATTTTGATAGGGATTGCATCAAATGTGTCGATTGCCCTGGGTAGCATAGAGATTTTAACAATATTTGTTCTTCCAATCCTGAGCATGGAACATTCTTCTACTTTGTTGCATCTTCTTCAATTTCTGTTATGAGTGTTGTATAGCTTTCTGAGTACAGATCCTTTGCCTCTCTGATTAGGTTTATTCCTAGGTATCTTATGGTTTGGGGTGCAATTGTAAATGGGATCAATTCCTTGATTACTCTTCCTTCTTATTGTTAATGTAAAGAAATGCAACTGATTTCTGTGCATTGATTTTATATCCTGACACTTTGCTGAATTCCTGTATGAGTTCTAGCAATTTTGGGGTAGAATCTTTGGGGTTTTCCATATAGAATATTATGTCATCTGTGAAGAGTGAGAGTTGGACTCCTTTGCTGATTTGAATGCCTTTTATTTCTTTTTGTTGTCTGATGGCTGAGGCTAGGACTTCTAGTGCTATGTTGAATAACAGTGCTGAGAGTGGACATCCCTGTCGTGTTCCTGATCGTAGGAGAAAGGCTCTTAGTTTTTCCCCATTGGGAATGAAATTTGCTGTGGGCTTTTCATTTATGGCTTTTATGATATTGAAGATGTTTCTTCTATTGCTACACTCTGAAGAGTTTTAATCAGGAATGGAAGCTGTACTTTGTCAGTTGCTTTATCTGCATCTATTGAGAGGATCATATGGTTCTTCTTCTTTCTTTTATTAATATTGTCTATCATGTTGATTGATTTGTCGATATTGAACCACCCTTGCAGCCTGGGAATAAATCCCACTTGGTTGTGGTGAATAATCCTCTTAAGGTACTGTTGGATCTGATTGGCTAGTATTTTGGTGAGAATTTTTGCCTCTATGTTCATCAGGGATATTGGTCTGTAATTCTCCTTTTTGGTGGGGTCTTTGTCTGGTTTTGGGATCAAGGTCATACTGGCCTCATAAAACAAGTTTGGAAGTTTTCCTTCCATCTCTAATTTTTGAAAGAACTTCAGAAGAATAGATATTTATTCTTCTTTGAACATTTGGTAGAATTCCTCTGGGAAGCCATCTGGCCCTGGACTCTTGTTAGTTGGGAGGTTTTTGATGACTGCTTCAATTTCCTTGCTGGTTATGGGTCTGTTCAGGTTTTCTATTTCTTCCTGATTCAGTTTTGGTAGTTTATATATCTCTAGGGATGCATCTATTTCTTACAGATTGTCTAATTTGTTGGCATATAGTTGCTCATCATATGTTCTTATAATTGAGTTCTTCAGTGTTAGTTGTGATCTCTCCTCTTTCATTCATGATTTTATTTTTTGGGGTCCTCTTTTCTTTTTGATAAATCTGGCCAGACATATGTTAATCTTATTAATTCTTTCAACGAAGCAGCTCTTAGTTTCACTGATCTGTTCTTCTGTTCTTTTGGTTCCTATTTTACTGATTTCTGCTCTAATCTTTATTACTTCTCTTCTCCTGGTGGGTTTAGCCTTTTTTTTTTTTTTTTTTTTTTTTGGCTGTTCTGTCACCAGCTCCTTTAGGTGTAAGATTATGTTGTATATTTGAGATCTTTCTTGTTTCTTGAGGAAGGCTTGTATTACTATATACATCCTTCTGAGGACTGCCTTTTCTGCATCCCAAGGATTTTGAGAAGTTTTATTTTCATTTTCGTTTGTTTCTATGAATTTTTAAATTCTTCTCTAATTTCTAATGGGTGACGCATTCATTCTTGAGTAGGATGCCCTTTAACCTCCATGCATTTGAGTTCTTTCCAAATTTCCTCTTGTGATTGAGCCAAGTTTCAAAGCATTGTGCTCTGAAAATGTGCAAGGAATGATCCCAGTCTTTTGGTACCAGTTGAGACCTGTTTTGTGACCCAGTATTTATGATCTATCCTGGAGAATGTTCCATGTGCACTCGAGAAGAATGTGTATTCTGTTTCTTTAGGATGGAATGCTCTGAATATATCTGTGAGGTCCATCTCGTGCAGTGTGTCATTCAAGGCCCTTATTTCCCTATTCTTAGATGACCTGTCCATTGCAGTGAGTGAGGAGTTAAAGTTCCCTACTATTTTTGTATTATTATTGATGTGTTTCTTTGATTTTTTTTTATTAATTGGGTTCACCCCTGTTAAGGGCATAAATATTTATGATTATTAAGTCTTGTTGGATAGACCCTTTAATTATGATATAGTGTCCTTCCTCATCTCTTATTACCATCTTTGGTTTAAAAGACAGTAATTTGTCTGAATAAGGATTGCCACTCCAGCTTTCTTTTGATGTCCATTAACATAATAAACGGTTTTCTACCCCCTCCAATAAATGATACCTAAACAACTGAATACCTCTATGTACAAAAAAATAAAAACATTTCCTCCAAATAAAAGATATGCAAACAATTTTGAATAGACCATTCACAAAAGACAAAGGGAGATTGACAAATAGCCAATAGGCACATAAAAATGTGTTCAACATTAGTCACTCAGAATTTCAAATTCAAGCCATAATGAGATAACACTATCAAAGTACTAGATTTGCTAAAATCAGAATGCTTGACAATACCTGGTGTTGGCAAGGAAATAGAAGAAAAAGAACCATCAGAGATTTCTGATTGAAATGCTCAATGATACACCCATCATCAGCTTGTTAATAAACATATTGTGATACCCTAATTTCACAGAATACTATTCAGCGGCAAAAAACAAACATATTTACTTTGAAAAACTCGGATGAATTTCAGAAATCATGCTATGTCAAAAAAAAAAATCAACCACAAACAAGAAAACATTACCATATAATTTATACAAAATTATAGAAAAAGCAATATTCTAAGGACCAAAAGGTGATCAGTGGTTCCCAACAGTGAGGAAGGAAGGACAGAGGAAGCAGAGACCACAAAGGAGCCCAAGATATATTTTAGTTGGTTGGTCCTATCATTCAGAAGCTGAAATTATGCCTCTTGCTTTGTAGAAATGGAAGCTCACTCTTGTCCATGTCTATCTTTTCTGTTTCCATATCACCTTCATGTACAATGGCTACTGATATGCTTCCACTTCTAATAGCAACTGCATCTTCTTATCAAAGGTCCTGCCCATAAGCTGCCTAATCACATTTTACCTGCTTTAACAGATGGGTCAACCAGCATCCCCTCAGCCTTTTGTAACTCAGTGACTGACAAATGCGTCAGCTCCTCTCTATCTTGTCAAAGGCACTCTGAATTGTTTCTTACACTGTTTCAAGAGATCTCTGCACAAGGAAACTAAAATTTTCCTACAGAGGACTTTATCTTTAACCTTGCCTCGGATGAACAATTTCCTAGCTCTCCTTCTGATTTTCACTAGAAACCTCTTAATACATTACTTATATGAAAATGTTTAGCCTTGGATTTCCATCGATATAACCCAACCTGAGAAAAAGAAGACATTCTTTGGTGCAATTCATGAGTCTCACAAGTTGTAAGAAGAAAATCCAATTAGACTCAGATAACGTTTAAAATAAAAATGAATTGTGTTGGTAGAAGTGCCCCTGGACTGTCAAGATTCTCATGATCTCTTATAAGTCTTTTTCCCTTATGTCATCCTGTATTTTCTTCTATTGCAGAAGAAAAACTTCTTCTACACAATATATGGGGAGATGGGGAAGGAGAAGCAAATGCATCACCACCAGGGAATATCTGAAACCAACTGTTTGCAAGTTCGAACGTGACAGTGAAGGACTTTATTACTCAGCTGCTGTATTTTAGGGAGCTAAAGTTAATGTTTCTGTGTTTGTTTTAAATATTGCTTTCTCTTTCTAATGTATTTCAATAGAAAAATACATATTGAGATACACTTCAGCTACTGGCTTCTTTGAAAGACAGGGAACATGCTGCATTGTGTATGGCAGGCATTTATTAAATATTTGTTAATTTCTTGTTGAATTATGGTAAAAAGTAGTTAAAAAAAAAAAAAGAAAATCCTTTAGTAGAAATCTGTTAAGTGAAAAGATGTCCGTAGTGTTTAGAAACAAATACGGGCAGGGGATCCCTGGGTGGCGCAGCGGTTTGGCGCCTGCCTTTGGCCCAGGGCGCGATCCTGGAGACCTGGGATCGAATCCCACATCGGGCTCCCGGTGCATGGAGCCTGCTTCTCCCTCTGCCTATGTCTCTGCCTCTCTCTCTCTCTCTCTGTGTGTGACTATCATAAATAAATAAAAATTAAAAAAAAAAAAAAAAAAGGAAAAAAGAAACAAATGCGGGCAGCCCCGGGGGGCTCAGCGGTTTAGCGGCACCTTCAGCCCAAGGCCTGACCCTGGAGACCCGGTCGAGTCCCATGTCGGGCTCCCTGCATGGAGCCTGCTTCTCCCTTTGCCTGTGTCTCTGCCTCTCTCTCTCTGTGTCTCTCATGAATAAATAAATAAAATCTTAAAAAAAATGCATTTTACATGATTCTTAGGTTGTAGAATCCAAGTTTTTCTAACCCATGTGTAGGCACTGATCTTCATTGAATGAGAAGAGAAGAGCAAGAAAGCAACAACGAGTTGATTTTTACTTGGTTGTTTGATTTCATTTTGTACAAAAACAGTGTATTTGAGTGTTTTTACTTCAATTTATTATGGGGCAGACTATCAACATAGAATATTGTAGAGACTTTTGGGGTTAAAAAGCATGAAACAGGGTTACCTGGGTGGCTTAGTGGTTGAGCATCTGCTTTTGGCTCAGGTCGTGATCCCAGGTTCCTGGGATCAAATCCCACATCAGGCTCCCTGCAGGGAGCCTGCTTCTCCCTCTGCCTGTGTCTCTGCCTTTCTTTGTGTTTCTCATGAATAAATAAATAAAATATATTTTTTAAAAAAGCATGACACATCTGTATTATATAAAATGTATATCTGTTGAAATTTTTGTCTATCACATTCATATTTTTATTAGTAAATGTTTCATAAGGTTTTTAAATAATTATTTTCTATTAAGAGGATAATCAACTGAATAACGGAAAAAAGGGAAAATGTTGAAATACCTCTATTTAGAAGAAATTATAAACAGTAGAGCTATCGCTTTAAAGTAATACTGACTATAAATTTTCTTTTCCACTACTGGGATTATGATTAGAAATATACACCAGATGCTTATGAGGTTTTCTGTAATGGCATCAAAATCCATAACCACAAAAAATAATTATCAATATTGTGAAATAATCCCTGAATGACCTAATGTGATGTTGAACTATGTGAATTCTTGGAGGCATATAATTATGAAGATGCTGTTCATGACAATAATGATAGTAGCCAATGAGGGAAAAAGTAGGGAAGGAAAAGGTAGCAGTGAAGAATGAAGTGAGGAAGGGAGGATGAAGAGAAAATGTAGGAAATGTGGTGAAAGAGGATGTAGAAACTAGGTGTGGGGGGAAGAAAAGAAAAAATATTTCTTTATTAATTTTATTAAAATTAGTGGAACATTTTAGTAGCTACTTTATTCATCCTTAAGGATTTAGAAAATTACCTTTAATTTCACTCAGTACTTTTCTTGATTTCTTTGTATATGAGGATATGAGGGTTTTTTTTTAAGTAAGGAATAAGACAATGTATTTAATAATTAAGATTCTAGTTCTAAAATGTGTCTTGTGATAAATATCAATATATATATCTGTATCTATATATAATATGCATACATTTAGTTAGATAGCCTTATATATTTTTATCCATATGCATAAATATGTGCATTATATAGACATTGAATTAATCAATTTTCTTTCTATAATAAACTACATTTTACTTCATTAAAATTAAAAAAATCTCACGTAATTTTGCACACATATTTTGAAAAAACTATATTATCTGCCATGAACATTGCATTTGGTAGCTCTTTTCTCATTAGTCTCACACATAGACAGTATATGACTTTACCCTTAGCAGTCTGTATAATGCTTGTTATTGCTTTTGACATTGATAATCAGCAAGTTAATTTCTTGGGAGTATAGACAACATGTGCCAATACACACTCAGGGAATAAAGGGCATATCCTGAGGTGGCATTACAGGGAAAGTATTTGAAAATTAAGTCAAACTTGAAGTAAGTGGTACCAGGAAAGTAATGCAAATTGAAAAGTGATAAAAAGCCTCATGAATGGCTACTTTGCAAGATAAATGCACAACTAAACTATCATGAGACACAAATATGCATTAGAAGACCGAATTTCCCATGAAATATGTAAAATGTCTGTTACTTTTTGGGCTGGCTTCTAAGAGTTCATTAAATCTTTAGAGAGATCATTCTATTCTCCTCGCATAGTTCAATGACATGAAGGACAAGGAATGCTGGGTATGCAGATGATAATTAAAAAAATGTTGTCAGTGTTCAACATTCTAAACTTCCAAGCTAGACACAAAGTTTAAAGATTCTCAGAACCTGGGGATTCTTCCTCAGCAAAAGTTTTGCATTATTTTTCAGAAAAAGAACAAAAAGGTAACTCAAACAAACCATCGAGGTATTGATTACTGTATCTACTAGGCCAAAGACCTTGCTGCAGTTGGGCCTACACTGCAAATTGTTCTGTTCTTCCTAGGAAACCTTGCGGGTTAGTGTGGAGTCTGCAAAATAGCTGAATAAGCAAAATGCATGTTCCTGTTCACTTCTTCCAAGTCCTTTTTATCAAATTCAGGTTATATTCCCAGTGACCTACTTCCTCCCAGGTAATTTGTCTCAAGGATGAGATTTTTTCCCTCAATTAAACAAATGTAAAACTCTCAGAAATTAAAAACTTGTTTAATTAGATTATGTCACAAAGTACAGATTTAATTTTACCATTTAAAATAAACTATTTTGGGATGCCTGGGTGGCTCAGCAGCTGAGTGTCTGCCTTCAACTCAGGGCGTGATCCCAGGGTCCTAGGATCGAGTCCTGCATGGGACTCCTCACAGGGAGCCTGCTTCTCCCTCTATCTGTGTCTCTGCATCTCTCTCTCTCTCTGTCTCTCATGAATAAATAAATAAAATATTTAAGGAAAAAAACCAAACTATTTTAATTCTATAAATCTTGAATGTTAATACAGACTTGCTTTTTGCTAAGGATGATAGTAATACTTTCATGTAACACCTCTTGTTTTTCTTATATAGTAAGCCAAAATATACTATCTAATTTTAAATATCATAGCAAATTAAAATTCTATCAATCGTTTTTTTTTTCTCCTAGAAGATAATAAAGATTATTCTACTTGTAGTTTAGAAGAAAGTTTGTGTCATTTTAAATCCAACTCTGGGGCAGAAAAAGTAGTCAGAAAAGTTTAACAATTAGTTTAAAAAATGCCACTGAACCAAAAATTATACAAAAATAAAGGACTAATATGTAGAAAGAATTGCTTATTTGAAAAAATATAAAACTATAGATATTCTATAAATTGTCAAAGGACCCTACCTGCAAAAAATAAAATTATGAACTGTGATAGAGATTAGACATTAATTTCTTATAAAATCAAATAAAAAAAAACGTATGGAGGAGATTTGCCCAGAATATATAATAAACCTGTATATGCACAGCCACACATTAAAGCCAAATTTACTCATGAGACTAATGGGGGAAAAAAGGAAAACCTTGGCTACACTTGTTTTAATGATAAAACATTCTGGATAACTGAAATATTTAGAAAAAATTGACAGGGAGTAACATTCATGCAGCACTCACAAATGCATGCATAATAAATGCCAAGCAGTAAAACAACTAAGTAATTATGTGCAGAGCAATTTGAATAGTATGATGTTCAGTAAAAGAGAAGTGCAGAAAACCTATATTTTTAAAATATCCATTCATAATGAAAATACTGAGATTCTTTTAAACTAACTTTGCTACTTTCCGAATTCCATTTTTATGTATTGTCTATTTAAATGGCCTATACGCAACTTACTCTCAAAATGTTATTAATTTATTATCAGAAAGTAATTTATTATTTCATAAAGCAAGCAAGTTGTGCTTATGATCTACATTAACACAGCTAATGTTAAATAGCTAGTTGTATGATAGCAATAGTGCTATTAAAATATGTTGATACACAAAGTACTCATTAAATTTTCTAATATTTGTGTAAGGTAAGTCTATTATATGAGTTATATAAAGACACAAAATATCATATCCCTAAGTTATTTTACCAATCAAATTTCTGAGGTAGCATTGCAAATCAGCTTTGGTACTTAGAAAATTGAATATAAATGCTCTCCTTCAGGCCTTTTGTAATCAAAGAAACAGAGTAACAGACAGTTCAAAGATTGAGTCTACAAAATATATTTTCTAGAAATTATTATTTCGAGACTCGCAATGATATGAACACTTATACCATCCAGTACATTTTGTGTTTTTGTGCCATGTCCTTAACAGTGTTATTTTCATGAAATATAAAGATTTTGTATGTTGTTGAACATGTGGTACCATTAAATGCTTAAAAATAACATATAATGATTGTTCCTATCCTTTGCCAAACACGTGGATAAAAATTTTAAAAGTACAGTTAATCATGCAACTGTTATTAAGCAGGTGGCAATTTGGCATCGTGAAGATAAACCATCTGGTTGATTGACTAAAATTTCGAACTTGTCATAGATCTCCATAGCATATAAATGTGTCAAAGATTCTTAACATTAAAAAAATAGCTTTACAGTCATATTTTAAAATCTAGTGATGCATATAGTATAGGATTTTATAAAAGCTTTTAAAATACTTAATGTTTGCCAGGTTTGAGATTTTTCCCTTGTTATTTTGCACATATGATTTCTTAGAAAATGGACAGCTGGTTTTCTATAATTGTATTCTATGCACGTTTAATTCCTCTTCACTTTGTGCTTTTAGCTTGACCCATATGCATTAGTGGCCACCTTGGTGTTAAAAGAGTTATACAGTTTCAATGACTGATTACTATCTCACTAAACAGAGAATTTAAACTTAATGTATCTTAAAATATTTATTCTTTTGTATTCTAAAAAAGACCTTTTATTTCTATGATTTAATACATCTAATTTTAAAATAATATATATTATATATACATTTATGTATGTAAAATGTTACATGCATACATTTATGATATGTATATGTTACATATATGACATGTATTTCATATAATATATATTACATGCATAATAGTTATATTGTATATATACCAAATATATATATAATAAATGTGTGTGTAAAATCACTATCAAAATTCTGAGAAATTAAAGAGAATCAAGAAACTATAAGCTAGCAGCAACAAATATGAGAAATAACCACAATTAAATTTCTGTAAATATACACTCAAACAAGGTTTTGTTTACATATATATGCACATGTGCACATCCGATCATGTATTTCAATTTTGAACTTTCAAAATTCTAGCCAAAATTGAATTTCAGAATTTTAGATTTTTTCCAAGTTTTTATTTGAATTCTCATTCATTAACTTATAGTATTAGTTTCAGCAGAATTTACTTTTTTACTTACAATTTTAAGGTTATTTTGGAGTAGTAATTTCTTTGGAAACATGTTTTTTTTTCACCTATAAAGGGAAATATACAACTTAATATTTGTAGGTAGCCATAGAACATTTAAAAATATTTTTAAGTACTTTGCATATTAGTTACAGGAATAATGGAGGCAGAACTTATAATGTCAAAGTAAAATGGACTTTTCACATAATATATATATTTCAATTTAGAAAACACTTTCCTCCCTTTACCAATTATCTGCATTTTCTTTAAAGGTTTTATTTATTTATTCATGAGAGACACAGAGAGAAAGGCAGAGACACAGGCAGAGGGAGAAGCAGGCTCCATGCAGGGAGCCTGACGTGGGACTCGATCCCGGGTCTCCAGGATCATGCCCTGGGCTGAAGCCGGCGCTAAACCGCTGAGCCACACAGGCATCCGATTATTTTCATATTTTAAGTATGTGCCATTCTTCTCCAATGAAGTATATATTCTTTCAGATGAGAAATAAATTATGTCTCATTCATCTTTGCATTTCTTTGTAAAGTGTATATAAGTTGGTGAAATTTTTATTGAATTAAAGAATACTACTCTGATCTAGCCATTGGATTTATGTGCAGATGAGAGTGGGATACATTCTATTTCTCTTATTATTTCAAGTATATCCATGAGTACCTGTTTTTGGCACCACATCTGTTTGTTTTTATTGTGGAACTAACAGAATTGTCTCTGTTTATACTATTTTGCTAATCCTACTATGTCTGTTTTTAAATAGTGAATAATTGTTACTTTTAACAGTATTTTTAAATAGTGGATATTTGCTGTTTAGTTGTTATTGATAAAAATCAAAGGACACTAATTTACTAAAAGTAAGATAGCATTAGAAGTCAAGGAAGATGGTGGAGTCGGGGGATCTTGAGCTTACTTCCTCCCACAGGCATACTGAAGTTACAACTGCATATAATGTAACTCACTCTGAAAATGACCTGAAGATTAGCAGAACAGCACTTCCACCTCTAAAGACATAAACAAAAAGCAACAGTGAGAAGGCTAGGAGGGGCACAGACATGATTGGGAAACCAACCCCCTGTGCAGTGACCCACAGCAGGAGATATATCGCAAACACGGAGATTCTCCTTGAGGAGCAAGAGTATCCAGACCTACATCAGGGCTGGACACTCCACCTTGGGGATCTGCACCAGGAAGATAAGCCTACAAGTCCCATAATGTCTGGCTTTGAAAATCAATGGGGCTTAACTTCATGAAACTGAGGTTTATAAGAAACTCATACTCTGCTCTTAATGGGCCAGCACACTATATCACTTGATCTGAGACCCAGCACAGAGGCAGACATTTCAGAGCCTGGGTTGTAGGTGAAGGCCATTTGTTGACTAATTTTAAGATGTGCTGGATGGGCAAGGAACTGTAAGAATTTTCTCCAGGAATGGAAGTTGGACACCATTTTCTTGCCTTCCTTTCAGCTGCTTAATTGGCCCAGGGATGGTGGAACCCATTCTCACACTTCCATTTACATGCTGCTTGCCCATCCTACTACTACTGTGCAAACCAGCCCATATAGGCAAACATATCTTTGCAAAGTGCAACACACTCAGTGGGCAGCAATAGTTAGGACCAGCATCCCCCTGCCAGTGACTACTACCCCCACTACACCCAGTGGAAAGCTCTGGCCAGAACCAGTGCCACTACAAAGCACATTCCACATTAGGAAGGGGGTTACAGTTCTACCAACCTACACATCTGCCAACAGCTGCAGCCAGGCCTTTCAGCTAGCTGTTTTCAGGAGATGATCCTACCCATCAACATGCCTGACACCAGCTACAGGTGGGTCTCTAGGAGCTATGCTGGTCACCAGTCCTGCCCACCAGTTTTCCCAAAGTTGTCACCACTCATCATTATACCTGGTCAGGCTGGAGGCCAACCCCACACACCAGCATGCCTGCTACAGTTACCTCTGGGCCTCTTAGCCAGCTGTGCCAGTGGTGCCAACCAGTGTGCATGTAATAGTCACAACCAGCCATTGCAGCCAACGAGGCTGGGCCCAGACCTACACAGCAGCATACATGTACAACAGTCACAGCCCAGTTATAACAGGAGGTATTCAAGCCTACACACAAGGCATTCCTAGAGCACCTGATTCTGGTAACCAGGGAAAATGGTACTACCAGGCCCCATAGGATGCTTTATACATAAGGGCACTATCTTCAAGATCAGGAGAAAATAGCTGACCTATATAATACATAGAAACAAATACAGAGAGACAAAATAAGGAGACAGAAAAATATGTTTCAAACAAAAGAACAGAAAAAAAAATCTCAGGAAAACTAAATAAAATAGCGATAACCAAAATATCTGATAAAGAGTTCAAAGTAAGTGTCATAAAAAAGGTCAAGAGTGGATGTGGATTTGAAAGAAGAGTGGGTAAACTCGGTATGAACTTCAACAAAGAAAACAAAAATATATAAAAAATAACTAATCGGAGTTGAAAAATACAATAACTAAAATGAAAACACACTGGATGGATTCAACACTAGATTAGAGGATGCAGAAAAATGGATTTGTGATCTGGAAGACCTGGAAAGCAACCAAACTGAATAGCAAAAATGAAAAAATAATTTTAAAAATGAAGATAAACTAAGGGATTTCTAGGACAACATCAGCATACTAACATTCACATTTAAGTCATCCCAGAAGAAAAAAAGAGAGAGAGAGGCAGAAAACTTGTTTGAAGATAGAATAGCTGAAAACTTTCCTAATTTGGGGAAGGAAACTGGCATTTAACAGGAGCACAGTGAGCTCAAAATGAGATATATGCAAGGAGGTCCACACCCAGATACACAATAGTTAAAATGTCAAAGTTTAAAATAAAAAAAAAATTAAAAAAGAATTTTAAAAGCAGTAAGAGAAAAAACCAATGTGTTATTTACATAAGGGAAACTCCCTAAAGCTCTCAGCTGACTGTTCAGAAGAAACTTTGCAGGCCAGGTAGAAAGTGGCATGATACATTCTAAGTGCTGAAAGGAAAAAAAAAACAAAACCCAAAAACATAAACAAAACTAAACCAAAAATACCCTCTACCTGGCAAGGTTATCATTCAGAATTGAACAAAAGATAAATCATTTCCAAGACAAAAGTTAAAGACATTAATCACTGCTAAACCAGCCATATGAAATGTTAAAGGGACTTCTGTAAGTAGGAAAAGAAAAAGCTGTTAACTAGAAGAAAATTATGAAAGGAAATTATTTCACAGATAAAAGCAAATATATAGTAAAGAGAGTAGATTAATCACTTATAGAATTATTATGAAGCTTAAAAGAAAAAAGTAGTAAAATCAATTATATCTATAATAGTTAAAGGATACAAAATAAAAAGATGTAAAATATGACTTAAATACACAAAATGTGGAGGGAGGATTAAAAATGTAGTGCTTTTAGAATATGTTCAAACTTAAGATACTATCAGCTTAATACAGACTGATATGTATATATTTACCTACCTACCTACTTATGGTTAGCACAAATCAAAAATCTATAGTAGGTACAGGAAAAAAAAAAAGGAATAGAAAATCCAAGCACAACACTCAAGACTGTCATCAAAACATATGGGTAAGAAAATAGAGAAGAAAAAGAAAGAAAAGAAATACAAAAACAACTAGAAACAATTTTGAAAAGTGGCAATAATTACACATTTCTTAATAATTACTTTAAATAAAATGAACTACATCTAATCAAAAGACAAGGATAACTGAATGGATAAAAAAAAAAAAGAAAAAACAAACAAACAAACAAACATCTATATCCTGCCTAGGAAGATTCCTGTTAGACATCAAGACATATGCTGACTAAAAGTGAAGAGATGGGAAAAGATATTCCATCCAAATGGAAGTGAAAAATAAGTTGAGGGGGATCCTTGGGTGACTCAGTGGTTTAGCACCTGCCTTCGGCCTGGGGCATGGTCCTGGGGTCCCGGGATCGAGTCGGGCTCCCAGCGTGGGGCCTGCTTCTCCCTCTGCCTGTGTCTCTGCCTCTCTCTCTCTGTATCTCTCTGCATCTGTCATGAGTAAATAAATTTAAAAAAATCTTTAAAAAAGAAAAATAAGTTGAGGTAGCAATATTTACATTAAAAAACTGTAAAATAAACACTGCTTTTTTTGTAAAAAAAAAAAAAAAAAAGAAAGAAAGAAAGAAAAGAAAAAGGCATTAGGGGATCCCTGGGTGGCGCAGCAGTTTAGCGCCTGCCTTTGGCCCATGGCGAGATCCTGGAGACCCAGGATCGAATCCCACGTCGGGCTCCCGGTGCATGGAGCCTGCTTCTCCCTCTGCCTATGTCTCTGCCTCTCTCTCTCTCTCTGTGTGACTATCATAAATAAATAAAAATAAAATAAAAAGCAGCTTAGAAATTAAAAAAAAAAGAAAAGAAAAAGGCATTAGATAATGATAAATGGATCAATCCAATAAGAAGATATAACAAATATAAGTAATTATGCTCCCAACATAGAATATCTAAACATACAAAACAAATATTAACAAAGGGAGAAATACTGATACAATAATAGTAGGGGATTTTAACACCCCGCTTACATCAATGGATAGGTGAACCTAAAGAAAATAATGGAAACTGTGGCTTTGAGTGACACAGATGGACTTAATAGCTATACATAGAACACTCCATTCAAAAACAACAGGATACACATTCTTTTCAGGTATACATAACACATTCTCCAAGCCATTAAGCCATGTCTCCAAGACATCATACATTAAGCCACAAAATAAATCTCAATAAATTAAGAAGACTAGAATCATATCAAGCATTTTTTTCAACCACAATGCTACACAACTAGAAATTAATTACAAAGAGAAAACTGGAGAAATACAAACATGTAGAGGCTAAACAAAATGCTAGTAACAATCAATGGCTGATGAATAAATTAAAGAGGAAATCAAAAAAAGTACATTGAGATAAATAAAAACTGGAAACATCATGCTCCAAAACCTGTGGGATGCAGCATAAATAGTTCTAATATAAAGGTATATAGTGGTACAGGTTTACTTCAATAAACTGGAAGAACATCAAATAAACCTAGTAAACTTACAAGAACTAGAAAAAAAATCAAGCAAATCTTAAAGTTAGTAGAAGGAAGACAATAAAGATCATGGTGAAAACTGAAACAGATATAAAAAATAGAACAGATTAATGAGATCAAGAGCTGGTTCTTTGAAAAGATTTACAAAATTATTAAAATAATGATTTTGGCAGACTCACAAAGGATAAAAAGACTCATAAAATCAAATTAAAAGTAACAGATACTATAAAACCACAAAGAATTATAAGAGCCTACTATGAAAAATTATATGCCAACAAATTGGACAAAATTTGGACAAAATTATATGCCAACAAATTGGACAAAATTTCCACTAGAAAAGTGGAAACATTCCTATAAACACAATCTTCCAAGACTGAATTGGAAAGAAATAGAAAATTTGAACAGACCAATCACAAGGAACAATACTGAATCAGTAATGAAAGAACTCCCCAAAGCAAATGTCCATGACCAGGTGGCTTCATAGGTGAATTCTACCAAACATTTAAAGAAGAATTAGTACCTATCCTTCCTAAAGTATTCTCCCAAATAGAAACAAATGCTTCCAAATCATTCTATGAGGCCAGTATTACCTTGATATCAAAGCAAGACAAAGACACCATAAAAAAAGACAAAAAGAAGAAAAATTTAGACCAATATCCTCCCTAATGAACATAGATGCAAAAGTCTAACAAATTTTAGCAAAATATTAGCATAATATTAGAAAATTTAGCAGTACATTAAAAAGATTATTCACCATGATCTAGTAGGATTTACTTCAGGGATGCAAAGATAGTTCAATATCCACAGATCAAACAATGCAATACCTCACATTAACAAAATGAAAAATAAAAACCAGATGATCATTTCATTAGATGAAGAAAAACATTTGACAAACTCAACATATGTTCACGATAAAGACCCAATAAAGTGGGTTTAGAGAAAACATACCTCAACGTAATAAAAAGCATTTATTTATTGAAGTCTGGGATTGTAATACCTTTATCTTTGTTAATCCACAGCTAATATCATACTAAATGGTGAAAAGCTGAAAGCTTTCCCTTTAAGGTCAGTAAGAGGACAAGGCTACCTACTATTGCCACTTGTATTTAACACAGTGCTGGATGTCCTAGCCACTGCAGTCAGACAAGGACAAAAATAAAGGCATTCAAATTAATTGGTAAAGAAGAAGTGAACTCTCACTACTTGCAGATGACATGTTACTATATGTAGCAAACCCTACAGACTCCCCCCAAAAATGATCAGGATTAACAAAAGAATTCAGTGAAGTTGAAGGATGCAAAATTAACATACAAATTTGTTGCATTTCTCTATGCTAAAAACCAAACTAGCACAGAATGAAATTAAGAAAAATAATTTCATTGACAACTCTACCAAAAAGAATATAATACCTGGGAACAAATTTAACTAAGAAGATAAAAACATACTCTTAAAATGCTGAGAGGTTGATAAAAAAAAGAAAATTGAAGACATCACAAATAAATGAGAAGATATACCATGTGTATGGGTTGGAAGAATAAACCTTTTTAAATTATCCATACTATCTGTAACAATTTACAGATTCAACACAAGCTCTATCAAAATATTGGTAGCATTTTTCACAGAACTAGATTTTTTTCCCTATATAATCACTCCTACACATATTCGCAACTCTCTGCCCTCCTTATCAAATCATGTACCAGGAAGGTACCTTCATTACACTTTGATGAACCTACACTGATACTTAATTATCATGCAAAGTCCTTTTTTTTTTTTTTTTTTTGCAAAGTCCATCTTTTATATTAGGCTTTGTTCTTAGTGTTGTACATTCTATGGGTTTGGGTTTGGACAAATGTACAATGACATGTATCCACCATGAGAGTATTTTCATTGCCTGAGAAAAATCCCTTGTGTTTACCTCTTCATCCCACTTCCCGCAGCCCAGTTCCACCAACCTCTGGCAAACATGGATCATTTATTGTTTCCATAGTTTTCCCTTTCTTAAAGTGACAAATAGTTGAACTCATACAGTATGTTGTATTTTCAGATTGTTTTTCCTTTACTCAGTAATAATCAGTCAAGATTCTTTCATGTTTTTTTTTTTTTTCATGGCTTCATAGCTCATATATTTTGACCAGTAAATAATATCCCATTGTCTGGATATACCATAGTTTATTTATCCATTCACCTACTATAGAACATCTTGATTGCTTGCAAGTTTGGGCAATTATTAATGAAGTTGGTATAAACATATTCCTGAGCAGGTTTTTGTGTGGACATAAGTTTCCACTTCTTTGAGCAAATACCAAGGTGTGCAATCACTGATCAGATATCATAAAATATGTTTAGCTTTCTAAGAAACTGCCAACCTAGCTCCCAAAGTGGCTGTACTATTTTCCATTTCCACCAGCAATGAATGAGAATTCCTGTTTTTCCGCATCATTTTGAGCATTTGGTGTTGTCAATGTTCCAGAGTTTGGGCTTTTTAACGGTTATATAGTGGTATCTAATTTCTGTTTCAATTTGCGTTTTCTTGATAACATACAATGTGGAACATCTTTTTATGTGACTATTTGCTGGCTGTGTATCTTTATTGGTAAAGTGTTAAGGTTTCTGGCCCATTTTTCAATTGGGCTGTTTCCTTATTTCTGAGTTTTAAGAATTCTTTGTGTATTTTGGATAGCATTTGATTATTTGGAATGTAAATGGTACAAGAGCTATTATTTGTACATTTACTATGACCCAGGCATTATGCTATTAAATATGGTGCATCCATATTTTTAAAAATTATTATTATTAGTCTAATAATACTTATTATTAAGTATTTTCAATTTTATATAGGATAACAATAAAACTGAAAGAATTTTATTTTAAAAATATTAAACTAAAAAAATTAATGTAAAGCTGGTATATAAAGCCCAATGTTATCTTATTACACAATATTTTCTTGTCTGTGTGAAATTAAAAATATTGATTAAATTCGTCTGGTATATTTGCCCTTAACTGCCATATCTTTTTTTTTATTTTACATGTTAAATCACATAAAAAATACATGTGCATATGAGATTTCATATAAACTGATTAAACACATGCATATAAAAATATAATTTTAAACACAATTTTTAGATGTTATTTTAATAGACCACGTTCAAGCAAGAGTTTGCTCCTCTTACTATTATTGTCTTTGTTATTGTTGTGTTAATATTACCATGAGGGCAATAAAAGTAAATCCTGATTCCATTTGTGCTTTAAACTAATCTTTAAAGTACGTCCTCCCATTCTGATATTCTCTTGTTTAGTAAAGATGTAAAAATGTCACATCTCTTTGCAAGGAAAGATGTCTTACAGTCTCTCCTCTCCCCCTCACCGAAAGATATGTACTGAAAAATGCATCTTTTCTGTGTTTATAAATTAGGATATTTATTTTAGGGAAAAGTAATTGCTTCTTCATACGGTATACTATAATAGAATTTTCAGTCCAAAAGCAATTTAAGTCAGCAACATATTGAACTGTAATTAAAGATTTATGATTCCATTAAAAGGTAATGTTATAGTTAATCCCTAATAATAAAATACTTCATAAAAGTTCAGTGTTATACACAATGCAGAATACAAATGTCAAGTTCTCCCAAATATTTACTGGCCTTGTGATTCCATTGAAAATGTTAACACTTGAATTTCAATAATATATTGCACTGGCTTTAGATTTAATTGTGGAATTATGGCTACCTCGATTTAAATATGTGTGTAGATAACTGGATACTCTGAAAAGTATGGTGATACTTTACTTCTTTTCAATGTATTTTTATTCTTAAAAAAATGATGAATTTCTGCTCAAGATGACACAGTACATTCAGGTTACAATATACTTTCTTAACTAAATACAAATAAAACATTATAAATGTAGATAATTGAAAAGGCATAGCTAAGTAGAAAAAATAGAGTTGGACAGAATGCATACAGTGTTGAAACCATGGGTTCTTGACCCATAAATATACAGAAATTCCCAAGGATTTGGCTTTGGCATGATAAAGGGATATGTGAACCATGTGATAGGGGAACAAGAGTCAGGCTCCCTACTTGAATACAAGCATTATTTGTCAAGCTCCCTATCTTCAGCAAATGATGCTAGCAATATTACTGAAGGACCACCTTTTCAATAGGATTGCCACATTTAGCAAATAGAAATACCAAATAAAATGGGCACACTTCTACAAAAATATTACCCAATTTACTTTAAATTCAAATTAAACTAGGCAGCCTCTATTTTATCTGGTAACTATACTCTTGAGGGTGCAAATTAAAGGAATATGAACAGCTTCAGATCTGAAAAAAGGTGATGGAAACTTCATGTTTATTGTCTCTCCAATACCACTCACCCTATAAAAAGCCCGATATTTTATTAATTTTAAAAGGCTATAAAATTTCACAGTAAGCCCAAGTCCAAAGGACACCAGCAAACGGTTGGCTAGGAGATAACAAAAAAATAAATAAATAAAAACAAAGAAAAATATGAATATATTAAAAAAGAAAACTTTTCAAACGATACATATCAAATTTCAAAAAAGAAAAAATAATAACAAGCAAAAACAAATTAACAACTAGTACATAAATTTAGATTAAATTTTTACAGAAAAAATAATAAGCAAAAACAAATTAACTAGTACATAAATTTAGATTAAATTTTTACAGAGTAGTCTAATGAAGAGATTAAATTCATGTTTGTGTTGCTCAAGCGTTATATGAAAAAATTAAAAGAAATTTAGGATTAGTAAATAAAAGAATAAAATAAGAATTTATGGCTATGGAAATAATTTAAAAATTTGGAGATACTGAAAGGCATTTATATTTATATTGTCCTTGAGATAGAAACACAATAGATAGTACAAAATAGGTTAAGACATTAATGAAGAAAAGCTTTGCAACTTGTCAGACGCTACTGAGGAATTTGCCACTAATGCACCAGAATGTTAAGATGTTTGTACTGATGTAATGTTAAGAATGATCAGTAGTAGACATGTAGAGACTGTGAAATAAACATTTAGGTTTCAGAAGAAAAAAAATGGAAGAAACAATAGAATGGTAATATTTGAAGATATAATCAATGTGAATTTTTGATAATCGAAAAAAATTAGTTCCATTTTTATATTACATTTATGCTAAGAAGGGTAAATAAAATATATCTGTACCTATATCCAGCATAAGAAAAACTTTGGAAGATAAAATAATCAGTTTTTTTCTTTTTTTAAGTTACAAGAGTAAAATAACATCATTTGCAGAAGAAACAAAATTAATTTTTAGGTAAATTAAAATATCAGACTGTTTTTAACCCGTTGTAAAGAATATCTGAAAAAATGCTGAAGAAAAACAACTAACAATCTAGAATGTTAGCTAAAATGTAATTCCAAAGAAGGCAACATTAAGACTTTATTTCGAGGTATGCAATGACCAGGGTAGCTACCTAACAATCATCACTAAATACAACGTAAAACAAAACTATCATATCAGATTTTCTTTAGCAAGATAAAGGAAGATAGAAATACTGAAAAATTTTTAAAACTCTTACATGGAATTCAAGAGTAGAACTATAACTTAAAAATGTCAAGGAGCATGTGCCTTTCTCATTGTCTTTTCAGAAATCTTTTGAAATCAAGAAGGATAAATAATTGAAATTCAATCTCTATTTGCAACAACAATGGAAAATTTATGCATTCTTGTGCTGCTTCATGTGAAGTAAGTATATATAATGGAGGCAAATGGAGGTAATGGTTTGGAAAAAGGTCAGGAGAAGATGCCCATGGTTGAAGATGTTATACCACTATAATAGAGGCATATTTTCCAAAATTAAGTGATGCAGCTTAAGGTTCAAAGACAAAATTGGAACAGGGGACATATATTATGGCTAGTGGCAGAAGTTTCCTCTTTCCAGCCTCATTTGGCACGAAGAAGAAGCTGGAAGTTAGCTATGTATGAGCAATTATACAGCGAAGCTATTTGCAGAAAGGGGTTTTTTCAAGTAGATAGGCCAGTGAAGGAGAGCCACGCTGTACTGTGAGGAGACCATAAGCAGCGGATGATTGTTGTTTGGCAGAAGTATAGATCAAGGCACTGTACTCAAATAGATATTCTTGTTACGCAAGAAATGCTTTGCTATCCTCCAACATGATGCTGGTCTCTTGATAAAAATCAAGTTCAGGAAGTAATTACAACATTCAAATCGAAGTAAAATGTAAAATATCAAGCATTGGATCTACCAAATGTAAGGAGAAAAGAAAAAAGAGAGAGAGAACCTAGATGGTTACAGTTATCAGAATTTTTTTTTTACCAGAGTAACCTCTACCCCTGTGCTTTATTTGCAGATTTGTTCCAAGACCCCCAGTAGATCTCTGAAATCAGTTTTCCCCCTTTACATTCGTACTTATGATAAAGTTTAATTTATAAATTAGGCACAGTAAGAAATTAATAATAACTAATGGAACAAATTAGCAATACACTCTAATAAAAGTTACGTTAGTATAATCTTTTGCAAAATATCTTGTGCTGTACTCACCGGTCTACTTGTATGAGGTGGGATGATAAAATGCCTGCATGATGAGACAAAGTGAGTGAGATAGGTATCCTGACCTAGCACTAGCTTACTACTGTACTGACCTTCAGACAAATACATCAGGAGTATTATCTGCTTCCAGACTATGGTGGGTACAGGAGGGATTACTGTACAGAGAAATGTAAACATGACCAAAATGTTGTCATTGCATTTTTTAAAAATATATGGTAAATCAGTATATCATTTTACTTTTGTAATATTAGAGTATACAAAATTTCAGGAACAACATCAAAAGATAGAAATAAACTAGGTACTGGTTGACCTCTGAAAAGAATCTCAAGAGGAAAATGAACTTAGAGGAAAAAGAAAAATTACTTTGAGGGAGAACAAAGGATGGAAGACAGGACAGGAAAGAGAGAAGTCAAAAAATCCACAAAATTAAAAAAAAATTTTTAAAGAGGTAAAAGAATGAAATTCAAGAAAACTAATGGAAAAGTATTAAAATTACCAATTTGAAGGATATATTGGATCTTAGGGACAAACACAGTGATCAGTTTAGAAAGATGTTAATAAAGCTAATTTATTTCAAAGCTTATCAAAGAACCAGATGGTAGTAAAGTACAACACCATTTTATCTATAAATACAAAACAATAGGCAGACCTAAGAGTGTTCAACATCAATAATAAATTCTGAAAGGGACTGTAGCAATGTCTGCAAATCCCTCAAAAAAAAAAAAAAAAAACAAAACCCATAAACCAATAATTCTATGAGCACACACATTATTAAAGACAAAAGTAACAAATCAATATTGCCAAACATTTATTGGCTCAAAGAAAGCCTTTCTGACGATCCTTGAAGAAATTACTAAAAGATGAACTTCCAACAAATAAACAATAATGAGACAACTGTGGAGACATCTGCAGTGGTATTGAAAAAATACTGTTAAGTGTTATGATAGGCAGGATACTAACACCACTGCCATGCTCCGTACTCTTGTTTAAATATCCTCCCTTCAGTGTAGACAGATCCGAAACTTCCTTCTACTAACAATAACTTCTACTAACAATAACTTCTACCAACAATAAAGTTAGAAGAGGATGCCAGGTTACTTGTTTAACAACAAAACAATTCTCTCCTCTTTCTTTGTGTGCATTTGCAATAATTTATAATTATAGTGGAATGCTGAAAATATGGCTTTCTATCATATTTATCTTCTGGTATAGAGTCCTGTACAACAATTCATATTCCTTAATGATTCTCTCTCTTTCTTTATTTTTCTGTTTGTTTTGATCAGGTTCTTCAATCTATGCGTTATGTATTCCTTTTTTTTTCTTTTGCAAAAATAAATTGATCTAACAGTCTGGGACTTGAATAGCCATATGAAATATTAAGTAGTTCCAAAAGAATTTCTTAAAATCACAATTTGTAATTAAGATTTTCATGATTCACATCCTTTTTTAATACACTTTATGTCAGAAATACTGAGGCATAAAGAATGGACTGATGGAGTAGGAAACTGTGCTGGATATTTCTCGATCTGTATGCTCAAATTTCAGATGTTTCTGAATGTCACATGTAGAGAACACATGATGTCTTTACTGTTCTTAAAAGGTTCACAGGCAATAAATAGCTAATAGAAGGAAATGGGCACTCTGTTGACACCCTGCTGATACCAGGTAAATGTCTTCCTACAGTATCTCATTAAGATTTCAAATGTTTCCGTGGCCGTAGTCATTATTTGTTATCCTTCAGAGGAATATGGGATTTTAAATTGTGTCAGAGCAGCTGTTCAAAGAAGCCACTTGAGTAGTAAGGGTTATTACTGACAGTCTCAGCGCGATGATTGCATTACCGTGTGCTGGAATATGATTCTGAAAAATGAGGAGTACTCTATTTAGGCAAAGAGGAATGACTTGCTGTTTGTTTCTGAATAATTCAGCTGGCTGTATGATAGGTCAGAACAGATGCATGAATCTTATAATGATTACTGATATTTTGGTAAAAGGTTCATTAAAGCAAACTGTAGGGTATCTGATGTTATATATATGTATTTATCCAACAAGTGATAGAAACATTGCTTTTTAAAAATGAAAAAATGAAGTTGAAGAACATAAAATCCTCACATCTGGTTTTTACCAATGACACTTTATTATGATTATTAATCATATATTATTTCTAGAATGAGTACAGTTCCAGTGACGCTTAGCCTACCTTTTAGCTGTGCTCCAAGAGTTGTGTGAAATTTATTTGGATTATTCAATTTTCTTTCAAACACACCAGGCAAATACAAAACAAACTACTGCTGCTATTATTGTGAAAGTAAATTTATATTTTTCATGAAAATAAACACTGTTTAATGTTAATAATATTATACATCTACAGTTATATATTTATCGTGGGATTGTAGACCTATCCTTTTTTATGTACAACTTACATCAAAATAGTTAATTAACTATTAAGTGTTTTAAAATTATTATATGTACTATTGTAGGCTGACTTTATAATCAAACAGCTTGTTAAATGGAAGGGATAGCTAAATTCTATGTTTTGCCATGTTGAAAAGAAATCGAGGTCTATCTATATCTTTTTTATATATAAATATTTATAGATGAATATCTTTTATTTTTATATATCTATACATATAGATACATATCTATTTTACATATAAATAGAATTTATATGTATAATATATATTATATATAAATTTTACATACAAATACATATCTATTTTAATATAGAAGTGATGTATAATAGCATTTCAGGGTGATAGTTTAGAATGACACTAAAGGATGAATACTTTCATATGTCTCTATATGTTTATATTTATGTTTATTTTGTATGTATTTACATGTAATTATAATATTACTATTAGATATATAGACACATAATAATACATTATACCTAAATAAATATGTATAATATTTATCCTTTCAGTGTGTTTATTAATTCTTGATCCCTAAATTCATCAAGCAGGCTAAACAGCCTTATTTAGGGTAAAGTTGAGACACTAGACCTATTATAGTTATTTCAAGCAGAAAAGAGCCTAACACAGGAACCAGTTGCTTATATAGCATTGTTAGAAGGTGGAACTCAGGGAGTGGCCTGTAGATTTGGAAACCAAGCTACTGCACTTGCCACTCAGAGGTTAAGAAGTGTCTAGGGCCTGCTGCTGACCTCTCGCTATCCCAGAACCTCAAAGCAACCAAAGGGTGGAAGACAGAAATCTGGCCACAGCAAACTCAAGTCAGCCAAGCTTTACATGGGAGCCACTCCCGCTGCAAGAAGAAAAACTCTGCCCCTCTTCCAGTCCCCAGAGCTCTCCTGAGTGCATCTCACGGGTAAGACCTGACGCACATGCAGGAACCCGGTGACAAGACAGCCTGGCAAACGTGTTGACCAGTAGAGCACAGAGGAGAGAAGTCATCAACAAGAAATAGAAAAATGTAAAGAAATAATAAATAAAAGGAATGATTGCTTCTCCTTAATTGTAAGAGTTTAGAAAAACAACCAACAGTGAGATTGATTAGTACTTTTTCCTAAGGGGTAAGAATTTACTAGGTGAGGCATTTGGAAAGATCACTACAAGCTGAGGAGAATGAATGTTCAGGACTATAGAGGCCAGAAAATGTATAGTTAGGTTAATGTAGTTGGAAAGTAAGCTGCATGTCAGGAGCCAGGAAAAGGGTAACAGTAGTAACTGAAGTTGGGAAATCCTCAGGAAAGTTGACAAGGGGATATAACAAATTGCAAAGGAAGGTTTTTTTTGGTTTCTTTTTGTTTTGATTTTTTGTTTCTTTTTAAAAAAGAGTTATTTGAGAGAGAGTGCGAGTGCACCAGCAGGGGGAGCAGCAGAGGGAGAGGGAGAAGCAGACTCCCCACTGAGCAGGAAGCCCAATGAGGAGCTGGATCCCAGGACCCTGAGATCATGACCTGAGCTAATGGCAGCCCTTTAACCGACTGAACCCCAAGGTGCCCCTGCAATGGAATTTTAACTTTATCTCAACCACAACTGAGGCCATTAGAGCAAGGGCCAGGATTAGTTTGTGCTTTAGCAAAAGTGGACAGAAGGGGCAGGAAATGGGATACAAACAAAGAAAAGGAAATCCAATTCTAATATATACCAACATCCCCTTATGTTTGGAGATCATCGCAATTTCTACATCGAGACAGATGAGGGTTTTGTATACTAATTAATTCACTTGACTATTTTTTTGTTTAGATCTACTGAGGATTTAGAGACAAATCAGATTCCTATCCAGGGAGTTAAGCCTAAAAATTGCCCAAGGCTGAAATAAGCTAACGTATCAGATGATGTGGACTTTAAGGTTTTCATGGGTCTTTTAAAATCATAGATGGAGCATTTGGTACATACTCATTTTCTGTGAAAAATATAATATTCCTTAAAAGAGGACTGTGAGCCTTTTTCTTCTTCTGGGTATTGGTGTCCACAAACATTCAGAATGGTCCAGCATTTGACGTGTTGTCATAGGCTGACCTGTAAGACAGCTTCTAACAAAACTAGGCTGTTCCAAACCCCTGGTAATAGAGTTGCTTACCTTTATACCAAGAAGCACCAAAATCTGCATGTGGCCTGGGCCTGGGCGAATTTCGAGGAGTTCATGCTGTGAGACCTGAAGTTTGCATGAGGTTGTCTCAAACAACAACAACAACATGTCCATGGGGTCTGAAGTGGATTCATGGGTGCTAAGTGTGTTCCTGACAGGATCAACTGTGCTTTCCTTATTGACGAGCAGAAAATCATGGTGAAAGTGTTGAAGGCACAAACACAGCATCAGAAAGCTAAACAAAAAAAGGGGGGGGGGCAGGGGATTGAGTAATAAAAAATATAAGTAAATAAATAAATGGACTATGATCCTCAGAATCATTAAAATGAGGACTCAACTAAAGAACTCATAATGCAAAAAAAACTAAAGAATACTGTATTGTCTACTACCTCAAATTCTTCAGTACCAGAAAGTTAAGATAATGAAGAGTGTCAAGAAAAAAAGAAGTGAATCGGCAATTCTTTCTCCCGTTGATCTTCCACTCGTCCTCTTCCCCTCCCCTTGGTCTTCTCCCTCTGCCCTCTCTCTGTTTCACAGGCCAACACACTCCTTTTCTCAGCTGTTCAGACTGTGGCAACAAGGCTTGTCTGAGGAATCCCTCTTAGGGAATTATACCAATCCAGTAACTAGTGGATGCTGTTCCATCCCAGCCACGGTCTGATAACTGGGCTCCAGAGCTTTCCAGAGGATCAACTCAGATGTATTTCACAACGACATTTCCATCAAATTAGTTTTTTTCTCTCTCCAATCTCAAGACATTCCCTGATAAATTTCCTTACCCATATCTTCCCTCTTGAAATCTTTGTCCCAGGAATTTAATCAACAACATGCACACGTATATAAATATACCCATGTTCTAAACACCATCCCACACACACACGCTTATTTCCTTACTTGCCTTTCTCCTGAGTATTTTTATTTATGCTGAGGTTTGGGAATGTTTGGGAATGAAGAGGAGTACTCTCTACCTTAGACCCTTTCTCTTATAAGACATGTCTTTATGCTTGAATGCTCTCCAATTAGTAATTACTCCAATGCCTAGAAAATAGGGAGCAAACGATAAATATTGATGTTGAGTGATAAGTTGAATGAAGGAATAAAATCTGATTTAAATCAAGCCATCCTTTCTGCTCTCGGTCTTGCAACAATCTTTTTTTTTTTTTCAAGTTTTGGAATAGACTGTGCTGTCCAATATAGTAGCTACAGGCAGCTACATAGATTTAAATGTATGTCATTAAAGTTAAATGAAATTTAAAACATTAGCTTTTTCAGCCTCACTAGCCACATTTCAAGTGTACAAAAGCCACATGTAGCTGGCTAGTAGCTATCATACTGGATGCTCGGATCATAGAATATCCCTCCATTGCAGAAAATTCTATTGGAAGACACTTGTTTAGAGATCAAATGTCAAGGAATGGTGTCCTATGGACATAATTTCTTTTTAATGGAGCTTTACAACACTTGAGTGACTTAAGAAGTTTGGATTTCAAGGTAAGGTGCTTAGCAGAAGTATGGTTGGTGACAGTGTTAAAAAATAGGCTGAGGGATCCCTGGGTGGCGCAGCGGTTTGGCGCCTGCCTTTGGCCCAGGGCGCGATCCTGGAGACCCGGGATCGAATCCCACATCGGGCTCCCTGCATGGAGCCCGCTTCTCTCTCTGCCTGTGTCTCTGCCTCTCTCTCTCTCTCTCTCTCTGTGACTATCATGAATAAATAAATAAAATCTTTAAAAAAAAAAAATAGGCTGAATACCTAAAATTATAGTAATTTTTTTTAAAAGAAAGGCTACCACTGGAGAATCTTAAGAAGAAAAAAAAACACAAAATAAACAAACATTTGTAAAAGACATCTAAATTTTGTGGCAAATTAGTTCTTTTTCAAAGATGTATTCTTTAAAGCTAATAAATAAGAACACAAAAAAAGTAAAAATCAATGTTCCCATGATACTTCTTTTATATCTCAGTTACTAGGTGGAATAGCACGGCTTTTATGTATTTAATCCACTAGCTCTGGGCCCATTGTGAAGAGTGCTGTTGCACAATGATCCAAATATGAGGCCAACAGAATTTCAGTATTGTGTATTTTCAGAAGCTTTCTGTCTGTATACACCAAGTGGAGGCAGATACTTTTTGTCCCAGAGTGCTATGTTATGTACATAGGTACATACACATACACACATTTATTGCATATATAGATGTTAGACATATAGCACGGGTGTATATGTAACTACATGTGTAAATACAATGGATACGCAGTAGATATATAAATCATGGGCCACAGGAAAGGCAGGATTTGTGCAGAGGCATTAATACATTAATGGAGTATTCATAAATCAAAATATTCAGGTACAGGTCTGTATATGGAGGCAAAAGTTCTCATATCACAAAAATGTTCACCAAAGAAGCAGCCACTCAACAGTCTTCTCTCAAACATCCCTCCTCATTTTACACAAAGGCACATCTCTGTCACTCAACTTTAGAAGCCAACAAGCTCCATCATGACAATGGCTCTGTTTGCCATCTATCAAACACTTTTTAAAAATTTGTTCATGTAAGATAATATAATACAAATTAATTTCAAAATGAGACTGCAGAATATTTGAAATGTCATGAAAATTCTAAGCAGCTACTGGTTTGAAACCATCTGCAAGTCCTTTGTAAATGAGAAGCTGTCCGAGATTGATTTATATAAGAATAAATAGGCACGGATAATTCATTAGCTAATTAACTAATCTGTTGATTAGCTAATTGGTTTAGGTAACAAATACTACTCCAGTTTCCATTATTTTCCAAATATTCTAGTTTCTGAGACTAAAACTGTAATAAAACAGGCAAAAATTCCCATCCTCACTGGATCTGATATCCAGTAGGGAGAGGAAGATTCTCTGCTCCTCACCACAGAGACATCTCTGTCCAAGGCAGATGTTCAGGAGGATGGAATTAGGAAATTGACATAATGTGCCTATAGCAAAAATCATCTGCTCAATGATGCTACAAAAATCTCATATGAAGTGAAGGATTATTTCTAGTGCTCCCAAATATTTGCCAAGGAAATTTGGAAAATAAATTAGCAGAGTTAAAACAAGAGATATAATTCACTCCTGAATTGTAAAAATTATAATATTGACTTGAAATTTATGAAAATAAGGTTATAAACATGTTTTTATAATGTTTTCAAAATAGCATATAAAATCAGTGCACCATTGCAGTTATGACATGCAATTGTTAATTTAAAAATAAAAATTAATTTCCATTTTAGATTTCTACTTCCAATTTAATTTTGAAGATAAAGATCTCAAATATTTATTTTTCCTATTCACAATTACATTATGTCTTCATGTTTTTAAAGTTGAGAGACTTTAGTTGGTCTATTCTTATAACAATTTTTTGTTTTGAATTATTATTCAAAATAATTCTATGTTACGTATCATGCCCATGTAAGCATCCCTATAAAAATTTCACTTCTTACATAAATAAAACATGTATCACTATAGACAAATTTCTTCATTACTATTTTCTGACCTTACACCCTAATGGGTTTTAGAACATATCATGTAGTTCATCCTGTTATGTCAACTCTGCTCATTTTATACCTTAAAGACATGTCTCTACCAATCATTATTTTAAATTTCTTAGTCTTCCCTCCGATCTATGAGTCCTTATTTTCTAAAATAATCAGCAAGTTTAATGTCTTGAGATATCTTTCTTGTTCTCTCCTAACCAATTTCCATTTGCAAAGTGTAAATTGACAGAGGTATGTAAGATGAAAGTGATAAACAGCTGGATGCTAGCACAGGAATCATGTATGGCTGCTGGGTTCATGACCTAATACACACACGTGCCCATATACACGCACACATGCATATTTAGAAGCTCTTATAAGTATTATGGGCATACCTTGTTTTATTGCACTTTGCTGTATTTCACGGTGTATTGTAGGGATGGAGGTTCTGCAATTTATCCCGCATAACCGACCACCCCAACCTGCAGGTACTCAGGCCAAAGAATGTTGCGTGTGAGACAAGAGCTGCACGAGTAACCCCAGGGCCTGGTTACTTGACATTCACCGGCCTCTAGGTCAGAAATGGCCCTACTTCTGCTCTGGACGCCTACAGCTATACATTTTGCCTACATCCCCTCCTGTTCCAGGCTGGGCTGGTCCCCCTGGAATGGAATCCGAGAGGGGAGGCAAACACACCCAGCCGGGCTCCTTGAGGCTATAGAGACATGGTAACATAGGAATGCCGCTCACTTCCAACTGCATGTAGGCAAACACATGTTTAACTTCAGACCCCATCATTTGCCCTATCTAAATGGCCCTTGTGGGATGGTCAGTTGGAAATCTCACCTGAGGGGAGGACACTCTGCCTAGGTCTCTCTACTGGGACTCCAGCCTGGCCTTCTCCACTGGGGTTCCCCAGCTAATGAGGTTGAATGTTCTAAGCACCCAATTTATGTACCTCTGTCTTCATCTCCCTTGCTGCTTACTGTTGCCCTCATCTATGCATAGATTTTCCTACTCTTCTTTCTGTTTCTATTAGATTTTTCAAATACGAATAATGTGTTTTCCCCCTTTCAAAACTGAGAGTATGGCTTCTGTAAGCCTTTTCTTTAGAACACACAGATATGGGATCCCTGGGTGACGCAGTGGTTTGGCGCCTGACTTTGGCCCAGGGTGCGATCCTGGAGACCTGGGATCGAATCCCACGTCAGGCTCCCAGTGCATGGAGCCTGCTTCTCCCTCTGCCTGTGTCTCTGCCTCTCTCTCTCTCTCTCTCTCTCTCTCTGTGACTATCATAAATTTAAAAAAAAAACCACAGATACTACACTTTATGCATTTGAAGTCTTGTGGCAACCCTTTGACAAATAAGTCTATCAGCACCATTTTTCTAACATTGGCTCACTTCATGTCCTTATGTAATGTTTTGGTAATTATAATACCTCAATTTTTAATTATATTTTATGGTGATCTATGGTAAGTCATCTTTGATGTTACCATCATAATAATTTGGAGGGGGGGCGGGGGACACCACAGATGGTGTTCACACCAGACTTAACTGACAAACATGTGTGCTCTGACTATAGTTGTGGTGGAGTTAGCCAAGAGAGCTAGAATCAGCAGTAGATTCTAAAGATGTGACTGAATTGATACAATCTAATAATAAAACTTTAACAGATGAGAAATTGCTTTTTATGGATGAGCAAAGGAAGTGATTTCTTGAGAATCCACCTTTGGTAAAGATGATATGAAGATCATTGAAATGACAGCAAAGGATTTAGACTATCACATAAACTTAGTTGATAAAGCAGTAGTAGGGTTTGAGAGGATTGACACCAATTTTGAAAGAAGTTCTGCTGTGGGTAATATACTATCAAACAGCATTACGTTGTATAGAGAAATCATTCATGAAAGGAATCAACGCAGCAAACATGGTCTCATGTTAATAAATTGCCACAGCCACCCCAGCTCTCAGCAACTACTTCCCTGATTAAATAGCAAGCATCAACATCAAAGCAACAAAAAAGATTATGACTTGTGGGAATCTCAGATGATGGTTAGCATTCTTTAGCAGTAAAGTATTGTTAGTTAAGGTATATATATTGTTTTTTAAATAAAATTCGACTGCACACTTAATACACTACAGTATAGTGCAAACATAACTTTTATAGGCACTAAGAAACCAAAAGTAAATGATCTGACTCACTTTATTGCAATATTTACTTTATTACAGGGATCTGGAAGCAAGCCCACAATCTCTCTGAGGTGCACCTGCATACATACAGATATCTATGTGGGTGTATATATGTGTGTGTGTCAAGAGAGAATATATAAATGTGATCTTCTCTCTTTAACCTTAACTTGAAGCCAGATATCAGTAATCTTTTTTGCTTAATTCTAAGAGTAAGCTGGAAAAAAACCATGCTTGTATTGAGCATAATTGTCTCCTGTACTGAGCATAACTTAACATATTTTAACATAGTATAAAGCACAAAATAAAGTGAGCACATGGGAAAAAGAAGATGAAGAGAAAAAAGTACAAATTAAGATAATTTTTTTAATGAAATGTAGGTGCTATCTTTATCTCCTACACTAATCTTGTGATCTTCTCTTTTGATCCTATGAAGAATGAGACTGATGTAGGATGAGGAATATAAGACAGTTCATTCAAGCTACTTATGAGTTTTTTTGTTTTCTACCATGTGTCTCACACTTCTCTTCTAGGGTAGGAGAAGACCCCTCTATATTTTCCTCACCATAAAAATATTCTTAACCTCTAAGACACAATTGTGATATTTATGACATGATTCAAGGAAGATCAGGAAACATACACATATATATAATTCAAGAACAATAAGGGCAGTATAACATATTTACAATTTTAAACAAAACATTGCAAATTGACGTTGGGCCTGGAAACAATTACACAGGTTGGGAAAGTATACGTGAAGACCCTAATGCAAGAAGAAAATTAGAACGGAGGACAAGCTAGAGAATAAAAATGAGCATGGTAAGAAACATTGGGAAATTGTTATGCTAAAAGCTAAGGGAATCTACTTATACTAGGGTTCCCCAGAAAAACAGAACCAATAGAAAATAGAATGATGAAGATAGATGGTAGATGGATACAGATTTATTGTGAGGAACTGACTCACACAATTATGAAGCCTAAGTCCCACAAGCTGCCATCTGCAAGCTGAAGGCCCAGGAAAGCCACTGTTATAGTTCCAGTCCAATCCCAAAGGCCTGAGAACTAGGAGAGCCAAATAATGCCAGACTGAGTCCAAAAGCCCCAGAACCAGGGATGCCATATGGACGTCCTCATGCAAAGACAGCTAATTCACACTTCCTCTGGCCTTTTGTAATATTTGGGCCCTCAACAGATTAGATAATGTCTGCTCACCTGTTGAGGAGGATCTTCTTTACTGAGGCTAATGATTAAAATGCTAATCTCTTCTGGAAACACCCAATGGACACACCCAGAAGTGATGTTTTACAAGCTCATTGCTACATCTTTAAAGGGTCTCACGACTGCCTGTATATCTCACTGATAGTTAATATTAAGCCGAATGACAGGCACCAAGGAAGCCTTGTGAAAGTAGTTTTATGCCTAGAAATCGGAAGAAAACATGTATGATCTAGTACGTTTGGCATGTCCGCTCCCCCTTGAGCACTAAGCATATAACCACCAGCTTCATCCAGCAAGAAAGATAGCTCTTTCTACCCATGGTTCCTGTCCCCGTGCTCCTCAGACAAACTTAAACTAAGTTACACCATAAAAAGTTTTAAGAATTCTTTTTAATTGACTCTGGTGCTCAATGACCCGACAAAAGAATCAGCTGGAATGCATGTGTGGTTTCTTACATTTTCAATTCGACAATCTAAAAGAATCTAACTAAGTGGACAGCTTTTTTTCCAATCTCTAGAATGATAAGAGAATCCATAGTTTCAATAATATTTGGTTCTGTAATAAAATTCCTTCTCATATTCTCATCGTGATTTTGCCAAGTTTTAATCAAAATCATGGGTCTGGTGGGTGACCAACCAATAATATGCATGAGGTGGTAGCTAAAGTACCACAAATTGTGACTGAATTTATTAAATTCATAGATGCAGACAGAGAATTAAATGGCCATTTCTTCAATAAGTGTTGCGTGGGTATGGTATTTTCAGCGCTACATTAAGTGCTGGGAAACAAGGGAAGGGTGCGTGCCTACAGAGACATCACAGTCTAATGGCTGAGTAAGTTCAGAGTAAGTAAGACAATAAAACAGGAGAAGGGGGTCAATGCAGGGGCCACAGGGCCTAGGAGATGGGCACACATTCCCAGTTATTGGCTTGGTAAAGGTTCTCTAGAGAGAGCAATTTCTAGAGAGAGCAATTTCTGGAGAAATCAATTTATTCAGCTAGCTAGGATTGATATTGGTAAAGAAAGAGGAAAAGAAAATTGACACTATAAGAATGTTTAAAAGGAAAAAAATGTGGTGTATTTTGAAAAGAACAGGTAATTCCACATTTATGCTATAAAATGGAAGGGAAACAAATCATTTCTCTGCTGAGTTGGGAAAACAACCTCACAGGATAAAACAAATAATAAAATATACTATTTCCTTCAGATGGTTTTTGCAGGATTTCTTTTCCCTCAGTGTCTGAGGAGCTTGGTCCTCAGATGCCACTTGGAAGAATGAAGAGGCAAATGGGATGAGGAGGGGTGGGCAGCAATAATAATAATAATAATTGAGCAATAATAAAGTTTGTTAAGGTTTAGTACGAAGCTCCCTAAGAGGGAGGGGACCTGAGAAGGTTGTCACTTACAGTTTCTAAGTCTAGGGGACTTAGGAGCTTACTGGTGGGCTGTTTTAGTCTGATTAACCCTCTATTTGCCTGTCACCCAATCTGGTTTTTGTCATCTACCTATCACATGAGAAAGGGTGGAGGGCTCCTTCCAGGATGGTGTAAAAATACTTTTAAGGTTTCCTGGGGCACCTGGGTGGCTCAGTCGGTTAAGCATCTGCCTTCAACTCAGGTCATGACCCCAGGGTCCTGGGGTCGAGCCCCACATCAGCCTGCTCAGTGGGCAGCCTGCTTCTCCCTCTCCACTGCTTGTCTCTTCCATGATCTCTCTTTCTCTCTCAAATAAATAACATCTTAAAAAAAAAAAAAAAAAAAGATTGTTTCCTCTTAGGGAGGGGGGCTTATGGATATGAAAACAGGTGCTGTAATTAAAAGAATGATCAGAAACTACATAGTCAAGTTAATTATTTTTTAAATTTCATAAGAAAAGTCTGCTTTGCTTTATAGCCACACTCACTATGTAAGTATCTATAAATTATCATGTAAACTCATTATAACAACTTTGAAAAATGATTTTAACATTGTATGCTCTATAAAAAGTGCTGAATGGTAGGTGGTTAGAACAAAATTTGTGTTTTTGTTATATATAATTCATTTGTCTCTTACCATGTGTAGTTCAAAACCCTATGAGCTCTAGGAATGTAAACTGGTTCATTTAACATGATTAAGTTGAAATATATTTGTAGAACTACATATTTATGGTTATTTTTAAATAAAATCAGTGTTAAAAACTTGTCAACAGAATCATGAGTAGGAGTTTGTCTTTTATTCTGTGAAAAGATGAAAAAGAAATAATGCATAGCAAACATTTGCTAACATATACATAAATAGAAATCTCATCTAGCCAGAGAGATGTCCCTTAGGGATTCTATTTAATGTTCTAGAAACAAGTTTTGAATGATGTTCTCTATGCTCTTGGATGTAAAAAAATATTTTCCTCTCAATCTCACTATTTTGATGCTTCATCACAAATTGCCAAACTTCATTTTTCTCCCCATTTTAGTAGTAAAATACTGGTTCTTAAAATTTCTTATTGATAAAGGCAAACCATGTGACACAATGCTGAATAATAAAGTATAATAATCCTTCCAGGGATTATTTTATGGTTAAAAATTGTCTTATTGTTTTGTTTTGTTTTTCCCTTTTTCCTGCCTTCAACCTGAGTATGATGCAGCAACATGCACAAGGAAATAGGTATAGTAAGTGTATATTTAATGTATTAGAAACTGCTACACTATTTCTAATAGGAGTTGTACCATTTCATATCTGCTAGAAATGCATTAAGAATTATAGCTGTTTACCATTCTACAAACACTTGGTATTTTTCAGTATTTTTAAAATTCTCTTTTTTAAATTATTCTATTGGATATTTGGTAGTAACTCACAGTGGTTTTATTTTTTAATCCCCTAACAAGTAATAATTTAGAGCATCTTTTTATCTGCTTATTAGCCTTTCACGTGTCTTTAATTCTTTTACCCACTTTTTGAGTTGTGTGAATTATTACTGAGAGGTAAATGTTATTTATACATTTAACAGTGAACATTCTTGTGCAAGTCTTGATGAATATATATACATATATATTCATTTCTTTTGAAGAAATACGTAGAATGGGAATTTCTGGGTCACAGAGTAAATATAAATTTAGATTGATTAAAGATTTTATTTATTTATTTGACAGAGAGAGAGAGAGGGAGCACAAGCAGGGGGAGCAGCAGAGTCAGAGGGAGAAGCAGGCTCCCCGTTGAGCAGGGAGCCTGATATGGGGCTCAATCCCAGGACCCCAGGATCATGACCTGAGCCAAAGGCAGATGCTTAACCAACTGAGCCACCCAGGTGCTCCTACATTTAGATTTATAAGAAACTGACAAGTAGTTTCCAAAGTGTTATTCAAGATCATTCTTTATGGGTTTCTCAAATTTCTATATTTCTTTCCAGCAAAGACACTGACAATCTTTGTTCCAGGCTATTTTGCCTGTGTACACACACACACACACACACACACACACACACACACACGTATATAAAGGGAGAGAGAACAGATTTAGAAGATAGAGTTCACTCTCTGTCCAGATTCCTTAAGGATCCAATGTGAAAATATGTCTTCCTAAAAGGTGGAGGTCAGACAGATTTCGTGCACATTATAAAATAATTAAATTCCTAAAGTTTGTGATCCTTCAGTTATGATGTGACCTACTAGACCCATCTATTGGGATCACTCTGCATTACTCTTATGGGACATGGCAGGCAGAGGAAACATGTAAACATGAAGCCTATGCTGCCTAGCTTGCCATTAGTAATAAAGTCATTTATATATGACCCAGAAATCTTGCATTTTCTGCTAGCAGGCAGGAAATTAAATTAAAATGTTAGTTTGCAAGTTGTAGTAAACCTCAGACAGTTTACAATTAAGCGATGATACAATTTTATACTCTCATCAACAATGTATAATGCTATTAAATATTCCCTACTATTTTCCAAATTTGACATTGTTTAATGTATTTTTAAAATATTTGTGCTTGATAAAGAATTTTTAGTTGACTTTTTTTCCATTAAGACCTTAATTTTTCTCCCCTTTTTGGGCTTCCATTGTTTCTGATAAGAAGACCAATCATTTTATTATTATTCTCATTTATGTAGCATTTCTATCAGATGCCTTTGAGACTTATTTCTCTACTTTTTCCAAAGACTAAATTATTACATGCCATATCATTTTATATGTGATTTTCCTGCTAAGAGTTTAAGATTTTTAGAAGTTTTGTCAAATTGGGAAATTTTTAAACATTTTCTTAAATGTGTTTTTAGCCTACCCAAGGTCAATACAAATTGAATATGTATTTGACTGCTTTATATTGATTCATAATTCACTGAAATATTGTTCTTTTTTTTTCTTTTGCCTGGTTTTGAGTTTCTGCATAGTTATTTTTGATCACCAAGTCATTAAGTTCACCAAAGTTTTTTTTCAACAGGATCTAGTTGCTATTTTTATTCAGTAACTTTTAGATTCCCTATCGCATAGTTCTCTACTTAAGAATTTTCTTTACTTCCTTTTTATATCTTCTATTTCTGTCCACATACTTTGTGTTTTTCTTTGAATATTTGAGCAAGTCAATAACACATTTTTTTTTTTTTTTTAAGAGACAGAGAGAGTGTGTGTGTGCACAGGCAGTAGGGGGAGAGGCAGTGGGAAAGGAAGAGAGAGAATCCTAAGCTGGGCATGGAGCCTGATGCAGGGCTCAATCTCACTGCCCTGAGATCATGACAGAGCAGAAATCAAGAGTCAGTCACTTAACTGACTGAGCCACCTGGGAACTTTTAGGTTGATAATACTTATAAGTGTTTCAAAATCATGTTTGCAATCCACCATATCTATCATTTCTGTGTCTGTTTGTAATGACTGATTTTTCTCTTGTCAGTCACATTTTCCAATTTCTTCATAATATATTAGCTTTTCTTTTTATTGCAGACCAACAGTTTGAATGTTACATCATTGTATGCAACAGAATTTTGTTTTCTTTTATTTAATGACTGTTTAGTCAGACATTTTGATTATTTATAAATAATTTGATCTTGTTAAGACTTGTCTGTAAGCTCTGTTAAGAACATGTCTTAATTATTCTAATGTTATGTTAACTTTACTACTAAGAAATGCCCTAGCTTATTACTAAATTCCCAAGTATTCAGTGAGGACATTTAAACTTTGTGTAAGTTTGGGAAATGTTTATCTTATAGTATTCCTAACATTTGCTATCTTGCCTCATAGAACATTTCACTCTACATATAAATGTATCAGTATTCAAGCAATAGATTCAAAGATACCTGCTCTGGATATTTGTCATTTATATGTTGAAGTCTTATTCCTAGTGTGATGATATTTGGATGTGGAACCTTTGGGAGTAATTGGGTCATGATGATAGAGCACTCGTGAATGAGATCAGTGTCCTCATAAGAAGATACGTGAAAAAGACAATCTCCCTTTCAATTTATGGGGATATAGCAAGAAGGCATCTGTCTGCAATTAGAAAGATTACTCTTTGAGGAACTAAATAGTCTGGCCCCTTAATCTTGGACTTCCTAGCCTCCACTACAGAGAGAAATTAAAGTCTATTGTTCTAGCCACTCAATCTATAGTATTTTTGTTATAGCAGCCCAAACTAATAAAGACAATACTTTCATGCAGATTTCTGGAGCTCTTATTCTGTGCAGTTCGTTTTTCTATAGGACTCCCATTCCTGTCCACTATTTCTATCCAGAAGACTTCCTGAATTCTAATCTCTGACTCTTCAACTCAGCAAGTCTGCTGTACTTTGCATGGATTTCCTAAATACATTGCTTGGGACATCACCTCAGAAATAAGCCAGAAAAATTGTAGGAGTCTCACCTATGTTTCTCTTTTCTCAGCATCAGAGTTCTTTGCTCCCTGTGGTCCAATGTCTGAAAGTACTTATTTTATATTTTCTCCAGTTTTTTAGTAGCTTATGAAAAGGGGCCACTCTAGTAAGAATTGCTTTCATAGGATGGAAACAAGTCTCTGACACATGTATTTAAGTTAAAAATCAAAATTAAAGTTGAGGGCCAGACCAAGATAGCAATATAAGAGGTCCTCAACTCACCTTCAACCATAGATACAATGTACAGCATGTAGCAATTACCACTGAACAAAATCCAGAAAGTAGTTGAACAACCCCTACACACTAGGCAAGTGAGAATACACTCACATGAAAGTGGGTAGGAAAGGCTGAGACACCCACACCATAAACACCACCTCCAGCACAGTGACATAAAACTAAGAGAGAAACCCCAATGTCCAGTTTTTCCCTGAGCACGTTAGGGTTTGGATCATATAGCTAGTGCCCCAACCTTTAAGACTTCCACCTAAGGCATTTGTTTCCCAATATACCCAGCTCTGAAAGCCAATGAGGCTTGCATCCTTGAGACCCACATGACTATAGCAAACAAAGAGCAGTTGCTAAAAAGTGCATGAGCACTTGTAGCAGCTATTTCCTCAGGCCTCAGTGTATAGGGTACAGGCAAAGTCTGCCCATTGTTCAGTTTTTTCTCTAAAGGGAGTCCAGCTACTTATTTTAAAAGCTATGGCTTAAGGGTCAGGCTTCTAATTTAGCACCTATTTAGGGACTAGCCATAATCTTCCTAAGAGACTGATAAAAATGGTAGACATCTCCAGCTTCTCCCTCTAGCTCATACCAAGACATCAATAACTCCCTGGAAGAGCTTGCATACATCTATGGTTGGCAGCTCTAGGGTCCTACCTGAGGACTCCAGAGAGCCTGGCTCTAATAACCAATGGGGTCTGCATTCATGAACCACACAGGACTGTGGCAAATAAAGAAGCTGTTATTAATGGGCACAAAAGCACCCAAAGAAAATCCAGGACCAGATGGCCATACTGGTGAATTCCACTAAACATTTAGAGAAAGTTAATATAAATTTTGTGCACAGTATAATTAAAAAAAAGAAAAAAGACACCTCCTAACTTATTTTGTGAAGTCAGCATTACTCAGTTGATACCAAAGCCAGACAAGGACACTACAATAAAAGAAAAATATTTAACCTGAGGAGAAAGAATACCACTCAACTTAAATGGCAGCATCAAAAGCTCCCCCAAACTGAATCTGGGTCCTGGAGAAGAAAGTAGTGTCAGAGGACCACGAGCCCTCTGTGGCGTGTGTTTCCAAATAGATACCATTCACATCCAAGTCAATAAACTGGAGAATGATCTGAAGTCGGAGAGCACAAACTCCACAATTAAATATAGAGAAGAAGCTGCATCTGAAAGTTTAGGAAAGTCAGAAAGGTAGAGAGAGGCTTTCTGCAGGAGGAAGGGAGATGTGTGTGAGGAGAGGGCAGAGAAGTGAGCCCTTGCATCAGAGAGCTCACACAGGGAAGACTAATCCCATAATATTTGACTTTAAAAATCAGAGGGGCTGAATTCTGGGAGTTTTTAAAACCAGTGGAACTTGAAGCCTAGAGCTTTAAAATTCAGCTGACTGAGGACAGGGCAAGCCAGGAAGGCAAGTGACAGGTGGGATGCCACCCCTAAAGAGACAGCAGCCTATGCCAGACCCGTCTACATGCTGCTCACAGAGACTCATTTTAGACCTAAAGACACCTACAGATTGAAAGTGAGGAGATAGAAAAATATCTATCACGCAAACAGATGTCAAAAGAAAGGCAAACTCTGGGAAATGAACAAAGGGTTGTGGAAGGGGAGGTGGGTGGGGCGATGGGGTAAGTGCATGATGGACACTGAGGGGGGCACTTGATGGGATGAGCACTGGGTATTATACTATATGTTGGCAAATCGAACTTCAATTAAAAAAAAAATAAAAAAATAAAATACATTCATTTAGGAAAAAGAAAAAAAAAGCCAAAGTAGCAATACTTATATTGGACAAAATAAACATTAAAACAAAGATTGTAACAAGAGACAAAGAAAAATGATACATAGTAATAAAGGTGACAATGCAGTAAGAAGATAAAACAATTGTAAATATTTATGCACCCCATATAGGAGAACCTAAATGCATAAAACAGTTCAGAAATATATACCAATCAATAATAATAGGATAATAGTAGGGGACTTTAACACCCATTTATATATCAATGGACAGATCATTTAAACAGAAAATCAACAAGGAGTAATATCTTTAAATGACACACTGGAAAAGGTGGATGTGACAGATATATTCAGAACATCCCATTCTAAAACAGCAGAATACACATTCTTTCCAAGTGTGCATAACATTCTCCAGAAAAGATCACATATTAGCCCATAAGACAAGCCTCAGCAAATTTAAAAAGAGTGAAATCATTCCATGCATCTTTTCTGACCATAATGTTAAGAAACTAGAAGTCAACGACAAGAAAAAAAAATCTAGAAAAGCCACAAATATATGGAAGTTAAATAAAATGCTACTAAACAATTAATGGGTCAACCATGAAATAAAGGAAAAAAATCACAAAGTTCATGGAAGCAAATGAAAATGAAAACACAATGGTCCAAAACCTCTGGGATGCAACAAAAGTCATTTTAAGAGGGAAGTTTATAGCAATACAGGCTTGGCTCAAAAAGCAGGAAAAAATGTCAAATAAACGAGTTAGAAAAAGAACAAATGAAGCCTAATGCCAGCAGAATAAAGAAAATGGTAAAGATTAAAGCAGAAATAGATCATAGAGAAACTAAACAAATAATAGAACAGATCAATGAAACTGGGAGTTGGTTCTTTGAAAAAAAAAATCAGTAAACTTGGTAAACCTCTAGTCAGAATTTGGTATTTCTCATACCAAAATGAGAAAAAAAAAAACAAATAAATAAAATTACAAATGAGAGAGGAGAAACAATAACCAACAGCACAGAAATACAATTATAAGACAATACTATGTAAAAATATATGCCAGCAAATTGACAACCTAGAAGAAATGGATAAATTCCTAGAAACATAAACTACAGAAACTGATCAGGAAGAAGTAGAAAATTTGAACAGATTGATAACCAGCAAATAGAATAAATCAGTACTCAAAAAACAAAAGTCCCAACAAACAGATGGTTTCACAGGCAAATTCTATCAAACATTTAAAGAAGCCTTACTGCCCATTCTTAAACTATTTCAAAAAATAGAAAAGGAATGAAAACTTTCAAGTTCATTCTATGAGGCCAGCATTATCCTGATGCCAAAACCAGATAAAGACACCACTAAAAAAGAGAATCACAGACGAATATCCCTGATGAACACAGATGTGAAAATCCTCAGTAAAATACTAGTAAAACAAATCTAACAATAGACTTAAAAAAAATCATTCATCACAACCAAGTGGGATTTATTCCTGGGTTGCAAGGTTTGCTCAATACTCACAATCACTCAATGTGACATATCACATCAATAAGAAAAAGGATAAGAACCATATGATCATTTAATTAGAGGCAGAAAAAGCATTTGACAGAATGCAACATCCATACAAGGTAAAAACCCTTAATAAAGTGAGTTTAGAGAGAACATACCTTAATGTAATAAAGACCATATGGGAAAACCTACAAGTAACATCACCCTCAGGGGGAAAAAACTGAGAGCTTCCCTCCAAGATCCGGAACAAGATAAGGATGTCCACTCTCACCACTTTTATTCAAGAGAGTACTGGGAATCCCAGCCACAACAGATTGACAACAGATAGAAATAAAGACATCCAAATTGTTAAGGAAGAAGTAAAATTTTCACTGCTGACAGTTGGCATGATACTCTGCATAGAAAACCTGAAAGACTCCACCAAAAAAACTACTAGAACTGATAAACAAGTTCAGTAAAGTCTCAGGATACAAAATCAATGTATCTGTTGCATTTCTATACATCAACAATAAAGGAGCAGAAAGAGAAACTAGGAAAACAGTCTCATTTACAATATCACCAAAAATAATATGATACCCAGGAATAAATCTAACCAAAGGGGTGATGAAAGACCTGTCCTCTAAAACCATAAAACCCTGATGAAAGAAATGGAAGATGACATAAAGAAATGGAAAGAAATTCTATGCTCATGGATTGGAAGAATCAATAATGTTAAAATGTCTATACTACCCAAAGCATTCTATGCATTTAATGCGCTCTTTAACAAAATACCACTAGCATTTTTCACAGGACTGGAACAATTCTAAAATTTGTTTGGAACCACAAAAGACTCTGAATAGACAAATAAATCTTGAAAAGGAAAATCAAAGCAAAAGGCATCACAATTTCAGACTTTAAGTTATATTACAGAACTGTGGTACTCAAAAAAGTATGATATTGGCAGAACAATAGACACATAGATCAATAGAAAGAGTAGGAAACCCAGAAGTAAATCCACAATTATATGATCAATTGGTCTTCCAGAAAGCAGGAAAGATTACCCAATGTGAAAGGGACAGTCTCTTCAACAAACAATATTGAGAAAACTGAACAACATGCAAAAGAAAAATAAAACTGGACCACTTTCTTACAACACACACAAAAATAAATTCAATATGGATTAAAGACCTAAATGCAAGACCTGAAACCATAAAGATCCTATAAGAGGACAAGGTAGTAATCTCTTTGACATTGGCCAGAGCACCCTTTATCTAGATATGTTTCGTGAAGTAAGGGAAACAAAAGCAAAAATAAACTATGGGGACTTCATCAAAAGAAAAAGGTTCTGCACAGCAAAGGAAACAATCAACAGAACTAAAAGGCAACCTATGGAATGGGAGAAGATATTTGCGAATGACGTATCTGATAAAGTTTTAGCATCCAAGTTATATAGAGAATTTATATAGCTCAACACTCTAAAAACAGATCATCTAATTAGAAAATGGACAGAATACAGGAACATATATTTCTCCAAAGAAGACAGATGGCCAACAGACATATGAAAAGATGTTCATCATCACTTACCATCAGGGAAATGCAAATCAAAACTACAATGAGATATTACCTCACATTGTCAGGATGGCTAAAATCAACAACACAAGAAATAACAGGTGTTGACAAGGCTATGGAGAGAAAGGAGAAAAAGGAATCCTCCTGCACTGTGGGTGGGAATGCAAACTGAGGCAGCCACACTGGAGAACAGTATGGATGTCCCTCAAAAAAGTTATAAAAGAGCCTGTGTTCCACTACTAGCAATCACACTACTGGGTATTCACGCAAAGAATGCAAAAAAAACATGAATTCATAGGGATTCATAGGGATACATGATGTATCCCTATGAATTCCTATGTTTATAGGAATAAACACTCCTATGTTTATAGCAGCATTATTTAAAGTAGCCCAGATATGGTAACAACTCAAGTGTCCATCAAATGATGAATAGATAAAGATGGGGTATAGATAGACAATGGAATATTTCCAACCATAAAAAGACCAAAATCTTGCCATTTGCAATGACATGGATGGAGCTAGAGTATAATTCTAAGCAAAATAAATCATCAGAGAAAGACATATGATTTCATTCATATGCGGAATTTAAGAGACAAAACAAATAACCAAAGGGAAAAAGAGAGAGAGAGAGACCAAGATAAAGAGTCTTAGTTAAAGAGAACAAATGGATGGTTACCAGAGGGGTGAGGTTGGAGTAATGGGTTAAATAGGTGATGGGGATTAAGGAGTGCACTTGTTGTGATGAGCCCTGGGTGATGTATGGAATTGCTGAATCACTGTATTGCATATCTGAAACTAATATAACATTATGTTAACTAACTGGAATTAGAATAAAAAGTTTAAAAAAAAAGAAAAGAAAAGAAATAAAAAGAAAGAAAGGAAAAGGAAAAAAAGAAAGTATGCATTGAAATAAAAGAGAAGGAATAAAGGGAGGAAGGAAGGAAAGCAACAAAAGAACAAAGGAAGAAACAGAATTATAGGCCAATCTCTCTGGTAAGCATAGATGCAGAATTCTCCAACAAAATATTAGCAAACTAAAGTCAGTGATATTAAAAGAATCATACATGTCATGTGGGATGTACTTTAGGAATACAAAGATGGTTCAACACCTACAAATCAGTAAATATGATATACAGCATCTAAATAAACTATAAAAATCATATAGTTATTGGAGTAGAGGCAGAAAATATTTGATAAAATTCACCATCTTTCCATTATATAAACTCCCTCCACTGGATAAGAAGGGGAATATACCTGAACATATTAAAGGCCATATATTACAAACCCAGAGCTAACTGCCTGTTTAATACTGAAAAGCTGAAAGCTTTTCCTCTAAGATTATAAACAAAGCAAAGATGCCCACTTTTACTGCCTTTCTTCACTATAGTACTAGAAGTCCTAGGAAGAGCAATAAAAGAAAGTAAAAGACATAAAAATCAGAAAGAAGCAAAGTTCTCTCTATTAGCAGCTGATATGATACATATATAAAAAACTCCAACATTTAAGAAAAAAACTGTCATAAATAATAAAGCTTTAAATATATTTGTAGGATACAAAATGAATATAAAAGCCAGTTGTGTTTCTATCATTAACAATGGACTATCTGAAAGAAAATTAAGAAAAGAATTCCATTTACAATAGAATCAAAAAGAATAAAGTATTTAGGAATAAATTTAACCAAGTGAAATATCTATATGCAGAAAACTTTAAGGCTTTGATGAAAGAAATAGAGAAAAACACACAAAAAAGAAAATAGATTGCATGTTTACAAATTGGAAGAATTAATATTGTTAAAATTATCCATACTACTGAAAGCAATCTACAGATTTAATTAAATTTCTATCAAAACTCCAATGATTATTTTTTATAGAAGTAGACCAAACCATCCAAAAAAATCTATAAAACCACAGAAGATTCCCAATAGCCAAGGTGATTTCAAGAAGGAACAAATCAGAAGGCATCAACTTTCTGATTTCAATCTATATTTCAAAGCTTTAATAATCAAACAGTATGTCATTGGCTTAAGAAAAGATGTATTGATCGTGGGACAGAATCTAGGGAACCTACAAACAAACTCATGCATTTATGGACAATTAATTTTCCACAGTTTCCAAGAATACAAAAGAGGGAAAGAGTGGGGTACGTGGTGGCTCCGTTGGGTAAGGGTCCAACTCTTGGTTTTGGCTCAGGGCTGTGAGATGGAGCCATACCTCGGGCTTCACACTGGGTTGGAGCCTGTTTCAGATTCTCTCTCTCCCCTTCTGCCCCCACCCTCCCTCTGGAAAGACAGAGAGAGAAGAAGGGGAGGGAGGGAGGGTGGGGGGGAGAGAGGTAGGCCTCATAGAGCCAGAGGGTGGTTGCCCGGGGCTGGGGGTGCAGGGAAAATAGGGAAAGGTTGTGGAAAAGGGACAAACTCTAAGCTGTGGGATGAAGAAAGGCTGAGCACTGAATGTGTCACCTGGCCACATAGCTGGTAACACTGTGTGGTATGAGGGAGATTTGCCTAAGAGTAGAACTTAAATGTTCACACGCATGAAGTTTCGTGATGGACATATTAACACTGGGGGAGTCTTTTCACAATGAGTACGTGTATCGGATCAAAATCACCACATTTTATGCTGTATCTGACAACTGTCAGTTATAATGCAAGAAAGGTGAAAAAAAATAACAGTCACAAAAACAGCAACTACATGTTCACGCGAACTGTGATCTAGACAATTTATTGTATTAAACTTTCCTCCACAACAAGACAAAAGTATGAGTAACTCTAAAATCCTGATAGGACATTCGCTTATTTACATAATGAATTTACAACTTAATCTGAAAAAAGTGTAGTTATGATACTTTTTTTTTAGCATTTCTTTCGATGTTTTTGGATGTGTAAATTATATTGTCTATTTGTTTCCTACCTCCTAAAATATAACTTAAAAATCAAACTCTTAAATAAATTTTTAATGATATTTGTCAAGGGATTATTCCCAAGGGTGCATTTTATTTTTATTTTTTTTTTTTTAAATTTATTTATTTATTTATTTATGATAGTCACAGAGAGAGAGAGAGAGGCAGAGACACAGGCAGAGGGAGAAGCAGGCTCCACGCACTGGGAGCCCGATGTGGGATTCGATCCCGGGTCTCCAGGATCGCGCCCTAGGCCAAAGGCAGGCGCCAAACCGCTGCGCCACCCAGGGATCCCCCCAAGGGTGCATTTTAAATGTTATTTTCAGAAGTAGAAGAAAAAAACATATAACTCTCAATTGTCACCGTTAATAAAATTAAACGATGTGTCTGCTTAATTTATTGACTGTGTCAGAAATGATTATGATGGGGGAGTGAAGGGAAAGGAAACACTATGCAAAATAAGGGTAGAACCGGAGGATTTGAAGAGCTAAATCTGTTTAATATTCATATAACATAAAAAGTGAGACCGAGTGATAGGAAATAAGAATATAAAGACAGCCAGGAACAACATCATGAAACTGTCTCGTTATAATATTGTCAAATAAATCTATGGTGCATCACAGAGGATAAAATTTCTATTTTTATTTTTAATATTTTTCAATATTGATTTTGAAATATCTCACTCCCGGCTAATAGCCTCCATAAAAACATGGACTATATCTTAAGGATGTTTGCATTTCTTGTGCCCAGCATGAATCCCAGAATGTAGCTTCATAGTCATTGAATGAAAAAAATAAATTAACAAACGAATAGATAAATGAATGTGTATTATATGGTGAGTAGAATATTGAACTACAATTCATGTGGCTGTTATAAATAACCCTGAGAAATACTTATGGAAAAGTAGCCTGGATAAGAGACAAATTGCCTTTCTTTGGGAATTTTACCCAAACCACTCCAACACTCACCCCTGACCGGGCCCCAGCCACCCATCAGCAAATAATTAATTGCTCAGCCTCTTCTCTGGGAATGAAATGGAACCTGACATTATTCTTGTTACAGAATTCTGACTTCGATGCTACTGTTTCAGTGGGGAGGAAAAAAAATTCAAAACTCAGACGTCAATTAAATTAGTTCAGAGTATATGACTTAGATCCACCCAATCATCAAGTCGCTTCAACGTTACAGTAACAGGGATGCGAGGTGTTTGGAACCTCAGACCTTCCACAGGTGACAGGCAACTGGAGGGGCTGACAGTGCAAGGCCTTCAACCCTGCGAGGCCATCGGGGAAGAGAAAGCGTATTTTCTTCCTGACTCTTCGTATTTTTCTGATGAAATTTGACATTTTTTTCCCCTATAGCCAGTCCAAGAAGTTCTCATTCCCATTTACCACTACATTTTCCACGGACCCTGGAAAAGGGTCTCTCGAGAAAGCCTCACAACCAGACCAAACGATTATTCAGGCTGCAGAGACGGTCCCCCGTGCAGAGCAAGGGGCAAGACGGAAGAGGCAAATGTGCAAATGTGCTCCCTGCAGGACAATTAATGATGAGAGTAGTCTTTCCCCATCAATACGGCCTGAAAAGCCATAGACACGTATGTGCAAGAAATCCAGCTTTTACAGCAGAACATTAAACAATAACACAAAACGATTTATTTCACAATCTAAGGTTAGCTTCCTCATTTAAAAATGGTATTTAACTTTCTTATCGACTGCTTTCTTGTTTTTTGTTTTTTGGTTTTTTTTAATTACGTTGTAAAAACACGGGACCTTGGAAATATGATACCTGTGATAGCTTTTTGCCTTTATGGAGATTTATGAGCACCTGGACGCCTCGCATAGTTTTTCAATCACTTTCAGAATTCCTGTTACAGGAGAGGCCCCTCCGTGAGGGTTTCTTCTCCTCAAAGTATTCGCAACAAATTTGCTGTAACCGTCGGTTCAGCCAGTCTCCTCTAAAGCAGTCTGTGGTACAAGCACACTTAGAGGGAAGACAGCTTGTTTTTCTAAGGACTCTATATTGTCAAATTTAATATAAATAAAAATGAAATCAAATGATGCCCCAGTACACTGTGTATGACACTCCGTCCACAACTGCACATATTTTTGCATTTTTTCATAAGGCAATTGTCATCGTAAACCAATTTTCTAGATATCGTGGTCTTGGCAGCCTTCTTTAATATCAATGTCACTCTGAGAGCATTCTTATACTAAATCTTGACATCATGAAGGCCATTAGAAACTAGGAACAAAATATTTCTGCCTCCTGAGAGTCATAAACCTGCAAGGGTATTTTGAGGAGGGAATTCATTTCTACCTTTCTTTTAAGAACTATATTTTCCCGTAATTAACCCTGAAAGACTCAGGGCTCAGTGGCATGTTTAAACATTAGTTCAGGGGTGCTTTGGTGGCTCAGACATCAGATTATACCACAGGCCAAAGAGAGAGAAAGAAAGAAACAGAATCAAAACTCATAGGAATCTGAGGGCTTACAGGGCATCTATCAAAGTCCTTTTCTTTTTTTTGTTCTATTCTTTCCTGAATTTCAGAGCTACAGGTCCTTTTATATCACAAATAACTTACACTACTTTTGTATCTTGGTGTTTCAGGAAAGTTGTCAGCTCACAGTATTCTTTCTTTACTAGATTTTATTTTTAAATTAAGAGTCCTCAAGTACCTCAAAATTTTAATGGGATTCCCTGACCTCACCATTCTTCAAATGAGACAAAACAAATGGATTCCTTAAATCTGTCCATGGCTTCCTTTTTTTTTGAAAAATGTTAAATATCAGTCAAACCTACTCAGCCACACGGGTTAGAATCAAAATTTAGAAAAACAGTTATCACGGGTTGACTGGGGCAATGAAAAGTCACCTCAGGTAATAATTCCCATATTATGCCAAAACCATGTGGTGCTTATTCTGTTAAATGTATTTATTAACTCAGTCATTTAAAAAAAGTATTTTTAATTTTTTCTTTGGAATTGATTTTACATCATCTCTGAGTCAGGAATATTCCTCACAGTTACATTTCCCAGATTTTTCTGGGACAAGGACATCACATAACTATTTTTAAACTTTTTTTTTAAAAGATTAATCCTTTAGAATGTCTTCCCGAACACAAATTTTTCTTTCATCACTTGAGCCTTGTATTCTTCTCCTCAATCCTATTGCTTTTTCTTGAAAATGCGTGATAGCTTTTCCTTATCCACAGATTAAAAATCAACCACGTAGCCTGGCATAGGAAGTTTTTCACAATTTAATACCTTCTCAGTCCCCAAATTCACATCCTGTTGTGTCTTTTAAATCATACTCAGAATTTTCCAGTTGGAAAATGTCACATCTTTTGTGTCTTTGAGGACACGCCATTAACTGCATGGGGTCCTTTCTCCTTCAACGTTGAAAACACGTCAGTTGTGCCATCCTGCCCACCTGCAGTAGAGCGACAGAGCTGCTGTAACAAGATAGGACAGAGCGGTGGCTCAAACAACAGAAATTTACCTTCTCCTAGCTCTACGGGTTAAAGATTCAAGATTAGTGTCATTATGTTTGGTTTCTCTTGAAGATTCTCATTGGCTTGCAGACGGTCACCTTCTCACTCTCATATGGTCTGTTTTTCTGTCTTTTTCGAGTGTCCAAATCTCCTCCCCTTATAAAGATACCAATTAGATTGGATTAAGGTCCTACATATGATCTCATGTAAACATGATTGCCCTGCATCCAAAGAGGTCATGTGTTCAGAGTCTAGGGATTAGGACTTCAACGTGTGAATTAGAACACAATTCAACCCACAACACAACCCTTCTGTAATCATACCTTCCCCCACCTAAGTTAGGAAATAAGCTTTTCCATAAAACTACCATGTTCCAAAGACATTCATCAAAAAACAAAACAAAAGCATTATTTCTGGTTTAATAACTGCAGGAACAGGGGCACCTGGGTGACTTGGTGGTTGAGCACCTGCCTTTGGCTCAGGTCGTGACCCTGGAGTCCTGGGATCAAGTCCCACATTGGGCTCCCTGCATGGAGCCTGCTTCTCCCTCTGCTTGTGTCTCTGCCTCTCTCCTGTGTCTCTCATGAGTAAATAAATAAAATATTAAAAAATAATAATTGCAAGAACAGATGGAATTTTTTTTCTTCGAGTTGGAAGAATCAGAGTAAAATCCATTGGTATATCTTAATAATAATCTAATAAAAATGGATAAAAACACCTAAAAATGTAATTTGGCTTTCTGAATTATATTGTTACTGAACTGCCTTAACTAAAGCAAATATTTTGTCATATATTAGATAAACTAAAGAGACATGAGATAATCCATAAGAATACAACATGGGTCATTCTGAGCAGACAACCTAGCATGCTCCTTGAGAACATTTAGAATATAAAAATACATTCCTAGAAGTCTGAGAAAAAAAATTAAATTTGTGGCCTTTATAAACATTCTGATAATGATCTTTGTGGTTCAAAGCCTTAGCTTAACTCTTTCTTTATAATCTTAATATTCTTTATGTTTCCATTATATTTGCTGTATTAACTAATTTGTTATAGCACCATGAGTCTTAAGCAAATAAATGCTTAAATATTTCAGTCTATGATTATTTTATTCCTACTGTTATATGTGCATTACTTTCTTTCCAAGAGTCACTGATATTAATATCTACTTATGACTACAATTTTTCACCAGCTTTGCTAGAATGTCTATGATTGGAACAAATTGGCAAATCTATTTAACCAATGCTCTCTAATTATATACCCTAGGAGAATATGAATCTTATCAGTTAATGGAATAACAATATAAAGAAAACAGAAATATTCCTTAATTACTAATATTTTAATTTTTGTGACTTCCATAGCCAGAGATTTTTGTGTTACTAAGCTCCATATTGGAGATTAATTGATAACCGAAAAAAAAATATAACAGAAAAAAAATATAACTCTGCTAATAAGAGGAGTGTTTCTTCTTCAATAAAAAATTAACTGAAGATATTCCTGAGATATAACTGGAAAAGGAAACTACAGAGAATTTAACAGAGGTGTGCTTATTGGCTAGGTTATCTAATGGCTTCAGATTTCTCACTGGGGAGTACATTGATCTAGAATTCAACAACGACCTGTGCACCTTCTCATAGTCCAATACTAAATTTATGAGATGGGGAGGGGAGCTGGGTGACTCCGTCAGTTAAGTGTCTGCCTTCAGCTCAGGTCACGATCTCAGACAAGAGTGGGGCTCCTGCTCTGCTCAGCTCAGTGGGAAGTCTGCTTCTCCCTCTCCCTCTGCCCCTCCCCACTCCCCACTCATGTGCTCTCTCTCACTCTGCTCACTCTCAAATAAATAAATAAATAAAATATTTAAAAACCAAATCAAACAACAACAAAAAACTCCCACAAAAAACTAAGTTCATGAGATGGGATGGAGATGGATATCTGGCTCAATGAGTTGAAGTCTCAGTCTTTTCTGAGAAGACAAATAAGCAAAATTCTCAATGAGCAAGACTTTCTTTAAACACTGTATAGCAGTAAAAAGTGTGAGGAGTCTATGAGATGCCTCAGGAATACTATTCAAATATTACAATTAACTTTCTTTTTTTAAGTTGTTGAAGGCCAGTTATATGAAAGGGAAAAAGAGGGAAACTCAGCAGTTCCTGGGCTACACATGCAAAGCAGCATCCTTACTCTCAATTCTGTCATCATTTTATTCTCTAGTCCCCTTCTTGCTCCAAAATTATCTTATTTTCCTCTGATTGCAGAATTCTTAGATCTCTTTAAGTCAGTCTAGCTCTTCCCTTTATCCGAGGTATGGATACTGTTCCTACATATCCATTCCCAAGGGCATTTCCTTACACATCCCTGAGGACAGTACCAGCCACCACTCTGCTGATGACGCTTCTCACTGGTCTCCTTATCAGGCCAAGACTGCTTAGATCCCAGGTCCTACATAGAGTGCTTCTTAAATTACAGTGGCAACCATTCACTACTGCTGCAACCATAACCAATTCAAAGTAACCATACAACACTACTTGTGTTCTTTATTCAAAATTGTTCGTATTCATTCCAATATCTATGCAACATGTGTATTGTCTTGTTAAGCATCAGTTATTTCACTGAGAGACATCTGTCATTTCAACTGACATAGAACTGTTTTCTATGCCCGCAGATTTTTACACAGCCGTGTTTGTCAGAAATTTCTCTCATTCAATATCTTTGATATCTTTGTTTCTATCAACTTTTCAACTCGAATTTCTCTCTGCAAATAATATTACTTATGATCATCATCAATAATCAGTTTACACTAATACTATTTCTCTTTTATTCTCTACTCTCTTCGTTTTTTTTTTTTTTTTTAAAGATTTTATTTATTTGAGAGAGAGAGAGAGAGAGTGCATACGTGGCAGGAGGGGCAGAGGGAAAGGGATAAGCAGACTCCTTGTTAAGCAGGGAGCCCTGCAATGGGCTCTATCCCAGGGCTCTGGGATCATGACCTGGGCCAAAGGCAGATACTTAACCAACTGAGCCACTCAGGTGTCCCTCTCCTCAGTTTTACTATCTCTTCAACAAAGATATTTGGTGAGATGGGTTGCAGTGATATATATATATATATTGGCAGTATCGTAAATAAAAAAGTTATATTTCTACTGACATGTCATTATTAACCTATTCTCTGTCCTTTTTCTAGAACAGTTAATTGCTTGAACAACAACATAAACATATTTTTGCAAAGGTATATGAAGATGTTCTTAAGTTGTCTCCAAATTATCTGATGCAACTAATAGCCACCTAGCATCAATAGGAAGAAAGGAGAACATGATTTTGAATAAATATTTTCAATTAAAATTAATATCATATGAATCTGACTTACACACTGGAATTCAATGTAATTTTTGGTTTTTCTTTATCTGAAATTGAGGCAAATAAGCCATTGTATTTGACAGCAAGGTATAATATGCATAGCTCAGATAATTAAATGACACATTGAAATTCATTAAGAATTAAAAGTGTATTTAAACTTTTATAGTGGGGAAAATTCCACTAACCAGAAAGAAATGAGTGTAGCATTTGGGAATAGGTATAAAATTATATATTTATAATTCCTTGTGCCTTAATGCAGTTTTTTAAACAAATATATTGGAATTACAGAGATTTTCAGTGATTTTTCAACTTTAAAATAATTACAATGCTAATTTTTATTCTTGCATCTGAACAGCTACAAATCCTACAGGTGTGTTTATTCCTACCAACAACATATCACAGCAAACAAAGGCCATGTAACAAAACATCACTGAATTCTCACCACTGAAAATGTCAACCATGGAATAATGAAGTGAACAGCAAAAATGCTACATTAAAAAAATTAGATACTTAGAAAATCTTTCACGTTTCTTGCCTTTTTTTTTGTCAGCAATGAATCATACTTGGTAACCATTTTCAGAATATTTTATATAAGAAAAAACTTCAGAAGAAAAGACAGCTAAATTTGAAAAATCTGTATTTTTCACTTTCTAAAAAAAAAAGACAACATCATTCCAAATGCATATTTTTAGATTGAACATAGACTGGAAAACAGGGCTAATTAATCTCTTAGTAAACGAATCTTGTATTGAAAATGTCAAATATAGACACTCTGATGGAAGTGGTTTCAAAATCGCTTAAATAAGAGATTTTACTCTCATAAATACTTCCAAATAGATATCCTTGTTTGATCATTATAATGATTGTTAAGAATAACTGAACAATTAATTGCTCAAATCCATAGTCAAGCTTAAAATAGAACAAAAACAATCTCTGTGTCAATCTTAGTATTTGCAGGAATGTGTTTTTTTATGTTTCAGATTATTAAAGCCAAGAAATTTTCTGACTAAATTAAAATTAATATAGAATTACCAACTTACTGCTAAAAACTGAAAAGTTCCTAAGCAAGGAGTGATGTAGGCGGAATCTTCCAACCCACACACCTTCCTCCTGAATACTTCAAGGATTATGTCAAGCATATGCATAGACAGGAATGAAATACAATCAATATGTCAGATATAGTTAAATTATGTACACTTTGGAAGAAAAAGGATATTGAGTTCAGTTTTTCAAAGGGCAGAAAAGATTAAAGAAGAAAGGCCTAACCATTCAAATAGTTCCTGGAATGATTTACATTTTAATAGAGCAGTGATATAAAAAGACATACAGAATTGTTTTTATCATTTAAATTTTATAATTATAGGTGCATTTTAAGTGAACCCATAAAGAAATAGGTCAAATTCTAGCATTCTTTTTTATTCTTTTGACGTTCCTTAAAGAGTGATTATCAGGGTGATATGTACATACGTGCATCTTAAAATATTCTACTGATTATCTGTTAAATGTCTTCTGATTCACCCACGATGCTGGTTTAAGGAACACTGTCATTCCTTATATCTATAATGCAGTTGCTTATCTTCCTTTTTTGTCCCACTACTGCTGAGCTATTGCCACAATAACCATTTAAACTGTGCCTGAAACATCTGTCATGATGCCATTATTTTTAACTCCAGCTTCCCTATCTATTTTCTTTATTTTTGTATTAAGTTCTCAAAAATTGCTTGGGTAGAGAAAACATTTCTTGAAATGAAGGCACCACAATTTTATATCTCTTTAAGTCATAATAGTGTTCTTTTTTTTCTTTACAGCTCTCTTAGCAGTTACCAGCATGGGTACTCTGACCATTTTAATAAAAATACAAATTTTTCCTGCCCTGGAATTGTTTTGTTGCCACATTTGCTAGGCATGGAAAATGCTCTAGGTTCCAGCGCTCTGGCCTAGTATCTTCTAGGATAATATTTAAAATAGCACTTTTGGGGGAGTAAATGCTTGTCTTCTCCTTTATAAAACCAACACATGATTTATCCATTTTCCTGCTGTCCACTATAATTATCTACAAATTCACTTGCAAGCATAAAATATGACCCTCTTAGATTAAAAATGAACTTGATAGTTATTGTTATATTTCAAATATAAAAACATATTTGACTAATTGACTTTTCAACAAGAATTACAGTACACTGAACAGTCTTCCTCATGTAAGCAGATACGATAGTAGGATAACATTTCAAAAAAGAAGTCTCATAAATATTCAGAGAAGCTGGCAAGAAAGGAGAGAGTGAATAGTCCAAAAACTAGGTAAATCGAGAAACCAGGAAAGGTAAGCTTTGTGCTAAAACTTGCTTTGCATTTGCCATATTATGTAAATTTGAGTTTTGTTAACCACGTCAGTGCATAAAGAAAAAGCATGGCAAGAGAGGAGGCTTCAGAGATGCTACTGTTTTATATCTGAATCTGAGTATTAATTATACAAGATTTCAAAATTTTCTTTACACCATACCTATTCCTCCAAAAGTTCTTTAGCATATATGCTATGTTTCACAATTCGGTTCAAAATATTTGAAACACAGTGTCAATTATAAGTGACCTGAGCTGTTCTTCTTGTCAGTATGCTTTACAATTTTAATAATATGCAAACCAAAATGCTATGTATCTTCACTTATAAAATTTTTATTACTATGCCAAAATAATTATATCTATGATTAAAATTAAAGTCCATGTTAGTCCATGCTCCTTACATCTGATATGGAACAATTGTGTATATAAGAATTTCTTCTCTAATTATGCTTCTTTTTTTTAAATTATGCTTCTTTTTTGCCATTTTTCTTTCTGTATTCCTCTTATTAATCCTATCTTATGTATTAATCTCAAATCTCAGCTTTCCTGCTAGGTAGGCAAATGAAATTTATCTTATGCCTTTGCCATCAAATCGAAACAATAACATCATCATCACCAACGTCATCATCGTCATCATCATCATCATCATACACACACCATGGATTAGCTGCTATGGTTTTCTTTCTTAAATCACATTTTTGATATAATTTAAAAGAATAATAAAGAATTATTAGTGGTGTATTCTCCCGTGGATACACTGAGGCTGCAACTACATAGACAACAACTCTTTCTGAGAATAGAAGACTATCAGAACAGCTCTTCCACAGATAAATTAAAAGCCACATCAAGAAAAATAAGGACATAAAGATGCAGTCTGGTCAGGGCCCATACCCCTGGCATAGTGACTGATAAGCAGCAGGCATCGCATACCTGTAGGAGTTCTCCCTGAGGAGCAAGGGGTTGAAACCACACTTTGGGCACCCACCTCTGCAACCCCCCACCCTAAGAATCTGTGCCAGAAAGATGGGCCCACATATGTCTCATTTTGAAAATCAGTAGGACTTAACTCTGGAAGGTTCGAAGTGCATCAAGGTTTACCTTTTGGGAGAGCTAGAGTGCTATAGGAAACTGAGGCTCTGCTCTTAAAGGGCCTGCTCACAAAATCCCTTGTTCTAAGATTCAGAACAGAAACAGCAGTTTGAAAACTGCCTGGACCATACATAAAAGTGATTTATTGACTAATTTTGGGTTGTGTGCTGGAAGGACAGGGATCTGAAGAAACTTTCTGGGAGAATGTACGCAATGGTAGGCAGAATTATTATTATTATTATTATTATTATTATTATTATTATTATTATTTGTCATGCTTCTGTCTCACTGTACTAATGCTGGCAAGGACCAGTTCTGACATGCTCAATTTTTTTGGAGCTACTTAACTAGGAGAATTTACCCTGTCCTGTGTCCCCTGTGGATCTACCTCACCCAACCCACCCACCCCCAGAGGGTGCCCTTCCAAAGTAGCTCCTGCCTCTTCACATCCAGTGAACAGAACTGACCAGGACAGACTATCCTTCCCCAATCCATTGCAAAGCAGCTTTTGCCTTGCCACACTGGCAGGTGGCTTTGGCTATGATTGGTGCCCCTGACAAAGTGGCTCCTGCCCCACCACATTAGGCAGGCAGCCTTAGGTAGCTGATGCTCCCCAAAGCAGCTCCATCTCTGGTTATGGGAGATTCAGGCCCACTCACCAGTGAACTGACAGCAGCTGAAGCTGGGCTTCTCAGTCAGCTTCAGTTGGGGCTACCACCAAACACCAGCCACACTCAGAACAGTCACAGTCCAGCCACAACAGGAGGTTACATGATCCAACACAGACAACAGAGTGCCCTATTCCTTTTTCTTTTTTAAAGATGTATTTGAGAGAGCATGAGTAAGGGGAGGGCCAGAGAGAAAGAATCTCAAGCAGACTTCCTGCTGAGCACAGAACCCAACCTGGGACTCAATCTCATAATCCTGGTATCATGATCTGAGCTGAAATGGAGTTAGATGCTCAACCTACTGAGCCACCCAGATGCCCCCAGAGTGCCTGATTTGTTGACCAAGGGGGATTTGTGCTACAGGGTCCCAGAGGAAGACTTCTACATAGACAACTCCTTCAAGACCAGGAAGTAGAGCCAATCTACCTAATACATAAAAACAAACACAGAAAGTAAGGCACAATAAGGAGGGAGGAACATGTTCCAAATGAAAGAACAAAACAAAAACTCAAAAAAAAAAAAAAAAGAACTAAATGAAATGGAGATAAATAATTTTTCTAATAAATATTTAAAAGTAATGGTAATAACGATCATTATTGAACTTGGAAGAAAAATGGACACAGGGAGGATTTCAGTAATAAGACAGGAAACATAAAAAAGAACCAATCAGAGCTGGTGCATTCAATAACTGAAATAAAAACATACCAGAGGGAATCAATGTCAGATTAAACGATATGGAACAATGGATTAGTAATAAAAAGAAAAAGAAAAAATTTAAAAGGATCAGTGATCTAGAAGACAAGGTAGTGGAAATCATCCAGACTAAACAGCAACTTAGGACAGCAACAACAAATTAGGATAGTTTAAAAGACTTCTGGGACCACATCAGAATAGGAACATCAACATCATATGGATCCAAGAAGAGAGAAGCGGGCAGAAAAATTATTTGAAAAAAAATAGCTGAAAACTTCAATAACCTAGGGAAGATAATAGATATTTAGGTCCAGGCACATATGAACCCAAGAGAGAGAGCCCAAGCCAGATGAATCTAAAGACATTAACACCAAGGCACACAATAATTAAAATGTCAAAGATGAAAGTTAAAGAGAAAAATCTTAAAGCAACAAGAGAAAAGTAATTAGTCACATATAAGAGAACCCCCATAAGGCTACCAGCTGATTTTTCAGCAGAAACTTAGCAGACCAGAAAATAATGACATGATATATTTAAAATAGTGGAAGAAAAAAATCTAAACCAAGAATATTCTACACAGAAGAATTATCATTCAAAACTGAAGGAGGAGTTAAGAGTTTCCCAGACAAATAAAAGTCACAGGCATTTGTCACCACTAAATTAGCCTTAAACGAAATGTTAGAAGGACTTCTTTAAATGTAAGAGGTCATAACTAGAAGTAAGAAACTGTGCAAGAAAAAGGTCATACTGTGAAAGCAAACATATATAGAAGACAGTGGACCAATCACTTACAAAGGTAGTGTAGAGGTTAAAACACAAAAGTATTATCAACAATATGTATATTAATTAAGAAATACACAAAATAAAAAGATATAAAATATGACATCAACTGCATAAAATGTGGAAGGGGGAGGGAATAAAAATGTACTGCTTCCAACATGTGTTTGAACTTAAGCTTCCATCCACTTAATATAGACTGCCATAACATAGGATGTTATACATGAACCTCATGGTAACCACAAACCAAAAACCTATAATAGATACACAAAAAATAAGGAGAAAGAAATCTTAATAAAACACTAGAGAAAACCATCAAATCACAAGAGAAGAGAGAGAAAAAAGGAACAGAGAAGAACTACAAAAACAACCAGAAAGCAATAAACAAAGAGACAATAAGTACAGATATATCAATATCTATCAATAATTACTTTAAATTTAAATGAACTAAATTTTCCAAAAAAAGACATTAAGTGACTAAAAGGATTTAAAAAAAAATAAGGCCCAGCTCTACGTTGTCTATAGGAGACTCATTTCAGACCTAAAGACACATATTTTTGAAAGTGAAGAAATGGAAATGACTAATCCATGCAAATGGAATGAATTAAAAGCTAGGATAGCATACTTATATGAGACAAAATGGACTTAAAATCAAGACTGTTACAGGGCATAAAGGTATTACATAATGATAAAGGGATAAATCCTACAAGAGGATATAACTATTATACATCCATTAAATATCTATGTATCTCATTATCCCTTTACCATTGAATATCTATACACCTAACACCAGAGCACCAAATAGAACAGATACTAGCAACATAAAAGGAGAAATTGACAGTAATACAATAATAGTAGGGGACTTAGCACCTCACCTATATCAGTGAATAGATCTTTCTGACAGAAAATCATTAGAAAACAGTGTCTTAAAATGACACATTAGACACAGTAAATTTAAGAAGATCGAAATCATATGAAGCATCTTTTTGATCACAGCAATATTAAACTAGAAATCAATTACAAGATAAAAGATACTGAAAAGAACATGAACATGTGGAGGCTAAACAACATGCTATTACAGACAGAACCAGTGAGTCAATAAGGACATCACGGAAGAAAAAAAAAAAAAAACTTGAAACAAAGGCAATGGAAACACCATGTTCCAAAATCTGTAGGGCATGGCAAAATAGTTCTAAGAGGGATGGTGATAGTAATACATATCTACCTTAAGAAAAAGAAAAATCTGTAATAACAGTTTGAATTTATATCTAAAGGAACTAGAAAAGATAAGCAAAACTCAAAGTTAGTAGAAAAAAAGGAAAAAATAAGGATCCAAGTAGAAATAAATAAAATAGACACTAAAAAAAAGAAAAAAGAACAATTAAACTAGCCATTTCTTTGAGAAGATTAAAAAAGAACTTTAGCCAGACAATCAAGAAATAAGAGGAAACAAATAAAATGAGACATGAAAGAGATGCAACAACTAATATCACAGAAACAAAAGAGATTATGAGACCATTATGTACAATTATACACCAACAAATTAAACCACCTGGAAGAAATAGATAAATTCCCAGGAATATACAATCTTCCAAGATTGAATCAACAAGAAACAGAAAATCTAAATGGACAATTACTAGTGATAAAAATTGAATCAGTCATCAGAAATCTAACAAAGAAACGTCCTGGAGCAGATGCCTTCACATGTGAATTGTATCAAATAGTTAAAGAAGGGTTAATGCCGGGACACCTGGGTGGCTCAGTGGTTGAGCCTCTGCTTTTGGCTCAGGTTATGACCCTGGGTCCTGGGATTAAGTCCCGCATTGGGCTCCTTGCAGGAAGCCTGCTTCTCCCTCTGCCTGTGTCTCTACCTCTCTCTCTGTGTCTCTCATGAATAAATAAATAAAATCTTAAAAAAAAAAAAAAAGAGTTAATGCCTATCCTTAAACTTACCAAAAATGAAGGAGGAAGCAACACTTCCTGAGGCCAGCATTATCTTTATAACAGAACCAGGCAAAGACATTACAAAAAAAGAAGATTACAGCAAATATTCCTGATGAACACAGATAAAATATTCTTCAATGAAATATTAAACAAATTCATAAGCACATTAAAAAGATCATATAGCACAATTAAGCAGGATTTAGTCTAGGATGCACATCAATTAACATGATATACCACATTAACAAAGTAAAGGCTAAAAATCTATGATCATCTCAATATATACACAAAAAGCTTTTAACAAAATTCACTATCAATTTATTAGAAACTCTCAACAACATAGATATAGAGGGAACATATCTCAACATAATAATGGCCATATATGACCATCCCACAGCTGACATCCTAGTCAATGGTGAAAAACTGATAGTTTTTCCTCAAAGATCAAGAATAAGACAAAAATGTCCACCCCACTACTTTTATTCGAAAACAGAACCAGCAGTCCTATCCACAGCAATGAGACAAGGGAAAAAAAAAAAAAACTTAATTGGTAAGAAGTAAAACTGTCACTGTTTCCAGATGACATGATACTTTATATACAAAACCCTTACCATTCTACCAAAAACACTATTGGATCTAATAAATTCAGTAAATTTTTAGGATACTAAAATAATAGAAAATCTGTTGCATTTCTATACACTAATAATGAATCTTTAGAAAGGGAAATTAAGAAAACAATCCTATTTGCAGTTGCAGTAGATGCAGTTGCATCAGTAAGAATAAAATACCTAGGAATACATTTAGCCAAGGAGGTGTATGACCTGTACTCTGAATACTGTAAGATACTGATGAAAGAATTTAGAGGTAACAAAATAAATGGAAGGATACACCATACTCCTGGATTAGAGGAATTAATGTTTAGATATCCACAATGCTTAGATATGTTTAGATATCCACAATGCTTAGATATGTTATCCACAATGTTTAGATATCCCAAAAATCTACAGATTCAACGTAATACCTACGAAAAACCACTAGCATTTTTCACAGAAACAGAACAAATAATCTTAAAATTTGTATGAAACCACAAAAAACTCAAGTAGCCTAAGCAATCTTGGTAAAGAACCAAGCTAGTGCTCGCATCAGTAGCACATTTACTAAAATTAGAATGATACAGAGAAGATTAGCATGGCCCCTGCACAAGGATGACATGCAAATCCGTGAAGCGTTCCATATTTTTTAAAGAAAAAAAAAAAAAAAGAAGAACCAAGCTAGATATATCATGCTTTCAGATTTCAAGCTATACTAAAATGCTATAGCATCACAACAATATGGTCCTAGCACAGAAACAGACACATAGATCAACGGAACAAAATAGAGAGCACAGAAATAAATCCATGGTTATATGGTCAATTAATCTACATAAGAGGAGACAAGAAAACACAATGGTGAAAAGATAGTCTCTTTAATAAATGGTGCAGGGAAAATTGAACAGCTACATGCAAAGGAATGAAAATGGGCACCTTTCTTATACTATATACACAAAAAAAATAAATTTAAAGTAGATTAAAAACCTAGTGTAACACCTGAGACTATAAAAATCCTAGAAGAAAATATAGGCAGTAAATTCCTGGATGTTGGTCTTAGCAATATATATACATGGGTTCTGTGCTCCTTGGGAAGGACGACAAAAGCAAAAATAAATAACAGGATTATACCAAACCAAAAGTCTTTTGCACTGTGAAGAAAACCATCAACAAAAAAAAGCAGCCTACTAAATAGGAAAAGATATTTGCAAATGATATATCTGATAAAGGGTCAATATGCAAATATATAAAGAACTCCTACAGCTCAATACCAAAAAAACAAACAAGCAAACAATCTGATCACAAAATGGGCAGAGGACCTGAACAGACATTTTTCCAAAGACAGAAAGATGGCTGAGAGACGCATGAGAAGATGCGTCATCACTCGTCATCAGAAAAATGCAAATCAAAGCCATAACGAGTTACTACCTGACACTGTCCGAATGGCTAGTATCAAAGAAGCAAGAGATAACAAATGGAGGTGAAGATGTGGAGAGAAAGGAATGCTCATGCTCTGTGAGGGGGAACGTCAACTGGTGCAGCCACGGTGGAAAATAGTGCGGCGGTTCCTTAAAAGATTAAAAATAGAGCTACCATATGATCCAGCAATCCCACGTCAGTGTATTCATCTAAAGAAAATGAAAATACTAATTTGAAAAGATATGCATGTGCATGTTCATGGCAACACTAATTACAATAGCAACAATATGGAAACAACCTAAATATCCATTGATAGATGAATGGGTAAAGATCTGGTGTTCTCTCTCTCTCTCTCTCTCTCTCTCTCTCACACACACACACACACACACACACACACACACACGATGGCATATTACTCAGTCATCAGAATGAAATCTTGCGAATTGTGTCATGTTTGGATCTAGAGAATTATATGTTAAATGAAATAAGTTAGAGATAGACAAATGCCATATGTTTTCACTTATATGTCGAATCTAAAAAAATAAACATAAAAAAACCCCACAGAAACAGCCTTATAAGTAAAGACTACTAGTAGTTGCCAAAGGAGAGAGGATGGGAGTTAGGCAAAATAAGCAGTAAAAATTTTTAGTCATAAAATAAATAAGTCATGGGGAAGTAAAAAGTACAGCATAGGGCCTACAGTCACTAATCCTGTAATTACTTTGCATGGTGAGCAATGGTAACGGGACTTGTCCTGGTGATCTTACTGGGTATAAGTGTTAAATCACTATATTATATGCCTGAAACTAATGTGATATTGTATACCTACTTCAATAAAAAAAAAAGCAGAGCTCAAAACAAAACCCAAAAACAAAAATAAAACTGGACTGAAAGTCTTTAACGTCAAGACGTCTAACAGTGCCCATTTCATTGTGAATGCATAAAGGCCCAAAAGTCCCTGTAAGTGTCTCTGGAAATAGACATTAAGTTTGTGGTCGTTCTCTTGGAAGCATTTCCCTCATGAAAAATCGTCGATGTTATGGATACACCACACTGGAACTTAGCAAAACACACCCTCTTCTGAAGCTTTGACTTCAAATCCTAAAGACACAGTTGCTTCTCCTCGGCAATTCCCACTCCCCGTAGATAAACATATGCAAGCACAAATTCACTGGGTTATTGATACCTCCTTGTCACATGTCCGCTTACTAATCTAAGTCAAATAAACACGCATCCTTGGGAGTATTCAGAAATTTTCCATAGAGCAATCACTTAGACTTTTTTTGCAAAAACCACAATTTATTTCCTTCATGATTACTGATGAGATGGGAAAAAAAGAAAAATGACCTTTTCTGGCTGACTGCCCAGTGAATTCCGCACTCAGACACTGAAGGCAGCTTTGATTGTGTTTTGATGTTTTCACCAACCTATTACTGTATTGACTTGATGGCAGCCAAAACATACATTTGTGATCTCATTTTTCTCCTGCAGTTTTTTCCACTCAATCAGACATGTACACAAATATCCACAGGACAGAAGAATGCTTTTAAGTGAAGCAAATCTCTTAGGAATAGTCTCATGCAAGAACGTCTTTGAAAGACTATAGTTTGCTGTTTGTGCCGAGCATTTTTTCCCCTTAGCAAATACCACTGAAAATGCCAGAAAGAAAAGTTGCATGATGAACAAATGATTCTACTGTGCCAAATGTCCTCAGGGTGCTAAAGATTGAATAGTAATTATATCTTTTTGATAAAGACCACAAGATGTTTACCACTCACTTGCTGTGACCAAGTATTAATGTGCTGCAGCTGTCCCTCTAAATTAGCACCAAGAAATATTTCTTGCTGATGTCATGGAAGTGCAAAGATGGGTCTTTTTCAGGGAGAAACAAAATTCAAATCACTGTTATCTTTTTCTAGTTCCCCTTTAGAGCTCACTGCTCACTACTGCAATAGTGCTTTGTTTCTGATGCCAAAATAATTAAATTACAGCATAAATCTACATGTTATTAATGCTAAAAATGACTTTTTAAAAAGATTTTATTTATGTATTCATGAAAGACACAGAGAGAAAGAGAGAGAGAGAGGCAGAGACACAGGCAAAGGGAGAAGCAAGCTCCACGCAGGAGCCCAACGTGGGACTCGATCCTGGGACCCCAGGGTCATTCCCTGAGCCAAAGGCAGATGCTCAACCGCTGAGCCACCCAGGGGTCCCTAAAAACGACTTTAGAAATCCTTTTCCGATTATGTCCTTTCAGTTTACAGAAACCATATAAGAAAGTTTGAACTCTGACTTTATAGTAAGGCTCAATCCTGGCCATCAAATAGTGTGTATGCTTCAGTGACCATGTACTGTATTCTGACCTGGCACCAAAAGACTTATAGCTATTTCCAAAAATAAATTAGTCTTCAAAAGATTAAAATTTTCTACTATAATGGAAATTCAAAAACCATCCTTAGTATTTAAAAATAACATTTAGAGTATGCATTTGGTCATACAATATGACCACTTCATAGGATAAAAACCTAAACAAATTGTTAAAATATTGATTAGTTTCTATATCATTCACCACTCTAATAATTTTTCAGCATCAAACAAATCTTGAATGACAGAAAAAAGCTGAGTAGAAAAAGAACAGTAAATTTTTCTGAAGTTTGCAGAAACAGAACATACCTGATCTGGAATGCCTTATGATTCTGTGTAAAGGCTACTGTGATTTACCAAATTCTTTTGCCATCATTAAATGTCCTCAAACTTCTAGTCAAACTATGTCCACCAAAAATCAAAAGTTTCATTTCTCAAAAATCCATCATTTCTATATGTCCAGTAATTTTTCTTTTTTAAAAAAGATTTATTTATGGGGACCTCTGGGTGGCTCAGTGGGCTCAGCGTGACCCTGGGGTCCTAGGATTGGGTTCCACATTGGGCTCCCCGCAGGGAGCCTGCTTCTCCCTCTGCCTGTGTCCCCCACGCATCTATATGTCCAATAATTTCTAACAGCTGTTCCCTAACAACTTCTTATAAAGTAAAAAATCACCCTAATTAAACATTTATTTCATAGGTAGGACAGTTATCGGATCAATAACTAGTAATTTTCTTTTTTTTTTTTAATCAAAGGGCAGTGAATATCCAATGTTAGTTAGGTTCCTTTCAGGTGTGCACTCTAGTGATTTGACCAGTCAATAGGTTAGCCCACGCTCACCACCTCTGTAGTTACCATCAGTTGCCATACACCACCACCCCCAACCATATTCCCTACGCTTCACCTTTCATCCCGTGGTTGACTCGTAATTCTTATAAGGAGTTCAAACAGTACTTATATTGCCTAAGTTGATTTCAACCAATTACTCATAATTTAAAATGAAATGCAGTAAACTAATAGTAAAGCATATTGATTTACTATTAATATGAAACATACTTTGGAGGGAAAACAATACTAAAAATTGTATGTGATCTAGATAATCCCACATCCTAGATCTATATGATCATGTTACTAAAAATACATACTGATAATTTCATTTTTAGGACTGATTCCATGAAAATTTAAATTCATCAAAAGCATTAAAATCTGAAATTTATCAAAGATTTGTTTTTCATTATTGCAAAAGGAGATTTCACCTCTAATTTGTACAATTGTGTGAGCTGTATCTTTCTGAGAGTATTTCCTTTATTTCTAAATGCATTTACCAATGTTAATTTCCTCTTTTTATCTATTCACAGAAAACAGCCTACTTTCTTTAAATAATCATTATTAAATTTCTAAAATGTGAAATTTAATCATTTTCAGCATTTTCTTCCATCGATAAAATTATCTATGCCCTCTCTCCTTTGTACTCCATGCCACTTTATGTAAAGACATACGAATGACCTTGTTTTGAATGAAATGTTGATGGATATTTAATTAACAGGATGTTTCTGCTAAGTATTTATTGGACTCTACAAAAACCCGGGGTGTCATAAAGATGAAAAAAACACATTCTTATTTTTTCTGTGGGGATAAAACAATCTTCTAGAATGTTATACATGGGAGAAAGTGATCCCCAAAGTACTGAGTGTTACTGGAGAGGAGGAGGAGGAGGACATGCCTGGAAGGGAGGCATGTCCATGAGATAGTTGTAGGGTTGACTTTGAAGCATCAGCGTAATTTCACTTAATCATTGGAAAGAAAAAAATGAAGAAAGAGAGAAAGCATTACAGTTTGAGCGATTAACATAAAGTTATGGGAGCAGAAAACTGCAGAACATTTGCACCATCAGTCAGTCACCTGGTCAGCAGTCCAGGTGGGTAGAGATGGAGTTTTTATACATTTCTCTACACACATGCACTTTTCCAGACTGACATCTTATTCCCCCAATATTTGACTTCATATGCTATTTCCCCTCACACGACTATGCTTATCTTACAAACACATCCTAACGTATCCAGGTTTTTTACTTAAAGAATGATCTTTACAATTAGATATAATATATCATATGTGCTTAGATCAGTTTTAACTGTAGTAAGGCTGTTCCCTCTCTTGATCCAGAAGCCATTAGTAACTGGTATCAACACATAAATTAACCATTTTGCTAGTTTATCTTCAATAGAAATCTCAACATATCTTTCTTGCCCCTTCCCCAACCTGCTGTTAAACAAGATCTTACCACCTGTAGATTATTTTTATACCTATTTTGAATTTATTTCAGCTCAATTTGATTTTGTATAATTTGGTTTTCTATAGCAGCATAGTTGTCCAATTTTTCTGATTTTTTTTTAAATTATTTATTTATTTATTTATTTATTTATTTATTTATTTATTTAGGAGAAACACAAAGAGAGAGAGAGAGGCAGAGACACAGGCAGAGGGAGAAGCAGGCTTCTTGTGGGGGGCCCTATGTGTGACTCGATCCCAGGACTCAGGGGTCACGACCTGAGCCAAACACAGATGCTCAACCACTGAGGCTCCCAGGCAATCCAAGATTTTTTTAAAGATATTTTTGTGCCTATGATAAAAGAAAGTATTTGGCTTGGTTACTTAAATACTATATACAAACAATAATCAAAGGTTTCAATAGATATAACACAAGAGTTATATTTAATTTATATTGATTGAAGGATTAATTTTTCAATGACAATTCACAGAGTTGTAGGTGTTTCTTTTGACTTAGATTTATCAAAATGTGTTTTCTATAAAATCATTCTGAGCTATAATCTTGTGATTTTGTGTTTAAATATCATCTCTATAAATTGGAATTATAAATTACTGTTGTTTATCCCATGATAGGTTAAAATACTTAAATGTTTAAAAAAACCTGAATATTAATGTATTATTTTTTATTTTTTATTATTTTTATATGTATCATTTTCTATAGAGATATACTAGTACCATGTGGAAATTAAGCTTTTAAGAAATACTTTTCACGTGTTTCCATTCTTTGAAATTATTTTTTCCCATTTAGTGTAAAAGAAACAATATAATTAGAACTGAGTATTACTACCATCCTTGTAGATATGTTACATCTCATCGCAAAGATTGGGACTTTCCCTTTCAAGTTATTCTTATTATACTGGTATCATAAAAGTATTCACGTCATAAACCATTTCTTTTAAAAATGTAGTCCCTATTAGCAAGCTGTTATTTTTAACACAGACTTTTCTTCTTAGTTTAGAAAAATATATCTAACTTCCTATTAGGAAACTTCTCTCAGCACTTTTTAGGCAATACAGTAAAAATTGAACTAATCCCTGTCTTCCTAAGTCTCTTCCTAAAGACAAAATTTGAATTCAGATATAAGAAGACTTTTTTTTTTTTTTTTTTAAGATCCTAGAGTCAGGTTGTTCAGCAATAATCTTTGAAGCTCTGATAGGCATGCAAATGTTTTTAACTTCTTCCCACTGCTGAAAAATAGACATATCCTTATACTCTAAGTTAACTTCAGAAGGTATTTTTGAAAAATAGCAGAAATCTCAATTCCAATTAATGGATTTGAGACATGAAGTGAAAATAATTACATTGAGCTTTTCTGTATTTTTAATAATAGGAACTTATGTGTGTAATTTATTAGTTCAATTTAGAGAACTTTTTTATGCCAATTTTTTTTGTTCATGAAGCAGTTAAAACAACACAAACATACAAAAGGACAAGGAAACCACTTCATATCACTGATATCATAAAAGACTTGAAGAAGCAAGGGAAAGCTCTGGTTTAATTATTATTGTTTAAACGTTAAGCTCCTTAACTCAATTCCCTCTTTCTTTTTAACATGAAAAGGGGCTGCAAGTCACTCTATCTACATATCAAACCCTATATAAAGAATATCAAATAGATGATTGATTTATTTAATATAAAATAGATTATTTATTAATAGCATATAATAAACAACTAAAACATGACTGAATTAACTAAATTTTACAGATAGATCTGCTAAATTTCTTCAGATTTTTTTCCTCCAAAGCATCTTAATTCACATTTCTATTTAATTATGTAATACTATTAAGAATTTTAAAGTTTTTAATGGAATTTAGTTAAAAATTCATGTATAATGCTGTGGCCTTATTATACATTATAAATTCTGCTTATCATATTATAATTGGGAAACTATATCATATGTTTATTGTATCACAAAGTGGCTGTAGCACATGACGTCGTAGGAATGACAATTCCAGTAATATCAGAAATTCTCACTGTCTGGATGATGGAGTGCAGCCCATGTAGTAGAGCGCACTTTTCCTTAACAATTTCTAAACAGAAACTTACTGACTTTGTGAAGCTATTATCATTAATTTAAAATTACTGACAAATTGATGAGAAGGATTGTGTGATGCTACTTGGTGCTTGCCTTTATATGTAATAAAAACTAAATTAATTAACAAAGCACACATTCATGTACTAGAGTAAATAAATGGTATGTTAGAATTTGAGGTGTACACATCAGTTTTGTTTAAATATTATTTGAGGACTTGCTCAGTTTTGGTGAATCCATTAAAACAATATAAAACTATAAAGTTTAGGGGGGGCACCTGGGTGGTTCAATGGGTTAAGCATCTGCCTTCAGCTTAGGTCATGATCCCGAGGTCAAGCCCTGCCTTGGGGTCCCAGCTCAGCAGAGAGCCTGCTTCTCACTCTCCCTCTACCCTTCCCCTGCTGTGTACTCTCTTTCTCTCTCTCTTTCTCAAATAAGACTCTTTTTTTATATAAAAAGAGCACTTTTTTAAAACATTTAGCACAAAATTTTATAATTAAATTGTTAATATTTTTCAAGCATTTATATCTTCATAGCCTGATTCTGCTCACATTCTCACAGTCCATTGTTTGAAATATAATAGGGTTTTTTAAATTATATTAAAGGATGATTACACAAATGCAAAATATGTTTACATGAGGAGGGAAAGCATTTGGTATGAAATAAACTGCATGCACCAATGTATCAGTGCCATAAAGTCAAAATGTGATTTTTTCCATGAAATGTTTAAAATAAATGTTTTATTTGGAACCATAGATCTTGTCACATAATAGAAATATTTCCAGTCAAATCAATTAATTAGTGTCTCTTGACGTCAGTTAAAGTGCTGTCATCCTTGTAGTTCCTGTACGCTTTCTGATACATATCTAATATAAATTTGATTGATTGAAAGATACCTCCTGTCAAATAAGTCTGGCGGAAACAAAATTAAGAAAAGGGAAAAAAAATGTCCTACTTCAGCAAAGTGGCTCAGATCTTGACTAAGTCAAGGGTCACACACCCATTTAAAGCAAATAATCTGAATTTCAACTGAGAGAGGAGAATCATCTTAAAAATGGTAAAAGGCTAAAATAAAAGTGGTGAAAGACATAAAATAATGAGTGAACATAAAGAGAAGGGAAGGATTTAGAGACTTACGTACTATGATGTAGGAATTCAAGATAATTTAATTGGACTGTGATCACCTGCATGTTATTTTAAACTACATGGTGTGAAATGAGGACAAGTGTCCATTGAATGAGAAGAGAATCAGCACACACACATTAGCAAATCTACATGGTTATATTGGACACCTCAAGGACATTATGTAAAGCTGACCCCCATATCTGCTACTTGATGTCATATGAATTTTATATTTTCCTTCCTATGGACCTTGCTGATTTAAATACAGGCAGATAACTGCTCCAAGCAGAGGCAGGCAGATCATTTCTATTGAGATGTGAAATGATGACAATAAGATAGCCTGACACTGTCTATGTGTGGCATAAATTAAAATATGTGAAACTCTCTCCCATGTGGGAGACATATTTTATGTCATATATATGTCAAAAAATGTAATGTCAATATTGGAACATGTCACCCATCTATCATTTTTCACCTGTCTGTGCAGGGCAAAGTAATAATGAGTAATCTCATAGAAGTGAATATTTTGGACTACCTCCAACAGATCTAGTCTTAGCCTAATTTTCATCTCAACTTCTTTTTTCTCTTCAGTCTTCATACTAGAAACACTGTCTGGCTGCTGCTTTTACAATCATAAATTCATATTAATATCCATATCACATTATAGCCCTATTCAGCTTAGAATGGTTGGTGAAATGCAAGGCCAGCTACTTGATTTGCAGGGCCTACTGTAAAAAAAACAAAAAACAAAATATGAGATTCCTTGTTAGAAATGCAGGGGAAAAGTGCTGTTTAAGGTAATAAATATAAAGCTTTTTCCATCCTCTCACAATTTGTTTTGCAAATTGTCATTGTGATTTTAATTTGCTTTCTAATGTTGTTTTAGGTAAAGAAAAATAAAAATTTAAATCATTACATGAGTTTTATCATAACCTTTATATGGGGTAATGGCAATTTTAAGATCCCTGAAATAACATAATTTGTGTTTTATAGTTCACACATGCATATGTATTTTGTATGAACAGGGGAAATGTGGCAGAAATCTAACTCAACTGCTTTTATTTCACTTGATACATGCATATGATACAACATTCTCTACCTTTGGCTCACTGATAAGTAAGCAGGGACTGAAAGAAAAAGAAATTATGGATTGTCTTATCTTTTTTCTTCTATGTCATCATTTCTTTAAAAGAAATATATATACACACACACACGCAGATTCTCTCACGCAAAAAAAGCAAAATTATTTTAAGCAGATAGTATTAATTTTTTAAAAAATTGTTTTAAAAAAATGCTTAATACTTAAAAAATTAAAATCAATAAGATTTAACTGAAATGAATCTTTGATAGGTAAATAAAAGTAAAAGGATGTAACCTCTTTTGAATAGAATAAGCATAGCAAAGAATGTCAATAACCTAACTCATTGGTTGTTCTGTGAGACACAAGGAGGGCAATATGAGGGAGGGATATATGGAGAAAGAAGGGAGATATGAGATCTTTAAAGTTAGCCAAGAAAGAAAGTTGTCTGTTCCTCAAAGATCAATTGAATGATGAATGTGCAGATTTCTATTTGCAGCTGCATCCCAAAAGCTCATATATGTCAACAAACAAATAAAACAGATGTTGTCCAAGTCATTGATGGAGCGAAGAACAGATGGGCTAGATGTGCTGTATGAGAACAAAAATGTACCTAGGCTGTGATTGCACAGAGAGCGATCCCATTGACCAAACCTATTTTATAATAGGATGAAACTTATTAAAAAGAAGACAACAAAATAAGATAGGAGCTGACAAAGCAGTTTAGCTGTGATCAGAAAGAAAAAACTGATATACTGGCAAAATCTAAAGTAATGAAAGTTAAAAACATACATAAGGGACTGTACCTGGAATATTATTTATAATAATTGAATAAGTGATAATCTATTGTTCATTATAGCACATATTTTGGTAGTAAATATTCTAGTACCAAAAATAAATCATAATTACCAAAACTCCTGTCTATTCTATATCTGTCTCAAACTGTGTAATGCCTCCAAGGCTAATTTATGCTTTAAAAAAATGACATATTGTATCTCCTTGGAAAATGTAAAAGGTGTAAAAATTATGCATACCCACAGATATGCATATATTTCTTTCTCAGAAAACTAGCAGAATATGATGAAAATACATACTATTATTCATTTTCATACATAGAAATATAAATAGTAATCAAAGGAAGGAAACAGTGTTCTTCCATCAAGTGTTTATCTTTGACATAATCAATTGCCCTAGAAGTTTCCATATCACCTTCTGCTTCATGTGTCCATGTTCTATAGTCTACAGAATATCTGTTCTCTCTCTCATACTTCCAGCGATCACCCTCTATCTCAGGCTAGCACAAGTCAGGAGTTCTGTGAGTCGTTAACAGGCCATCTCCCAGCACGGGAGCCTCCTTTATCTAAAGCTGCAGGATTAGAGTTGTCCTCCAGCGAAATCTAGACAAACCTACAAAGAACAATTCCACGCCTTGTCACAATGTCTTTCCTATTCTCTCAAAGGCAGAAAACCTCCCAGGTCATCATCAGCCACACTTATTTCTATAATGCCTTAAAAATGCCCTGAGATGACATATCTTCCACATTTTCCTGTCCTCATCCTCCCAAATATAACCTTCTCTGGAGATCAGGATCTGTCACCAACAAACTCCCTGTATCCTCAATCTGCCTTCTCAATACTACAACCACCTTCCTGTTCTGGAAGAACTTGAATTTTGAACTAATATAAACATGTAAGCTCCCACTGTCCCCCAACATCAACTTCCCACTAATAACACCTAAAAAGACTGTAAAAACACTAGGAAATCACTTGTATGAAGGACAAAAAAAAAAAAAAAAAAAAAGAAAATTCTGGAAGAAACTAGAAGTTGGGAAGAAAGGAATAGCACAGCATGAGTTACTCATTTTTAAGGATAAAGTCTACTAGTACCTCTAAAACTGATTTTTTAAAAAGTCTTTCTGTTAGATGAACAGAGACTAACTTGGAAATAACCATAGCTCCTGGAATGTGAGAAGGGAATATTAGAAAGAATTTCAAGAGTAGGGATTCCTAGATCCTATGTTATAAACTCTGCCTAATTCTTTGGGTGGCCTTAGAGCCATACATTCGAAGGGCAGAATAATTTGATAAACTGAGGAAATAATGAGTAAGAAAGATAAATTGTATTCAGCTACACACAATAGTTGAAATTGAGAAATGCCAATTTAAATAATACAAATCCAACTTTCTTTTTTCTCCAATATATATTCAGTGTGTATGAATGCACACATACTTATTTTATGTTTTTTATACATATAATGTTTCTCATTAATAGGCTTTGAATTATTTTTCTGTGGTTAAGATAAATTTATAGATTATATCCGCAAGTAACTGTCACAATTTTAGTTCGTGGGTCCTAAACCTACTATGTTCAAAATATACTTCTATTCCTTTTAAAGCCATTTAAAAATGCTAAATTTCTACAAGATGCATGCCCCTGGTTGGGCAATTAAAACATACATCTATGGAAAAATTATAGGTAACAGCTAAATAAACAGATTGAAAAGGGAAATTGACAAACAGAAATTTTAAATTCCTTTATGCAAGGTTGTAATAATAAATAAAATTGAAAACATCTCAAATTTGGAAGAACATAGCAGAAACACATAACTGAGATTGGTACAGTTAATTTTGTATTAATGATCTTCCCAAACTATTTTAAAGAATGTGTTAAGTGAGCTAACACTAATTCCATTCAATAGTTCTATAGATAAACCTGGAATTATATAAAAAGGAAGGTACAGGATACACATGTAAGCTACATGTACACATGAATTATTCACATATGTGTTAATAAATTTGCATGTTTGTGACTCCACAAAACTTGTTAAAAGTTAAATCAGGGGTCGCTTCACTTCTTGCTTCTAATTAGTTTATATTGTTAAGTTTTATAAATTTATCGTACTTATTTTATTAAGATAAAGTTTCATAATCCCTCCAAGAATTAGTGTTAATCTATAAATTACCTCAGAGGACTGTCATCTCTTTTTGCAACAAAAATTCATATGTCTAGTGGATAGAACTTGATGATGGACATCTGTTATATGATACCTACTTAAAAGTTCTATTTCATCTGATATTTAATACACAAAGTATTCCCTGTTAGAAAGAAAGAAAGAAAGAAAGAAAGAAAGAAAGAAAGAAAGAAAGAAAGAAAAGAAGGAGAGTAGGGAGGAGGGGAGAGAGGAGAGGAACAAAATGGAGGGAGAGAGAAAAGGAAGGTGCAGGAAAGGAGAGTGAAGAAGACTGAATACTGGCATTTAATTCATGCTAGTCTGAAAATAGTAACTGATATATAAAAAAATATTTTGCCATCTGTACATTTTAAAGAGAATATACGGTAGAGACAGAGTAAAAATAGAAACAACACTCACATGGCAAGCCAGTTAATCATCATTTGTTTCTTTTGATTTCACAATTAATTTGACTGGCTGAGAAAGCAAGCAATTGTTTTTGTCAGCCAGAATTGAGCTGGAAAGAGATTATACAGTCTCCCTAACCTCTGAGACAGAATTAAATTTGGTTTCCTAAGGTTTGCAATGAGCTGAATACAAGTTAAGCTGAAGTTGAATACAATTTAAATGACAGTTGAAAGTGCAAGCTAGAAGCAGCATGTTGCCTAAATAAATCAGTAACCTTATAATCAGGCACTACTTGCACTTTTGAAAGGCCAATATCATTACTTCACAATTGGTATGATTTTCCTCTCCACCAGTAAAATTTACAATTTTTTTCAAGTGCAGATTTGTAAGAGCACTTAGAAAGACAATGTTCAAGGCTATTTTTCACCATATAATCTTCATGATTGAGGGTTACCTTTAGCTCTTTCAAACTCTTCATCTTGAGAGATTTAGTCATTAGGAAGGTGTTGAAACTTTTAAAATTTAGTTTGTCAGGATAACATACTGTTTTTTTTTTTTTTTACAACGTCCACCTTAATTTTAGAAATTTGACAGGAAATTCACCCTCAATGTAGGCAATCTAAATTTATCATGGTCTTAGAAGCTTATTGGTTTAAATCATTCTGTCTAAAACTGTAAAATAGAGCTAAAAGAAAGAAGAAGAAAACTGACAATCTCTGAGCATGTGCTATCTGCTGAGGTTCTATTTAACTTTAACAGTTTCTCCATTATATGTGTCATTACCCACCACTGTTTTATTACTGGAGATTGGAATTTCAAAACCTGTATCTACTCATTCTCATGACCAAATATTTTGTGCCATACCAAGCTACCTCCAATGGATGGAATGTTATTGACAGAATTTCTTCTGTTTCTGCTTGTATTGGTATAAACCCTTATTTGTATGTTTAAAATATTATATCTCATAAATTATATCAATTTCATATCACTGAGATGAAACACAGAATATATTGAAGAAAATACGAAGGGATAAAAATCAACCTTATACTATTACCTAGAATTTGCTATATATATATAAAAAAAAGAATTTGCTATATACTCCAAAAGCAAAATTTATAACAAAAAACCAACAAACCACTTAGATTTTAGCAGCACCTTATGATCCCAAAATAGTTACTTACCTTTCTCTTCTGTTACTTAATTTGGCACATTTCAATTAAAATTTTTAGCACTGTACATGATAGGTAGGTTAAGGATTAAAAGTAGTGTTGACAAATTCAGAATTTCTAATTGCTACAGGTTTTGATTTCACAATTAATTTGACTGGCTGAGAAAGCAAGCAATTGTTTTTGTCAGCCAGAAAATACGAATACTAAACAAACCTAAATAGAAGCACAAGAAAATCATTATCAAAAGTAATGGAGGGCAGCAGTTCAAAATGGTGGCATAGTAAGATTCCAAACTTATCTCTCTCATGGACACAAAAAATATACAGGTATATAAGAAATCATTTCCCCCAAAAAAACATGTAAAAGCTAGATGAATAGCATTTCCACAACAAAGGATAAAAGGTTCACATCAACACAGGTAAGACAGGTGGAGATATGGAAACTCCATAACATCCATTCCAGGTATGGTGACCTATAATAGGCAGGGATCTCAAACAAGAAGGAAGGAAGGAAGGAAGGAAGGAAGGAAGGAAGGAAGGAAGGAAGGAAGGAAGGAAGGGAAAAGAAAAGAAAGAAAAGAAAAGAAAAGAAAAGAAAAGAAAAGAAAAGAAAAGAAAAGAAAAGGAAAGGAAAGAAAAGAAAAGAAAAGAAAAGAAAAGGAAAGAAAAGAAAAGAAGAAAGAAAAGAAAGAAAAGAAAAGAAAAGAAAAGAAAAGAAAAGAAAAGAAAAGAAAAGGAATGGAGGTTTTCCCCTAAGGAACAAGGTATTTCTAGCCCAATAGAGGCCCCCTAACCCTTGGGACCTGCACTAGAGAGACAATCCCAAAATATCTGGCTTTGAAAACCAACAGAGCTTATATACAGAAGAACTACAGAGCTATAGGGAATGGAAGACATGTTCCTAAAGGGCTCCCACACAAACTCATTCACCCAGGAGTCAGTGCACTAGGAGCAGGTTTTAAAGTCTTGGACCAAGCCACCTGAGTGGTTCAGTGGTGGAGCATCTGCCTTCAACTCAGGGCATGATCCCGGGGTCTTGGGATCAAGTCCTGTATCAGGTTCTCCGTATGGAATCTGCTTCTCTCTCTGCCTCTCTCAGGAATAAATAATAAAATCTTTAAAAAATAATAATAATAAAGCACCTAGACCATATTTGAAGTAGACAAGCTTATTAATCTTAAAGCATCTGCAGGAGAGGCAGAAACCTACTGGGACTCTCTCTTTGGGTACTCATGGGCTCAATTTTTGTTAAAGCTCTTTCTACTTTGCTAGTACTCATGCTGTCAGGTGCCATTTTGGTATGCTCCCATTAACCTTTAGTGCCAATTACTGTGGCCCATCTCTCCATAGCACCCAGCCATGGCGCCACCACAACAGGTCAGGTAAATACCCTGCTTTCCCACTCCATGTCTTAGGAATTCTCTGCCTCTCAAGGCCCACCGCAGAGAGTGGTCATGTAAAGCCACAAAGGGGGCAACTCTAATAGCTCTAGTGGCAAGGGGAATTGCACTTCTGGAACATAAGTGACATCTTCTACACGAGTCTACTTCTCTGAGACTAAGAGAAACAGCTATTTCACTTAATACATAGAACAAATGCAGAGAATCAAGGAAAATGAGGAGACAGAAGATTATGTTTCAAATAGGGAAAAAAAAGAAACACACTAAAACCTAAGAAAAAGACCTTACTGTAAAGTAGATAAGTAATCTACATGACAAAAAGTTCAAAGTAATGGTCATAAAGATGCTCAACAAATTGAAAAAAAAAATTAGATGAACAAAGTGACAATTTCAGCAGGAAAAAGGAAATATAAGAAACTACCAAACTGAAGTGACTCAGCTAACAAACACAATAATTGAATTAAAAAACACCCTGGAGGGGTTTGACAACAAACTAGAGGGAGTAGAAGTCAATCAGTGACATGGAAAACAGAGCGATCACCCAAACACAGCAGTAAAAAAGAAAAAAAAGAATTTTAAAAAGTGAGGAGAGCTTAAAGGACCTACAGAATAACATCAAGCAGAATAAGATCAGCATTATAGGGATCCCAGGAGGAGAAGAAAGAGAGAAAGAAGCAAAAAATTATTTGAAGAAACAGTGGCTCAAAACTTCTCTAAGCTGGGGAAAGAAACAGACATTCAATTCTAGGAAGTCCAGAGTGTTTCAAATAAGACAAAGCCAAAGAGACCTATACCAGGATATACTATAATTAAAACGTCAAAAGTTAGAGACTGAGAATCTTAAAAGAGCAAGAGAAAAACAAGATGTTATTTATGAAGATACCTGTATAAACCTATGAGGTCATTTTTTGGGGAGAAATTTTGCTGGCCATAAAGGAATAGCATAATTTATACTAAGTGCTGAATGATAAAACACAAAAGTAATAAAATTACCTATAATTACAATAATTAGTTAAAAGTTATACTCAATAAAAGCATGTAAAATACAATAACAAAAACCTAACACTTAAAGCAGTGAGAAAAATATAATTTTTAGAATATATTTAAATTTAAGTTATCAAATTAAAATAAACTTTTATACATATATATACATACAACATATGTATATGCATTATATATGACAGCATTTGTATGTGATCCCATGATAACCATAAAGAAAAAAACCTATAGCAGACACAAAAAGATAATGAGAAAGGAATCTAAAGTTACCACTAAAGAAAGTCACCAAACCACAAAAGAGAGTGAAAGACAGGAACAGAGAGGAAAGACCAAAGGAACAAGGATTCAATTAACAAGATGGCAATAAGTACTTAACTATTAACAATTACTTGAAATGGAACTGTATTTAATTCCCTAATCAAAAGACATAGAGTAGCTGGATGGTTTAAAAAACCCTATATGTAGCCTACAAAAAATTTTACTTCAAATCTAAAGACACATGCAAACAAAGTGTCTGGAAAGTAGCCAAATAGACTCATTAACTAAATAATACTCAGTAAGATTAACAGCTGATTTAAAACCAGAGGCAATATAGTTAGAGGGCAGTGGAATGAAATATTCAAAATGCTGAATGAAAAGAAACACAGTCAATCAAGAGTTCTATATCCAGTAAGATCATCTTTCAAAATGAAAAAGGATTTGAGATTGCCATACTGAAAAAAAAAAAAAAATCCTAGAGGTTATATGTATATATGCATACACACAGTCTTTTAGAGCTAATAAGTTAAATAAAGTTGCAGGATAAAAGATCAACATACAAAAATTAATTACATTTCCATACATTAACAATGAAGAAAATGACAGTGAAATTGAGAAAACTACTCAATTTACAATGTCATCAAAAATAATATTTAGGAATAAATTAAACAAGAAGAATGCTAGCTTTTTACACTGAAAACTATGAAATGTTTTTGAAAGAAATTAAATAATAATTGGAAAGATATTCAGTGTTTACGAATTGGAATGATTGCTATTGTTAAGATGGTCATATTCCCAAAATTGATACATATATTCAATACACTATCAAAATTTTAGCTGTCTTTTGAAAAAAGACCAAAAAAAAAAAGGAAAAAAGTTCCAATAGAATGAGCAAAGTTGTACTTTATGCATAGAATTTATAGTTCAATTTGTCTCTAATAATGAATTTCTATAAGGTTGGAAGTACATGCTGTTAAAAATACATATTATTTAATTAACCCTGGGCTAAGAAGACTGGCTATTTTCTGTGCCTTTTGAGGCTCTAACTTGGTGCCTGAACTTTAGAAGATAGTCATTATATCTTTATTGAATGCATACATAAATAGTTATATTATATGTTAGAAGATTATTTCGGCCTAATAAAGGACTACTTTATAAAGGGAAAAAGGTAAAAATCATGAAGTTGAGATATTCTCCCAGAACCAAAATAAGTAAAATAATGCAAAGAAAAATATTAACAATGATGACAAAAAAAATAAAATCAGATCTAGAAGAACCCATCTGTTTACTATGGAATTAGATTTCAGAAAGAATTGCTAGAAATAATAGGGAACAATAAGATTCTGTATGCTAAGAAATAGATTTAATGTAGACAAAACATTTTAATCATTAAACATACTCCAGTATTTTTATTCAATTGTAAATTAAAAATTTTAATAGTTTCTAGGCAAGAAAAATATATACAACCTAAATTGAAGAAGTAAAAAATCACCCCAATTCTTTACAGTACAATTCTTTGCAATATAAAATATTAAAGTTTATAAAAAGAATATGATCTGCAACAACATGTACAGATCTAGGGAGTAGAGTGCTAAGTGAAATAAGCCAGTCAGAGAAAGACAAATACTGTATGATTTAATTCATATGTGGAATTTAAGAAGCAAAGCAAATGAAAAACAAAACAAAACAAAACAAAAAAACCAGACTCAACTATAAAGAACAAACTCATGGTTACCAGAGGGGAGGCATACAGGGGGATGTGTGAAATAGGTGTTTGAGAGGAAGAGTATACTTATTATGATGAACATTGAGTTCATTGTTGAATCACTATATTATACACTTGAAACTAATGTATCCTGTATGTTAACTACACTGGAATTAAAAATTTTTAAAAAATTAAAAGTGCAAAGCGTTCATAGGAAAATATAGGAGAAAAAGGAACGAAAGGAATATGACTTAATAATAACATAACTACTCAGGTAACCACAAGACTGAGTGCCATTGCAAGCAATTTTTAACTATTGGGAACCACAGAAAAGTCTTTCTGAATAAAAGTTCAGGAATATTTCATTCCTGTTGGCTTAGATGGAAAAAACAAACAAACAGAATCACCTTCAAAAAATAATTCTAGAAGATTCAGGTCTTGGGATAAAAGAAAGGCAGTGTCTAAGATAGTTAAACATGATCAACCATCATCATCATCATCATTATATCTATCTCTACATTACCCACATTATATCAACAAAATACAAAGAGAAGTGATGAAGTGAAAATATGTTAAGCCTTAAGATCATAAAGTTAGATTGAAACTATCCTCTTATTTGATCCTACTTTAACCTTGATGATAAGAAGGGAAATGATATTTTTAAAGTGAAATACAATTATATCTATGATGCAGATTTGCAAAAAACAGAAACAAAAACATGAGAGTTTCTCAAATTTTAGAAATTTCACACACCTAGAAAGTTTTAAGGCACAACTTTAAATTATGACTGTCTCCAAAGCCTGAGTTTGTATGAAAATATTAATGGGCAAAAATAAACACAATGTTGACAGTATGTTCTCTAAATGAAGTATTATTGAAGATTGGCATTTAATACTTTCAATAAATATATAAGGTGTTGCAAGAAATATGCATGACATTAAAACTCTAAAGTGTCATATTAAAATAAAGTATATATTTTAAATAGGTAGATAATGGTTGTGCTAAATAACATTTTATGGAAATGGGTCTCAATGGTATCTTTTTTGTTAACTTCCTGCCCTGCCCCCCCCCCCCCCAAATGACTAGATTCACCATCAACCCTAGGGGTTAGGAAGGCTGTAAGTGCTAGGCTGCCTGCACTGAAGAGCAATCAGAGCAGAAAATGGGGCCAAGCTGAAAACATTCTAAATGCACTCTTAGTTGCATTAGGAACTTAATCAAAGCCTCTGCCAACCATAGGCTAAACAATAAGATATTATGACCCAGGGCAACCCACAGGAAACCAGGTATAAAATAAAAATCAAGAGAACTCTGTTATCTAAAGCTTCATACTCTCAGGATTGGTTACAGTGATTAAAGAGGAAGAATTTAAGTTACCAGTCCCTGGGAGAAAGTGGGGCAAAATGACATCTTTCGATGTTAACATCCTCTAACACACACACAAACACACACACACACATACACACACAATGGAAAAGGGTAAGCTCTAATTTGTTAAGGGGCCTTTAGCATAATCTTAGACATAAGAGGTTTATGGAAGGCTCTTGGAAAACCTTTGAAGAAGCTGGCTAACAGATAAAAAAGACAGAAAATATGAGAGGGAACAATAAAGTCATACTTTGCAGGGAAATAGATTTCACATAATCAGTTTACCCAAGTTATTAAACAAACAAATAAATGATCATGGAAACAATAGCACCACCAGGGGTTAGGAGTGAGTATTCAGAGTAGCAATAATGTCGTAAAATAAGGTATGTAGAAACGGAGAAATTATAAAAATAAATGAAAATTATGAAGTTGAAAGTCACAATGAAAAATAAATTCATTAGAGAGGTTCAAAGTAGACGAGTTGGCAGAAAAATAGCAAACTTGAAGATCGATGTTGAAGATGATGCAATCTGAAAAACAGGGGAAAATAAATAATGAAAAAAAATACACAAAATTTTAGAGAAATGTGGGATACATCAGTATATCAATATACACATGAAGAGAGTTTCAGATGGAAAGGAGAGAAAGAAAAGGACATGAAAATATTCAAAGAAATAATAGCTAAATCTTTCCATATTTGATAAAGAATATTGTGTCGGGATCCCTGGGTGGCGCAGCGGTTTGGCGCCTGCCTTTGGCCCAGGGCGCGATCCTGGAGACCCGGGATCGAATCCCACATCGGGCTCCCGGTGCATGGAGCCTGCTTCTCCCTCTGCCTGTGTCTCTGCCTCTCTCTCTCTCTCTCTGTGACTATCATAAATAAATAAAAAAAAAATTAAAAAAAAAAAAAAAAAAGAATATTGTGTACACATCCAACAAACAACTCTAAATAATATGAGCATAAAAGATCTACTCCCAGACACATCACAGTCAAAATACTGACAAAGATAAGAAGAAAATCATACCACGGAAACCCCAATATGGTTAACTTTCAACAGAAACAGTGGGGAGATAAAGAAGCTGAGCTGCATATTCAAGACAGTGAAAGTAAAAATATTCCAAATGAGAATCCTACATCCAGTGAAACCATATTTCAAGAATACAAGTAAAACAAAGACATCTAAGGATTCTTAAAACCTAAGAAAATGTGTTGCTACTACACAATCATTCAATACTCAGTTCTTTGTGTTAAAATTAAGTGACTCTAGAGAATAATTAAAATGCATACAACAAAAGCAAAGAATGCTGGTTAAGGTAATTATGTTGGTAAATTATAAGATATATTATAATTGCATACTTTTTCATCTTTTTTTCTTAACTGACTTAAAAAAGTAAATATACAAAACAGTAGGGATTAGAATGGGGAAAAGAAAGACAGCAAATCTAACATAAGGGATGCAGGTAAACTGTGCTCAGAATGAAATTTATAGCTTTAATACTTGTATTAAAAAAAAGCTCATCATTCACCTAAGCAAATTTAAATGCAGAGCCAACTAATTCTAAAATATTGATAAGGAAATAATAAAGATTAAAGCTGAAATAGGTGATCCTGAGTATACTATATAAAAATAGAATTATTTTCAATAGATAAATATCAACAAAAGTGAGTAGAAAGTTTGAAAAGATAAAAAAAAAACTTCTCCCTCTCCCTTCCTACTGCCCCTCCCCCACTCATTCTGCTCACTTTCTCTTTCTCAAATAAATAAAATCTTTTTAAAAATTGACAAACCTTTAGCTAGGTAAGTCAATACAAAAATTAGGACAAATTATGAAAACCAAGAATGAAAGAAAAAATTAAAAGGGAATATTTTAAACTTAAGTAACTTTGTGAAATGGACAAATTTCTCCTAAAACAAACTACCAAAATCATTAAGAAAAAAAGAATAAAGAAAGAAAAAATAATAAAACACTGAATTTTTCATTTTAAGATTTTTCACACAGAAAAGCCCCAAATTAGATTGACTTTGCTGGAGAATTTTTATCAACCATTTGAAAAATTAGTATCAATCCTTCACAAACTAAACATAAAAAAAACATCAAAATACTAAAACATTCAGGAATAAATGTAACAAAGTGTAAAGATTTATAAACTGAAAACTACAAAGCATTATTAAAAGAAATTAAAGAAGACCCACATAATTGGACAAACATCTGTTAATGAAGTGAGAAATTTAGTATTGTTATGATGGCTATATTCCCTAAATTGCTCTACATACTTAGTGCAGTCACACACACAAAAATCACAGTTCCTTTTTTTGTTGTAAAAACTGACACACTGAACTTAAGATTCAAAAGTATATGTATGAGACGTAGAGATAGCTAAAATAATCTTGAAAAAAATGTTGGAGGACTCATACTTCCTCACTTCAAAACCTTCCATAAAACTGGTGACATAGCAATGCGATACTAGTACAAGGATAAACAGAGAAATAGAATGGAATAGAATTGAGAGTTTCTAAGAAAAGAGAAACCTAACATTCATGATTAATTGAATTTTGACAAAGTTGCCAAAATAACTCAATGGGGAAAAAATCTGTTCATCACATGGTACTGGGGCAACTAGATATTCACATACAAAAGACTTAGGCCTCTTACACTATATATAGAAATTAACTCTAAATGGAAAGTAGACATAAGAGTAAGATCTAAAACTCTAAGACCCTTTGAAGGATACAGAGGAATAATTTTTTGTGATCTTGGTTTAGGCAATGATTTCTTAGATGTGACATCAAAAGCACATATGACAAAAGAAAAAGTTCAACTTTTTGAACTACATCAAAATTTCAAATGTGTTGAAAATAATGCCATTCAGAAAGAGAAAGACAACCCAAAGGCCTATTTGCAATCATATATCTGATAACAGACTATTATCTAGAAAATTTAAGAAAACAATAAATTAATAACAAAGACAAGTAACTCAATTAACAAATTCTGCAGCAGCTGTACAGAGCTTTCCTCAAAGATAAGATGCAAATGATTAAGTACAGTTGACCCCTGAACAACACAGGGATTAGGAGTGACAATCACCCATGATAATGTGTATAATTTTTGATTTCCTAAAAGTTTTAATAGCCTCTTATTGACTGAAAGCCTCACCAATAAGAAACAGCTGATCAATGCCTATTTTGTATGTTATATGTATTATATACTATGCTCTTGCAATTAAGCTAGAAAAAAAGAAAGAAAAGAGAAAAAGGAAAAGGAAAAGAGAAAAAGTAAAATGTTATCAAGAAAATCATAAAGAAGAAAAAAATACATTTACAGTCCTGTACTGAAAAGGATACACATGTAACTGGACCTATGAATTTCTTTTCTTTTTTTTTTTTTTATTTATTTATGATAGTCACAGAGAGAGAGAGAGAGAGAGAGGCAGAGACACAGGCAGAGGGAGAAGCAGGCTCCATGCACCGGGAGCCCGACGTGGGATTCGATCCCGGGTCTCCAGGATCGCGCCCTGGGCCAAAGGCAGGCGCCAAACCGCTGCGCCACCCAGGGATCCCGGACCTATGAATTTCAACCCATGTTGTTCAAGAGTCAATTATATTTGAAATAATTATCAATATTAATAGCCATTAAGGAAATGCAAATCAACACCACAGTAAGACACCATTTCACACTCACTATAATGGCTATAATCAAAAAGATAAATCACAAGTGTTGTCAAGGAGGTAGAACAATTTGAACCTTTGTACATCTCTAGTGAAATGTAAAATGGTTCTGAACTTTGGGAAAAACTGGCAGCTACTCAAAAAGTTAACATTGTGCTACCCTATGACCCAACAATTCCACTCTTAGGTTTATATACCAAAGGACATGAAGACATGTCCACACAAAAATTTGTATATAAAACATTCATAACAGAATTATTTTTAATAGCCAAAAATTGAAAACAACCCAAATGTCCATGAACTAAAGAATGGATAAATTGTGGCATATCCATACAAAGGAATGTTTTCCAAATTAACCAAAGATAATGAAATACTAGTACATGTTACAACATGTATGAAACTTGAAATCATTTTGCTAAAAGAAGCTAGTCACAAGAGATTACATATTTTATGGATTTCATTTACATGGGAAGTCAAGGATAGGCAACTATGTAGATACAGAAAGAGATTAGCATTTAATTAGATTCAGGAGGGGAGGAAGGAGTGAGTGCAAATGGGTAGATGCTTTTTTGGGATAATAAAATTTACACTGTAGTGATGGTTGTACAGGTCTTCTTGGAATATACTAAAATCATTCAATTGTATATTTTATGTTTAATTATATATTTTGAATGGATGAATTTTATGGTATGTGAATTACATGTTAATATAGAAGCTAAAAAGTATGATTATAACACTTATTAAAATATAACTTTCATATTAAATATACTAACACACTTGTTTTGTTTTTTTTTTTAAGACTTTATTTATTTCATGAGAGACACACAGAGAGGCAGAGAGGGAGGCAGAGGGAGAAGCAGGTTCCCTGTGGGGAGCCCAATGCGGGACTTGATTCCAGGACCCAATCACGCCCTGAGCCAAAGGCAGCCGCTCAACCACTGAGCCACTCAGGCATCCCCTAACATACTTCTAAGTGAAATCCCAACACCATTTGTTAAAAAATAATGTTTAAATGAAGTTAAACTGGAGCACCTGGGTGGCTCAGTGGTTGAGCATCTCCCTTGGGCTCAGGGTGTGATCCTGGGGTCCTGGGATTGAGTCCCAAATCGGACTCCCCGCAGGGAGCCTGCTTCTCCCTCTGCCTGGGTCTCTCTCCCTCTCCGTCTGTGTATCTCATAAACAAACAAACGAATAAAATCTTTAAAAAATCAAGTTAAGCCAATTAAAACACTTCGTTATTTTTTTAAAACAGTTTATTTATTTTAATTTTATTTATTTATTTATGATAGAGAGAGAGAGAGAGAGGCAGAGACACAGGCAGAGGGAGAAGCAGGCTCCATGCACCGGGAGCCCGACGTGGGATTCGATCCCGGGTCTCCAGGATCGCGCCCTGGGCCAAAGGCAGGCGCCAAACCCCTGTGCCACCCAGGGATCCCCTAAAACACTTCGTTAAAAGATAAACTGAGGCATATTATAACTTGCAAAAGTTTATTTGAGCAAAAAAATCAATTCAAATCAGGCAGCACCCCAATTTAACAGAAGGAAAGGAGCTCTGAGGAGTTGTACAAAATGAAAAACTTTTATAGGCAGAAGGGAGCAGGAATGAGCAAGTTGTACTAGGCCAAAGGGTATATTTATTATCGTGAGGTTACTTTCCTACAGAAAAATGTAGGGGCCTGTCAGGCCGATTACCTAACTGCTATTGATCAAGCAATTCCTGATTGACTGGTTTAAGACTTCAATTCTGGGAGAGCCACGCTGCTTGGTTTGGTGATGTCGGGCTTAGACTAAGGGGCTTCATTTGGGGCCTATTGTCTTGCTTTTTTTTAACACTTCATAAATTTCCCTGTCATTTGTCTTCTAATAACAATAAATATGTAATAGTGACAAAAAATACTTAAAAAGAAGCCTAATCCTTTCTGACACCTACTTATAATTTGAAATTTTGAATTTATAAAATAATGTTTTATTTTATATACATTTATAATTCATATGTTATATTATTTAAGTATGAACATAATGTTTCTTTAGGAAAAAAAAAGACAAAAAGGCCCAAAATGAAGCCACTTGTGCTAAGCCTATGTCAACAAACCAAAGCTTAATATCTAACCTAAATGCAATTTCAACGTTTTCCAAGATTTCAGTCCTAACTGGTCGGTCCGGAATTTTCTGGTCAGCAGCAATGAGAAAATCTGCTATGTAGATTATTATTTTGTGCCCCAAAGGAAGGAAGATGTAGTAATACACATTCCTTATCCCTTCCCCTTTCTGCCTGGAAGAGCTTCCCATTTTATACAGTTCTTTTCTTCAGAGCTTTTTCTACATGGTAAGTGGGTGTTGCCTGATTCATAAAATCACTGAATAAAGCCAATTGGATCTTCAAATCTACTCAGTTGAATTTTGTTTTTTGACAATTAAATACTGATGTCATTTAAGAGTGGTATGCTTCTGAATATTTCATACAAAATTTATCTAATGAGGAATGTCAAAAAATAGTATCTTACTACAAATTGAATTTAAGCTATCAAATCTTTTGAAAAGTAAATTGTATGCCTTAGCTATCTGCATTTTTTTCTTCAAAAAGCTCTAACATATAGGATAAGAAAATAAAATTTTAATTATCTTTGCTTTTACACTCATTCTGCTGCTTCATCCTGAATGTCATAAAGTCAAATGAGAGTGGATATAGTTTTAAAAGAGATAACTCTAACGCTCTCCCACACACTCTTACCTTCATAGGAAGACTTGCTCATTTATCTGTTGTCTGAGAAGCTTAATTATCTCTAATGGATTCTGTTGGTATTTTGGGTTAATAGACTTTCTTCATTTCATTAAGCTTTTATGAATTTTATAGGTTTTCAAACTAACTAGGTTGAATTTATTCACGCATATGCTCAATTGATGATGTATTTTGACTTTGTTCATGTAGGATTATAATAGGAGAGTAATTTTAAATTACTCTGTGTTTTCTGACCTTTTTACTAGTACTCTACACGGTAGTATTTCCCCATCTGCTCAGTGAAACGTGGCCAGGTACATCACGTTTTGACTCAAGACCAAAGGCTGTACTGAATAGAAAGCCACAGTCCATCCTGAGTAGGCTTTCAACCTTGCACAAGGACAAGGACAAAGACAAGGGAAAAGGAGGAGAAAGAAGGATAGAAGAAACACAAACCAGGAAAGATAAAGAGACAGAAAATAAGAGTGGACAGAGACCAAGAGAGATGCAGAGGAAAATGGGAAACGGGAGAACAAAGGTAAAAGCAGGGATCACAGTTCCAAATGGGCTTAAATATGAATTTAAATAGATGTATATAGAGGCTCTTACTTACAAAGAGAGGGGGAGGCAGATTATCCTACTTTCACCAACTGGAAGCTTATTTTACTGAAACTTTGCTTCCAAGGAAATTTAAAAAACAAAACCACCACAAAACTAGATTTTTAAGGTAAAATTTATCTGAGGTATTAGTATAAAACTGTTTCTGGTAAGTAGAGTAGTGATCATTAAAGACTTTTTAAAAAGAAAGAGAGAGAGCATTGCAAGGATAGCACTTCTTTGCTGCCATTCTTCCTATCTTAGTTTTTCTTTCTATGAGAAAGTCATCTTTCTCTACTGGAGTTCTTTTAATTTCATAAAACTCTATCTCCATCATTTTTTTTTACATCTAATTATTTTAGAAATAAGAGATGGAATGAATATAACCTGTTGTACATATGTGCCAAAAGATGGATAGAATTATAGGCCATATGTCCAATGAACTATGAGTGAATAGGAGGTACATTTGCTGTAAGCCACAAGCTCTGAATATCAGTGCAGTTGTAAGTAATTTTAGTGAATATATTCATAACTGAGTCAAACATAGGTACAAAAAAAATCTTGATTTGAGTCATTTAACCGCAAATGCTCATTAAAGAATTTTGGTTACAGTTCATTAGTCCTGAAGCAATCTACATTAAATTTCAGAGAGAGTACAGATTTATATTAACTTACACATAAAAAATAAATGATGAAAGGAAAGTGTATCTTGGATTACATTTTTACTTAAATGAAAACATGTATTTTTAATTTGAAAATAAATAATCCATGAACAAAATAGAAGACTTAACTTTACAGAGAATTTGAATGAAATTACAGTTTAAATGATTGACCAAAAAATTAAGCAGCCACTGTTAAAATTTTCTGTATGTAATATTGAAGCCACTAAGACACTTTTCAGATAAAGGCACATGAACATGGAAAGAGATATCCTGAAGTCCTGGTTGGAGCTACAAGAATTGAGCAATTGGCATTCCTTAGAAAGGCAAAATACCAGTAAATAACCCAGAAACAATACAAGTACCCCTTAATAACTTTTCAAAAAGTCATATAACTCAATGGAATATTACAGAATTGTGAAAATGGAAGAAAAGCAAATATTGATATTTATCAATATCAATAAATCTAATGGGGCTGTAAAATATAATAACTAAATTTTTAGAGCCAAATTTTCTGGTTACTAAGCCTGGCTTAGCCACATACTAGGTATTTAGCTTTATGCCTGATACTTAACCTCCTCATGATATATTGTCCTCATGTATAAAGTAGGAATAATTGAAGAAAACGTCAAAGATTGTAGCAATGTTAGACTACTTATGTTCATTTTAAGCATCACAGAATTGTTAATTTTTGCTATCTCACAAATTCCCCCCAAATATTACTGAATAAACAAATTTCAGAAGAATACATAAAACTTGCTAACATATTTAATGTTAAAAACAAGTAAACAATAGTAATTACTTAAGGAATATTTATATTGTAAATACATTTTTGAAAAACGAGAACATCATCAACTAGGAAAAAAAAAGAGGATAGAAGTTAATGACTTGAGGGTCAGAAAGGAATAATATGGCACGGTTATCAATCTATCACAGCTGCTAACTGAGGAAACAAATGGGTTAGCTGCCTTGGCCAACTGCTCCATCCCAGGGGATCCTGAGGGGGTTGGACAAATAGAAAGCACAGCTCCTGGCTGCATTTGCCAACACTGTTGCTGAACAAACCCAGATAAACTCATCCCAAGAGAAGCCAGTAACTCAAGAGATCAGGGTTTGGAAAAGACAAAGGGAGAAATTTATTTGGGGTGCCGGTAGCCAGGGGAGGTGACAGGTCAGGCTTAAGCCTCAACAACTGACTTCTCTGCTGGCAAGATGGATACCTAGTTTCTAGGGAGTTAGAGGAGGTGGGTGCGAGACAGCAGGCAGAAAGCATGTGATCATGGCTGGGACTGGTATGTGTTCAACAGATGACCATGGGCCAGGAAGGGATGTGTAGGATTAAGTCCCCTAGGCATTCCATTCCTACCAGGGCTTTTTTGTTCTGAGAGTTGGTGTGTTCTGACCATTGGAAAATATCTCCATCAATGTCTCAAGAAAGTTTGATAAGGAAAGAAGAACGATGAGTTTCAGTGAGAACATAAATTAAGTGGTTTTGTCCATTTCTGGTTTTAACTGCTGGGGTCTATAGTTGAGCTAGAGGGCCTGCTGACAGAGCAAGGAATGCCAGTTTTCAATAGTGTTGGTAATATTTTATTTTAATTTATTGTAATATTTTGTGATATTTTATTTTTAAGCTAAGTTAAGACACTTGGTTGCTCAATGATTATTATGCTTTAAATTGTAATTATGCCCTATTTTTTTCAAGATTTTATTTATTTATTCGTGAGAGACACAGAGAGAGAGAGAGAGGCAGAGACACAGGCAGAGGGAGAAGCAGGTTCCCCGCAGGGAGCCCAACGTGGGACTCAATCCCGGGCCCCCGGGGTCACGCCCTGGGCTGAAGGCAGCACTAAACTGCTGACCCACCCAGGCTGCCCTATGCCCTATTTTCTTAATGCGAAACCAACTACAATAATTTTGTTAACCTAAAAAAAAAAAAAAATGGATTGCCTACAACTATTCATGAATATTACTAAGTTCCGCTACATTTCTTTTTTTTTTTTTTTAAGATGTTATTTATTTATTCATGAGGGACAGAGAAAGAGGCAGAGACACAGGCAGAGGGAGAAGCAGGCTCCATGCAGGGAGCCCGACGTGGGACTGGATCCTGGGACTCTAGGATCACGCCATGGGCCGAAGGCAGGCGCTAAACCACTGAGCCACCCAGGCCCCATAAGTTACATTTCTTAGGAGCAGAAAGTTTTGTGTACTGCTGGATCTCTAGTGCTTACAAAAGTCACTGGCATATAGGGGATACTCAGTGCATATTAATGATCAAATTAATGTTAGTACCATTAGGTACTTAAACGAGATTAGAGGAAAATTATATTGAAATTTCACTGTAAGATTATTAAAACTTTATCTTCTAAGTACCTGAGATGATTGGATTTCTTCTTGATCTAAGTATTTCCTTTGATCCTCTTTTCCATGATATAGTTCTATCTCCAACTCTGGTTTCTTGGTCTTTTTGAGATTTGTCTCTTCTCCTTCTGCATATAGCCCTTATTCCCATTCTTAGTACTGCCAATACTGCCCTCAAATTCATGCTTCACACCCAGGTATAAATTCCTGTATTTGAACAATATTTTTAAGCTACCTATAAGAAGTTAGGCAAACAGAAATCCCCACAAGCCAGAGAGTAGTCTATAGATAAAGGAGAGGGAAATTATTTCCATTCATCATATTTTTAATCATAAGAATCATTTCTAAAAAGGACAAAACTCAAAGAAGCAAACATGAAAAATAAAACTTGCTAGGGAAAACAATGAAAATCATAGTTGTTCAATTAGAAATTTAAAAAAACTAAATCTCAAAAGAAAAAAACAATTTCAAAATGAGGAAATTTGCCACTTTCAAACATTGGGCTGGTGTGAACACTGTACAAATCTAAGAAATTACTCTGTAGAGTAAAACATAGTTTGAGCCCACTAATCAACATGAATCCCATCTAAAAGTAATTCTCAATCTAAATTTTCTCAGGGAGTATAAGCTATGTAAGAAATAATTTACTCTTACAGTATATAACAGGTGTTACATAATTTTATAATTGATGATGAGAAGAAATGAACTCAATATGGGAAATTTAAATTTCATGTCCCACAAACAATACAAATATTACAGGACTTAATATTCATTTTTGAGTAATTTCTATATGTCCAGGGTTAGGAAAATTGCTAGCACCATGAAGATTAAGAAATACATGGTCTCCACCCTCAAATGGCTTGTGGTCTCATTAGAAAGATAGATAACTATAGCACTTACTGAGTGCTGTAAATAAGATTCACAGAAACATGTGGAATCCTAGCCAACAAATTCTAGCATAAATAGAAAAGCTAAGTTCCAAGTAGATATTGAAGACTATCAGTTTTCTGAGTGAAGACTAGGAGAAAAGGGGCAAGAGACATATAAAAGCATTCAGGTAGATGAAACTGCACGCAATGACAGAGCTATCATATCATGTGAAAAATCTGAGGAATACAGTTTAACTAGAGCATGAGTGTATTTGAGGCAATAATCAGAATTCACTAATGAAAATTCAAATTTAAATTTGGAAACAAATTTAAAGTGTCTTGCATGCATATTAAACCATATACCTTACTGAGCATAAATTTTGTTTTGTTTCTTTATGATTAGTCTCCCGGTGATTGCTAAGATATAAAATAACATTTTGCAGTCATCCTCACCAAGGACCTTTTTCCAGGATGTAACACTTTGTATAGATGCCAAATCTGAAGTTTGGATTTGTTATAAAAATCACAAGATAAAATTGGTAAATGGAAATAGTAATCTATTGAGATACTTTTAAGAAAATAAATGCTTTCAATTCTATCATTAAGAGATAATCCTGGGTCCATAATATCCTAGGACTGAAATTTTCTATTATTTATAGCTTCTAGAGTACTTCTCTCTGTTCCTAGTTCCCATCAGGCCCATTTTGTAAAAGGTGAACATTAGAAATGTGGTTCCCATATTCTATCAATACTGTAGAAAACTAGATTTCCTGCTACACTGAAACAGAAAGCTTCATGACATTGGTCTTGAAGATTTATTGGATTTGACACCAAAAGCACAGGTAACAAGGCAGAAATAGATGACATCGTATCAAACTAAAAAGCTTCTGCACAGCAAAAGAAATAATTAACATAGTGAAAACTTAATCTGTTGAATGCGAGAAAATATTTGCAAACTCTATAGATGATAAGAGGTTAGTATCCAAAATACAGAAAGAACTACTACTTCACAGCAGAGAAGCAAACAACCCAATTAAAAAATGGTCAAAGGACTTGAGTAGGTATTCTCCAAAGAAGATATACAAATGTCCAACAGATAAATGTAAAGGTGCTGAATGTCACTAATCATCAGGGAAATACACATCAAAATCTTAAATGAGACATCATGTCATACCTGTTAGGATGTCAATTATTAAAAGTGTTTAAAAAAGAACAATAACGAGTGTTGGGGAGGGTGTGGCTAAGTTGGAAACCTTGTACACCGTTGGTGAAAATGTAAACTGGTACAGTTGCTATGGAGAACAGTACCGAGGGTTCTCAAAAATTAAAAATAGAACTACCAGATGATCCAGCAGTCCCACTTCTGGGTAGACATCCAAAGGAATTAGAATCAGGATTTTGAAGAGCTACTTGCACTTTTGTGTTTACTGTAGCAACATTCGCAAACACCAAGATGTGGAAACAGCCTAAAAATTTATCAACAGACAAATGAATAAAGGTAATGTCTTTTCATCCACAACAAAGACGGGAACTTTGTCTCCATATTTCATACCCTGCTGTCTTGAACAAGCAAGCTTTGACAGAGTAATCACTGCTTCAGTACTTATGATACTCCTTGATAGATAAAGGTTCTTTAGGGCTCACCAATAATTCCCCTCCAGTCCCCCGATTCTCCAAGTGTGGGACAGCTGGCAAAGACTTGAATCCTCTCAGATGGAGGGAACAGATGGATGATTCTTGCTGTTGGAGCTTCAGGATCTGACATTCATCCTTAAACTCTGAACTTGTTCCCTAACACAGACTGGATTCCATTCTTTGGGCATGTTTTTAGAGTCAGTTCCCCTTTGAGACCCTGTTTGTGGTTCATCCTGTAGTTTCGAACTTACACTGACGTTTCCTGCCTCCAGACACAACCTATTGTATGAACCTTGCTGGCGGTCTGTCCCCATTAGCTTCATTCTCCTCAGCTGTGCCTCTCTTGCTTCTGTCCCCACTGATTCATCGGACAACTGCCATGTCTAAGCCTGACGAAGGCCAATAAGAGGACTGGTCTCTAAGGGTGGTGTTTAGAGGCAGTGACATTGGTTTCCAGGAACTTGGGAAGTGGCAGGAACTTAGTTAATAAGACACTGGAGGTAAAGGTCAGAGTGATACCGGGAACAGAGCGGACAAGGCTAATGCTAAGTACCCAGCAGGGATTCCTATGACTAGAGTGGGGAGAGGAAAGTAGACCGAGATCCTGAGTCCTGCACGAAAATATAATATTTTATGTAAGTTTGATTTACATGCCATCCTCCAGGAACATATTTGACAAGGGTGTGAGGATAGCTCTGTGACTGTGAAGAGTACAGGCAGAGGTGTGATTGTTTCCATTCGACTCGTGAGAATGCAGAGAACAAAGTTATCTGCTTTGAGTCAAGGCGGATATTTTTAAGAGCAGTTATTTATACGACCTGCATCCGAGTTATAGATCCAAATGTTCTAAATACCATGCCAGTCATGGAAACATTGAGTTATCAAATGAATTTGCAGACTTTCTAAATATTAATAAAAGTAATTGGGCAGCCCGGGTGGCCCAGTGGTTTACCACCTGCCTTCAGCCCAGAGCTTGACCCCAGGGTCCTGGGATCGACTCCCACATTGGGCTCCCTGCATGGAGCCTACTTCTCCCTCTGCCTGTGTCTCTGCCTCTCTCTCTCTCTCTCACTCTATGTTTATCATGAATAAATAAATAAATCTTAAAAAAAGTAATTTGCTAGTAATGTCTATTTGAAATAATTTATAAAGAGAAAAAGGCTATTTCCCCCACATCTAAGGTCAATAAATCAGATACTACTAAATGTCTTTGATGGATAGGATTGATTCACTGATTTTTCAATATTCTAACATTCCTTTCAAACGATTGTGTTAACTGTACAAAATTTCCATTTAAATTTGGTCTATTATGGGCCCCCGGGTGGCTCAGTGGTTGAGTGTCTGCTTTACGCTCAGGGCGTGATCCTGGGGTCCTGAGATTGAGTCCCATACTGGGCTCCCTGCAGGGAGCCTGCTTCTCCCTTTGCCCGTGTCTCTATCTCTCTCTCTGTCTCTCTCATGAATAAATAAATAAAATCTAAAAAAAATAGTAAATAAAAATAAATTTGGTCTATTATATTTTATTGAAGCTACAAAAATTGATTTTAACTATTATCATCTTCTCTCACAAAGCAGTTAGAAGAAACAAAAAACTTGAGAATTCAATGTAAATTGCAATAATTACCAACTGCATGCTATTATAAAAATACCTACTGTTTCTGACCTAATGTGTTTCTTAGTAATATCTTGAGTCTTGACACATTTCATGTAGGTGGACTATTAATTCTGACTACTTTAGTTTAATTTAATACTATACTATTTTGGAATGCTGTTTCTAAGTACATACGCTACTGAAAATTTAGTTTTTGAAAGTTATTATTCTGGTTTTATAGGTATGGACGCATCTGTTACTATTGTAAAGTTTATATAAAATGATCCTCTTATATTGTAGTGGGCCTTCAGATTTCAATCTTAGCTTTTTACATTATGATAATAATACTGAAATTATTTTATTCCAACTCATGGAAATAAGAAACTGCTATGTTATATTTAATTTTTAATATTAGTGCTGAAGTAGTTCAATGAATATGACCAATTATTGGAATTTGGTTCATTGAAAATTTTGAAACTTGTCTAAATTCTATACTAGAAACATAAACATTAGGATACCTAACTTTTGTCATCCCCTTAGTTTAAGATACTATTATTTAAAAGAGGTAGTAGAACTGAAGCACATATTATTTAACTTTATGTGTAAATGTTTTTTGATAATAAAACAGATATGTAAAAATGCAAGTCCTTTCTTTTTATATTTGAATAATGCTACTTTATAAAAACATAATTGTGTCTGCAAAGTTCAGAGAAGTTAATTTTGATTCCAAAAACAAACAAAAAAACTACTTTGGTTTGTCTTAACTTTCAATGACATTCTTCGGCTAATATTTGAGACCCCCACCTGCTGACATCCTGTAAGAAATATACTGCACTTTGGAATAAAGACACAAGAATACCATGGAATCATCAATGTGATGCTACTCAGCCTTAATGGTAAAACATCTCTTAGGAAGTTTTTATAGTATAAATGTCCCACTAAGAATGAGAAAATATTCCTAAATTTAACTATGGATCATATATTCCTGGGTAGCAACTATAAGAAGCATCAAAGACTTTTATAATGTTTCATAATGATGTAATAAAAATTGAGGTATTTCATTTATACTTCATTGCATTTATATACACCCATGTGGTTTGATTTTATGTCTTAAAAAAATGTATGCTTCATTAAGATCAAAACAATCGTGATTATCCCAAGTATCACTTCTATTAACAACCTTTGATATTAAATAATAATAATTTCTTAGACTTTTTACTTTGATTCATGTTTGAAGCCTGTTGCAGAAGATAACTCAGATATCTAAATAAGACCGCTGAGTACAAAAAAATGCATATGTATAGAAATACATAAAACCACATTTACCAGAATATTAATTCAACATAAACTATGATCATTAAAGAGCATAGTTCTTAATGCAAAGGTTTTATAAACAAAAATTATATTCCTCTTATTTCAATTTCACTCATTAACTAGTATAGTAAATGTTGACCCTAAGTTATACTTCTTCTACAAGTATCTTAAAATACACACGTCACTACACTAGGGTCTGGCATTGAAGATTGGAAATCAACTAATTTGATCAACTCAGCAAATCTGTAAAAACTCCTTATAGCTTTCTTTCCTTGAAATAAACTAAACCTGGCATCACACAATGAATGAAATATAAACAGACTGGATCCAGATGTTCAATCATCAAGATGCAAGATGGTTCATCTGCAGGAGAGGTATGTGATTTATGTGCTTTGACTGGGAGAGCTTTAGAATGGTAAGAATTAGATCAAAGGAGCCAGGAAAATTATCAATATAAATGCCACGCCAAGTTATTTTTTTTCCAGCCAATACCTGGAGCACTCTGTGAGTAGTACAGCAATCAAACGAACCAATAGAACTGTCTGTCATTAGTGGTTTTGCACTCATGCCCTACTAATGAAAATTGACAAAAAGACGGATAGTATGCAAAGGGGGCATAAAGGTTTGAAGTCTAAATTGAACAAATTAGCAGAGAAAGTTAATAATCTGGAAACAGCAATCGATGGCCCAAAGGAATAAACTGCTAGCATTGACTGAGTCATTATGTGAAACTCAAAGGAAATGATACACTCTAAAAATTTTGCAGCAATGGAAAAGAAAGAAGGTAAAGTTTTGTGACTTTAACTAGAAACTGGTGAGAACTGTACATGCTCCACAAACATCAAATTTACCTCAAGGGATAGAGAAACAAACCAGGTAGCCTATTTGAAAAATGATGATTCCTAAGTCTTTAAATTGAATGCGAGATGCAGTTAGCTAATTCCTCAGGTAAGAAATCAGCAGAGCAACTATACTCTGGGTTTTGTGTTTGCCTTTTTTTTTGACCTAGTTTTCAGGAAAAGTGTCTATGTTTGTAAGTTGACTATGGTACAATAATCTAAAGTGATCTCATTTTATTATTTTAGAAATGTTAATCCAAATTAATTTCTCTCCTGTATGAGATAATACAGTATAATAAAATGCATCACAGTATAATAAGACTCTTGGAGAATTAATGAATGCAATAGCAAATAGACAATTTAAAAGTGGATCTGCCCTTACAAATAGGCTCTACTTTCCCGGAATTATTATTATCTTTTTAATTTATTGATTATAGATTTAAATAATGCCCAAACAATCCCTAAATTTTACAGGAATCATGCATAGATATTTGGAATTAACCAGACTTGTCTAAAGTAACATATAAAAACATGGGTTTTGTCAAAATGCCCATTTTTGGACCATCTTTTAAATTCACACAAAAACCCTTCGATTTATATTATGGTCCTTGTTCAGAGCATTCTTTGCTCTACCCAGTTCTGTTTGACAACATTGTTCCACACTCTGAATAGTTTGGAATGCTGAAAAAATTCTGTATAGGGGCATCTGGTTGGATCAGTCAGCTAACCATCTGACTTGATTTCAGCTCAGGTCTTGAGCTCAGAGTTGTGAGTTCAAGCCCCACATTGGGCTCCATATCCAGTGTGGAGCCTACTTAAAAAAAATCTGTATGATATGATATGTCATAGGAAATAGATTCTTGGAACAGAAAGAAGAGTCAGCACTTCACATGCCAGAAGCCATTGATAGCTTGGAATTGCTGATACTGAGCACGTAGCAGAAGAGATCAGAAGCTAGTAAGGTATATATTAACATAGATCTAAAATTTTTATCTTTGTTTCACATTTGTTCTATATCTACAGGGTCAAACCAATAAATTTTCACAGAAGGCGAACAGGAATGACTAGTTAGAGTAACATGCCTAAGAAAATCAGAGGTTTTTAAATGGCACATGGACTGACCATAAAGGATGGTTCTGGGGCCCATTAGAAATAAAAGAACTAAAAAAATAAAAAATAAATAAAAAATAAAATAAAATAACTAAATCACAATAAAAAAAGTTGGGCCATGGAAATATTTAACAATTAGTTTTACAGGTGATTTTAACGTATATTCTTTGACTTGATCCTTCAATGTCTTTGTTAAAAGAATGGTTTCTCTGAGTACTTGACTATGCCCATGTCACTGCCTTCAGATAATGGATTTTGTTTGTTGGCAGGTTTGTTTTCTGTAACAAAAGGCCGAAGTATTGGGGGATAGTCTCCCTTGTTATTCAACACATCTGTGTGTTATATACAAAAATATATATTGCAAAAAATAAACCTAAGAGTAAATATAAAAAATTAAAAATGAGTAAATATCACTTTACAGTAAGGATTTTGTTTCATATTTAAGATGTAATAAATACTCATAAGTTAAAAAATTAAATAGGAAAGAGACAAATATCTTATATTCCCCAGAGACAAACACTTTCAATGTTTGTGTATTTCCATTCTTTTTGTCAACATATTGACATATACATTCTGCATATAAATATACTATGTGAGTATCTCTAAAATTCTAATTGTTTTATAAAACTTTAAAGAGGGCATGATATATCCATTTCTTCCTTTTTTTAAGATTTTATTTATTTATTTGACAGAGAGAGCACAAGCAGGGGGAGTGGCAGAGGGAGAGGGAGAAGCAGGCTCCCCCCTGAGCAAGGAGCCCAATGTTGGGGGCTCGATCCCAGAACCCCGGGATCATAACCTGAGCCAAAGGTAGATGCTTCACCGAATGAGCCACCCAGGCACAACTGTCCATTGATTTTCAACTAGATAGTTTAAATACACACACACACACACACACACAGTAAAGAATGGTAGCCTGAGGAAAGAGACCAGATGTGCGTGTTGCAAAGAGACGACCTTTCTGTGAGCCCAGGAAGCACAGCTCCATGAGAGGGTACGATCATGAAGACTCAGGGCAAGGAGAAGCCTGCTTTAACTGGGTGAGTTCTTCACAGGCAAAACTATTAAAGGTTCAAATTAAATGCATAAACATGATTCTGAGGGCAGGGGAATCACCGGCTGGAAACAACAATCAAAAATGTGTCATAACTCTCTTTTGAAAATACATCCAGGATTCCTTTACCTACTACAGAGAAGTGATTAGAGAGATGACCGTGGCCAAGGGAGAATTTCTGCTTACAAAAATAATAAACGGGTGTTACTGGGGGGGCACATTCTTGAAGGTAAAGATACATCGATTCTCTTCTATCAGCAATTTCTCTGACTTCATCACCATTCTACCATGATTCCCTTAATATCCATTCTCTTAGTCACCTTTGGAGGCACAACGACCCTTGAAAGCACATTGAAACGGACGGATAATGCAAACACAGCAAGAGAAGGTGTGAACACACTCAACTGCTCTTCTGCTTTATCTCTTGCACCAAAAGGAATTTTTAGAATAGTAAGATGAATGCTGATGAGAAAGTTAAACCCTGAGATTGTTCTTTATTCTTTTTTTTTTTAAGGTTTTATTTATTCAAGAGAGAGAGACAGAACAGGCAGGGCGTTGGCAGCGGGAGAGGCCACCGAATGCGGAGCTTGATCCCAGGACCCTGGTACGACCTGAGCCCAAGCTTAAGCCGCTGGGCCACTGAGGCTCCCCGCACCCTGACACTGTTAAGACGGCAGCATTAGAGTTCTCGAACTGTAATTCATTTTAACATGAAGCACTGACTTTGACACGGCTGAGTCATCTCAAGGATGTTTTAAAAATCATGCTTTGAATAAATCCTCATAATCATTATGCTACCAACTTTATTAAAGCTACTTGTGAATTTAATTAATTGCAAAATGGTTATTCTGTTCATCATTTAAAAAGCACATTAATATACACTTCAGATTTGGAAAAAAGGACACTACGGGCACAAAATCACAAGGAAGTTTCCCTACCTTCTGATAACTTAGAATAGCACGGTATTGCCAGAAAAGTCGGAATATTAGTATAAGAAGAATCCGTTTCTTACTTACAGTTAGTTTATATTTGATCATGGCACGACACATTAGCTTACCATTTTAAATTCTTTTTTAATTTTTATTTATTTATGATAGTCACACAGAGAGAAAGAGATAGAGAGGCAGAGACATAGGCAGAGGGAGAAACAGGCTCCATGCACCGGAGCCCGACGTGGGATTCGATCCCCGGTCTCCAGGATCGCGCCCTGGGCCAAAGACAGGCGCTAAACCACTGCGCCACCCAGGAATCCCTAGCTTGTCATTTAAAAAAAAATCTTTTTTATTAGCATGTAATGGGATTTTATAATACTCAGTGTAATTTTAACAATTAAGAAAATTATATCCAGAGGACAATTTTATGAAGCCCATAGACACAATGTAAAACTGTATTAGCATTATCTCTCTTTTTTTCTTTACTTGTGTAGCTATTATTGGATTTTTGTAAAATAGAAGAGAAACTATTCATACATAATAACAAAGAAAAATCCCCCAAAGGTGGGATAATTGATAACCTATTTCCCTAGGAAAGAGTGATGAGAAAAAATGCCATACGGTTTGTGGATGGAACTTGAGTTAGAAAGCATCCAATTCTTTTGCAACAAAACAAATAGCCTATAACCAATATATAGAACACTGGTTGTTCAGTTTACATTGCAAATGAATTTTAAAAATTCAATCTTGATTGTCGGTAATTCAGTAACCATTTGACTAAATTGAACATAAACATTTTATAATTTGTCCTCCTATGTTTAACATGTTTTTAACACAAACATGTTGAGAAATAAACATGAAGATTTTATTTTCTCAATTTTTATTCTGCTGTGAGTTGCCAGCATTATTGTCAAATTTCACTAACAAAGGAAAAAAATGATTTGCATGGATCTCTTCCATGTATGTATATCGAAGTAAAAATTATTTTCACGAGGAAGAAAAAAAGAGACAATTTGTGATCTTGTTTTTCCATTTGCCTGGTACTCTAAATTACTTATCTGGAATCTAATTGGAAAATCATTAAAAATTAGGTCCACTAATCATTTAAATCTGCCTCTAAACAGTTGGACAAGAGCAATAGTGTTTCTGTCTTTTATTATTAGTGTAATAAATGCTAATATTTGTGTATCATCTTAACCAGACTTCCCTGTGTGTGTGTGCGGATGTGTGAGAGAGACAAGCACACATTTGGTATCAATAAAAACAAACATAAAATTCTCCTTAGCTAATATGTGGGTCCTCCTCATTATTTGAAAGTGTAGACCTCATCTCGGGGCCAAAGTCCAAATATAGAATCCAGACAACCTGGGAAGATATTATTAAAGTTTGCATTATAAATGGGTAGAATCAATACAGCAAGAACTCTGTGACATTCAAGGTGAATACTTTTCAGGTGGCTCTCCACGTCCCCAGGGGGAAGCCCGGGTATGTGTGGGACTAAGAACGAGGGGCTATTAATTAGGATGCAGGTGGCTCCACTATCTGCCTCTCTGCCTCCCATTTCTTTAATTTTTAAAACTCCTGTGTTATACATACAAGTTCAGAATTGTTAACCCATCACCACATGGAGACAAATTTGCCAGTGAGAATGCAGTGCGTACACGTAGTGCCACTAACATCTTCCAGTCATTTCTAAATTTCTTTAGCTCAGCACCTTTTCTACCCACCCTTGAAGTGAGGCTGTTTCATGCATTGTAAAACAGAAAGAGTCTCTTATTACCCACTGCTTTCCCTGATAGGATCTCTAAAGCTTGCATATATATATATATATATATATATATATATATATGTATATTTATAGGAAATATAAACTTAATATGTATACACATATATATTAACATCAAAATATACATGTCAAAATATTTTATAAAATATAATATATTAATAACATATAATGATATGTTATATTAAAAATAAAATACATTTTAATATATTAAAATTAAAAGCATATTATTATATATAATAATTCACATACATTGTGGCTCACATTTCATATACTGAACTTTGTGTTGTGACAACTGCATAATGTCATGTGTTCATAGCTATAGGATCCCATATGATAAACTTGACCACTCTAGACATCCTTGGTACCCACTGATATTTTAATGTCTTGTAGTTTTACCTCTGACAGAAGGTCACTAGTTAAAACCATACAGGATGTAGACATTTCAGACCGGCTTCTTTCACTTAGAAGTAGGCATTTAAAATCCCTACTCAAGTTTTCAGATCACATGAATGAAGCCCCAGGAGTATGGATGCCGGGTAGTCTGGTAGCCCTGGGTTTAGATTTGTAAGAAAATGATATACTGTCCTCCAAAGTGGAGGTACCACTGTGCCATTTTGCACTTGCCTCAGCAATGAAGGAGAATCCCTGCTGTTGCACAACCTCGCCAGCATTTGGTGTTGCTAGTTCGCTTTTATTTTCATTATTCCTTCTAAGTTCAGCTGGGGACGTCTCTATTGATTTATCTTCAATTTCATGGGTTCTTTCCTCAGCAGTGCCCAGTAAAATGATGAGTCCATTGAAAACACACTTCCCTTCTGTTACACTGTTTTTTGATTTTTTTTTTTTTTAGCATTCCCTTTCAATTCTTAGCTTTTCCATCTCTCTGCTTGCCCTCCCCATCTGTTCTTGCATGTCCTCTATTATTGTTTTCCATTAGAGTGGTTAACATACTAATCATTGTTATTTCAATGTCCTGTCTGATAATTTTAAAATCTGTGTCCTACTGAGCTTGTTTATAAAGCTGGCTTTTCCCCTTCCTAATGTGCTTTTCCTTGCCTGTCAAGCACGCCTTATAATTTTTGTTGAAAGCTGGACGTGATGCATCAGGTAATTAGAACTGAAGTAAATGGGCCTTTAGTGTAAGGTTTTAGGTTCATTTGTCTAGGAGTTGTGCTTTGTGTAATGTTTGCCACGGTTGCAGGTGCCAGAGTCTTCATTACCTGTAATGTCATTGTTTTAAATACCCTAGATTTTAGACTTCCCTAAGAATTCTTTCTTAAATACAGTCTGAGCTGTGCAGTTCTCTCGGGCATGATTCACTGTTACTTTACTGAAATGTCGATGTGCTGGTAATGCTGGAAAGGTGTGGAGAGAAGGAAAGTATTCTCTACTTCTATGATTACATCTCAGGTTCTGTGAGGTGAAGATGTGTATCTCAGCTTCCCCCTCCTCCCTTACGTGAAATCAGAATGCTAAGCTGGAAAATTTCCCTTCCTCCAGGCCTAGAAAGGCTCTAGTCAGAGCTTCTCTTGTTGAAGAAATGTTTGTTTGGAAGAACTCTCCAGGGGTGTCTCAAAATGGTTGCCTTTTCCTCCCCTTGCCAGAAGTGCAAAGGCTGTTGTGTTCTTCCCCCCAACTGGGTTTTTACCATGAGAATGTGGTGAGATTCCTGGAGGTAAAACCCACAGACGTGTGGAGGACCCACTAAGATTGTGTCCTTCAGGAATATCCACACTGTTTCCATCAACTCGCCAGTTACCATTTAAGTGTCCCTATTGGTTTATGGCTCCAAAGGCTTGTGCTCCAGGAAAGTGGTATCAGCACTGACTCTCCGTCTTTGACTCTTCAGATTAAACTGTGATGAATTGGCCTATGTGGCAGTTAATTTTATATGTCCACTTGATCGGGCCATTGGATAGCTGGTTAAATATTATTTCTGGGTGTGTCTCTGAGGATGTTGCTGAGATTAACATTTAAATTGGTGGGACTGAGTAAAGCAGATGCCCACCTGATGTGGATGGACATTATCCAATCTGTTGAGAGGCTGAGTCAAACAAAAAAGGCAGAGGAAGGTTAAATTTTCTCTCTTCCTGACTGAGCTGACACAGTGTTTTGATTTTCTGCCGTTAGTGCTCCTGGTTCTTCTTGGAATCTATCCCATTGGCTCTGAGGCTCTCAGACCTTTGAACTACACCACTAGTTTTCTTGGGTCAATAGCTTTGTTGGAGGAAGTCATTGACAGGATGTGGTCACTTGTTTACCAGCAAGCTGGGCCTAGGCAATCGGAGGCTCCCTGCCCTGTCCTTGGAAGGAACTTTCTTAGCATCATTCCCATAGTAGGAGCTGTTCCCAAAACATAGCCTTGAGAAAGGAAGACATTAAGACTTCTGTGTGGTTTACATGACTGAACATACACTTAAGGCCTCTTTATAAGCTCTAGGTTCGTGATGGGCAGGTGTGGAACTCTATTTGCCTTGTGGCTGCCCAAGACAAACCTTGTAAGTTCCCTTGCTTATTAAAACATCCAATCTGGAGGGGCCTGCCACTTTCTTTGGTTTCTTCTTGCCCTTTGCAAATGGGCAAGCTTGTAAACCAACAAGCTTGCAGAGAGTAGATCATGGGAATTCTTAGCCTCTCTAATTGTGTAAGCCAATACCTTATGATAAGTTACATCTCATAAATATGTGTATACACACATATATACACACATATACATGCACACTCATACTATTGGCTCTGTTTTTCTGCAAAACTATAATTAACATACTCCGCAACCTCATTCCACTAAGGAGCCAAGAATTAATTCATTTTCAGATTTCAGCTTTTTCTTGTAGGAATGGGAGCAACAATATCCAAGCCTTTTACATGATGATGGTAAAAATGGAAGTCTCTACAAAGCATTTTTGGCTATCAATTTAGAAAACCTTTAAGAAAGATTGAAAAAAAAAAACATGTGTTGGGTGGATGCTTGGGTTAACAGACTCAAATGGTTGACGAGAATATTTATATATATAAATATATCAAAATTATTACTGTCCTACCTCTAGCATATATGTACAAAGATGTTTAAATATAGGGGCATTTGTAATAACCACAGAAACAGCATATATTCCCAAGAATAAAAAAAGTGGTTAAATTAATTTATAAAATAGAAAAACTTTCAGGAAACCTGGGTGGCTCAGTTGGTTAGGTAACTGACTCTTGGTTTCAGCTCAGCTCATCATCTCAGGGTCAGGAGATTAAGCCTCGCCTTGGCTCTTCACTCAGTGGACAGAGTCTGTCTGGGATTCTCTCCCTTTCCCTCTGCCCCTCCCCCCTGCACTCTGTCTCTGTCTCTCTCTCTCTAAAATAAATAAATCTTTAATAAAATATAAAAATTTTCAATAAGAATAATGAGGTAGGCATATGTGCACTGGTTAGGAAAGAACACAAAAACATATTGCTATGTGACAAAAGTAAACGAATTAAACTATGTAAGCATTTTTATTAAAATATGCACACATGTATTGTAGAAATGTATAAAAATAAACTTTTTCTGTATTTTATATATGTATATATAAACCTATGACATTCCTTAGCTTAGAACATTTCTGATTGTTTAGTTTGAAAGTAAAATGAAAAAAAAAAAGTAAAATGAAGCAACATTTAGCATTCCAAGTGTACTTTCTACCTATTAGGTCATTATATGGGCCTTCTGAAATCTATTCCTTGATATATGGATAATATACCAATATGCTGTTTTTCCCTGGCTATACATTAGACTTATCTTGAGATTCATGGCAGGCCAGTTAAATCAGAATTATCTGAGGAGGGACACCTGGGTGGCTCCGCATAGAGCATCTGCCTTTGGATTAGGGTGTGATCCTGGAGCCCCGGGATCAAGTCCTGCATTGGGCTCCCCACAGGGAACCGGCTTCTGCCTCTGCCTGTGTCTCTGCCTCTCTCTGTCTCTCATGAATAAATAAATAAAATCTAAAAAAATAAAATTAAAATTAAAAAAATAAATTAAAAAAATTATAAAAAAAGAATTATCTGAGGAAAATTTTAGGCATAATATCTTCAAAGGCACCTGTGATGATTCTGGTGAGAGCTATCACCATCCATGGATCTCTAGTTCACCAAGACAAACTTAACACACATTGTTAATATCATTTCCTTCTGAAATACCAATAACATTACAAAGTTGAAGGCAGCAGGGGAGATGGCAGCAAAAAACATTTGAAGTTTTGATATAGATAAGCAAGTAGTAACTTACTTAGCAGTCAGAAAAAAATGAAATTTAAGACAGAAATGGGACGATGCAGCAGGCTAAGCCTTGTTTGAATTGTAGAAAGCCTATGACTTCTGCTAACTAAATTAGAGGTTCAGATGGAGCAAAATATAAGGATCAGTTGAGAGTCTATTGGAACATGGGCTTCAGTTTTTCATGAAAATCTTTTATATTTAAAAATACTAACACTTCAACATACTTAAAATCTACAAGAAGTCACAGTTAAAGTTACAGACAATTTACAAAACCATTTACTTTAGGAAAAAACACAGTTAATGATTATAAATTATGAAGACTTTCTGCTCTTCACAATTCTATCATATAGGCATTTTTAACATGAACATGAATTATTTTTGTAATTAAACTAATAATCTAAGAAGGTTTAATCTTGTTAATGATTACCATTTTGAAACTAAGATTCTATTTTCTCTACTGAAATTTCAGGAATTATACTCTTAAAGTTTTTCTCTCTTCTACCAGATTATAATATAAAGATACATGTCATTATTTATTAATATAGTGAACATTTCTTACTTTTTTATGACTACCAAACATATGAGACTATGTCATGACATGCTATCCAGAATCCCCTTGCTATGTACTAAATGTTTGCATTTGCCCAAAATTCATATATTGAACCCTCATCTCCAATGTGATGGTATTTGGAAGTAAGACCTTGGTGAGTTAATCAGGATTAAATAAGGTCATGAGAATGAAGTCCCCATGATGGGATTAATGCTCTTAACAAAGAGGAGGAAATATAAGATACCTCTCTTTTTGTGCGCTCATATGAAGACACAACCATTCTAATCTCAGACCCCAGCCTCCAGAGCTGTGAGGAAGAAGTGTTATTGTTTAAACTGCCCAGTCTAGGATATTTACTACTGTAGCTCTAACTCAGTAAGACATCCCTTTAATGAAAGGCTTGCGCCAGTTGGTAAAGGTGCTGCTGGCATATACCTTTTCCTGTTAGCCTCCTCAGGGATGACTTCAACTGCAGAAAGTTACATTGACCAAATCCACATCCTTTTTAGGGAGGTTACATCCTAGACTGATTGATGTGGGGTTATAAAAGCCTAGATATCTCAACTTACCTTTTGACAACTATGAAGAGCCAATGTACTCCTGGAACTCCTTGTGTAGTTTTGGGCTTACATCAGAGTTTGACTTTTCCATCTGCCCAATCATACTTTCTTTCCTTCTTTTCTATAGCAATTGATCCTAGGGACACTCCTGACCATTAACTCCAAGTATAGAATCCTATCTCAAAAGTCTTTTAAAAAGTGAAATGTGTTTTCCAGAATCTTTAGCTGCTGACTTATCATTCCTTTATTTAGACCATCACAAATCAACATTTTATGGATCATTGGAACCCAATCAAAAAAAAAATATCATTCATTGAATTTGTGTTTCTCAAAGTTAGTTAAAATTCCAGAGCAATAATATTTTGGTCATATGCTCTGTGGCTTAGATCTTAGCAAACTGTAAACTAATGGGTAATGAGTCTTCATTGAGATGAAGTTGGGAGACACACTATAAAACTCAAGATTCCTGAATTTCCTGAATGAAAAGGATGTCATTAATATAATGTCCCTTCTTCTCCTCTAGCTTTTCAGAAGCCAGGAAAGATGGAACTCATATAGCTCAAAAAATATTCCAGAGAGAACCTTTTATATTATATACTCAAAATTATATATCCTCAAAATTATATCAAATTTTTGTGAAATAAAAAGTTTTTACGCAGTGAAGAAAACAACAAAACAAAGAAGCAACCTACTGAATAGGAGAAGATATTTGCAAATGATATATCCAATAAGGAGCTAATATCCAAATATACAAAGAACATACACAACTCAACATAATCATCATCATTCTTAGGTTAAAAAATGGGCAGAGGAACTGAATAGACATTATTCCAAAGAAGACATACAGATAACCAAGACACACATGAAGAGATACTCAGCATCACTAATCATCAGGGAAATGCAAATCAAAGCCCATGAAATATTGTCTTACAACTGTCAGAACGGCCAGAATTAAAAAGATAAGAAATGAGTGTTGGTGAGGATTTAGAGGAAAAGGAAGCCTATGCACTATTTCTGGGAATGTTAATTGGTTCAGCCACTATGGAAAACAGTATGGAGTTTCCTCAAAACATTTAAAAAAGAACCACCATATGATCCAGTAATCATACTGCTAGGTATTTATCCAAAGAAAATGAAAACACTAATTCAAATATATATATATCCAATGTTCATTGCAGCATTATTTACATGAGACAAAATGGAGAAGCAACCTAAGTGTCCACTGATAAATGAATGGATAAAGAAGAGATGGTACACACACACACACACACACACACACACACACACACTGGAATATTAGTTGGCCATAAAAAGGAAAGTTGGCCATTTGCTACAGACCTAGGAGGCATTATGATAAGTGAAATGTCAGAAGGAGAAAGACAAATTCCGTAATCTTCACTTATATATGGAATCTTAAAAAAAGAAAACAGACAAAAAGAACAAACAAATAAAACAGATCCATAAATATAGAGAGGACAAAATGATGGTTGCCAGATGAAGCGGGGTGATAAGCATAATGGATAAAGGGAAGTGGAGATTCAGGCTTCCAATTATGGAATGAATAAGTCATGGGGACAGAAGGTAGCCTAGGGAATGTTGTCAATGGTACTGTAATAGCTTTACATCAGATAGATGGGGCTACATTTGTGGTGAGCATCACTTAATGTATGGAGTTGTCAAACAGTGTGTGGTAAATCTGAATCTGATGTAACATTGGGGGTCAATGATACTTCAATAAAAAATAATAGATTAAAAAACAATTCTTTCAAACTTTTGAAAAAGTTTTTTGGCTTGAAAGAATAGATGAGTTATCAAAGTGACACAATTGGTGTTAAACCTTTCTGTTTTAATGTACTCAATTACTGGGTGTTTAGCAGAGGGAGAGGAAGAAGCAGACTTCCTGCTGAGCAGAGAGTCCCCATAGGGCTTTCATCCCAGGGCCTGGCACCATGACCTAAGCTGAGGCAGATGTTCAACCAATTGAGCCACCCAGACGTCCTCACATTTTTTCTTTATAGGTGACAAGAAGGCCTTAATGTTCCCCTCAGTATGACTTAAATTTTGGATAGGGTTTTTCTTGACTCTAGGGCCCTGTCCTTCCTTTTCCTAGAGCAATTATATTAGAAAATGTGCAATCATACCTTTTTTATCCCCTTTCAAAACCTCTCTTGCTGGTTTTATAACCCAGGAATTATCTTTCTCAAGGACCTTAGATATTAAAAAATAGGGCCCCTATCCCCAGTCTCTGTGGGAAGATAGGAGACTAATTCAATGGGCACAAATTTATAAGTACAGTTGGTCAAATGATAGAAAAACATTTCCAAGATCAAGAAAAATTCAATGTTCTCAAGGCATCCCATTGACTAACCTCAGAAGCAGAAGTAGGCAAAGAGAACTCATAGGTAAGGCTGGTCTGAGACATTTGAAAGGAAAAAGAAGAGGAAAAAAAGATTATATATGGAAAAGATTGTATATGGAAAGCTAAAGTCACTAAGAATTCTTAATATTTTCAAACATTGCTAAGAGTATCCCAAGGAAAATGTGGTCTTGGAGCATGTATGTATGGTAGATCCAAAGTTTATAAGTACACACTTTCAACTGTCAATTTCCACACCCTTTAAGAATATAGAATTGACTGTCATATCATATTTTCCACCACGTTATTGCTGTAGGAAGCAAATTTTATAGCTTCTTTAAAGTTGATCTTTTTGCCAAAGTTGCTGAATTCTAAGATTAGTCACAGTGATTGGTTGAACTATTGGATTTTCATGTACACAATCACATTATTGGTAAATAATTGTAGGTTCCATCCCATTTGAATCTTTGTAAGTCTTATTTCTTTTTAAAGGATCTGGTTTTCTAGGACAATTTTAAAGAAGCAGATAATCTGTGGTACAGTGGTAATCAGGGAAGCAATAATCTATTACAGGAAATCAGGTGGAGATAAGAATGCCAATAAAAACTTTTCCCTGAAGAATCTTTTGTCTTTTCTGGCTGTTCTCTCTATATATGCCCAGAGGCTTCTGTCTATCAAGGTTTTTCCTCTTTTCCTTAGTCTTTTAGGTCTGTATATTCTTCCCTCACATTATATCTCCAGAGTTAGATAGGGAAAAATGTCAACAGCCTATAATAATTTATCTAACCCCTTATTAAGATATACTATAAAATTATATTAAAATAATATAATAAAGATATTTCACCCTCACTTTAAGTTGTCACTTCTGTCCTTGTCACCAAAAGATGGGCAAGCTGAAAATCAAGCACTTTTCTTAAACCAAACCAAGCAGTCAGTCTTAGCAAAATATGAAGAAAGAAGGTAGAGCCAGAGAAATACAGCAACTAAGTTTGCTTATCTAGAAGAGAAGGCAATGGAATCATAATCTTATAAGAACACTTAAACAGAAATTTTGAAGACCTGCTGGAGGCTGAATGTGGACTAATATAAGAACAAGAAACCCCTGGTGGTTTCAGTCTTGAGAGCATCCCTACACTTTCATGGAGTTTCCTCCAAGATCCTTCTCCATATGAAAACTGGATAAAGATTATGGCAAGGTGGGGCAGGGGAGAAGTAATTGCTGTGAAACATGTGCAAAGCTTTCTCCATAAAGACATTCCTTAAAGCAAAGATTTTTGCCTGACTGAAATTCTAAACATTATGTTAGCTGGAAGAAAGGAATCCCTCCCCACCCTAAACCCTTCTAGCCCTTGTATGTTATCCAGGTAAAAGTGAGGAGAAAGTCAATAGAAATCAAGACCTCAAGGAAATAGATTGGGGATGCTGAATCTGAGAAGGGAATATGGACAACAGGAAAAATAAAATGACATATTCCTTAAGATTGAATAGCAACATTTGGGAAAGTCAAACAACCAAACACAAGTCCATAGAAACCTAATAGGAAGATTACAGTACATGCCCCTCTCATGCATTATTACCACACCAGAATAATATTTATGCTATTGTAAGAGTATAATAAAAGATTTTAGCAAAAAAGATTCAAGAAATAGACTTTCTGAAATAGAGAACAAAGGGAAACCTCAAAGTCAAGGGTGCAGACAATCGACAATCAAAAAAAAATTTGAAGCTCAGATCCCAAACATATTAACATAAAACCTCATATTAAAACCCATTTAATGGGGCAGCCCCGGTGGCACAGCAGTTTAGCACCGCCTGCAGCCCAGGTTATGATCCTGGAGACCCGGGATCGAGTCCCACATCGGGCTCCCTGCATGGAGCCTGCTTCTCCCTCTGCCTGTGTCTCTGCCTCTCTCTCTTTCTCTCTCTCTGAATAAATAAAAAATCTTTAAGAAAAAATAAAAAATAAAACCCATTTAAATTCCTTGCAATAAAAAATTAAATTACATAGCAAGAGAGAAAATAGAAGAATGTAAAATGTTCAAGTGAAATAAACAATGTAGCAATAAAAGGGAAACCAAATAAAAAAATACAAAAATACCCACAAAACGTTTATAAATGTGGATATTAATTCACCGGCAGCAATGATAACTTAAATGATCCAAACACATCATAACAAAAACACCAATTAAACAGAGATGGTTCTTGTTGAATAATGAAATATCCTAAAGTGTTTTATTTTAAAAAACACTTTAAATTTACAGACTTAAATAGGTTCAAAGTAAAGGGAAGAAGATATAGCATGCTAACATTAATAGATAACCAGGGATAATATACCTAAAGACATCAGTCCTAAAAATGTTTGAATGTAACAACAGGTCATCAAAATACTCAAGACAAAAAGTCATAATTAAAAGGAGAAATAGACAAACCCACTAGTATAATCAAGTAGGCAGAAATTTAATAAGAGTATTGATGACCTATACGGCACCACAAATTACTGACATAATTGACATTTATAGAATACTCCATTCAAAAGCAGCAAAACACACATTCTATTAAAGTTCACATGCAACATCCATCAAGACAGAACACATTCTGTGCCACAGGACACACCATACCTACTTAAAAGAGTAAAAATCTCAGGATATAATAGCATTAAAGTACAAATCAATAACACAAAGAAAGGTGAAATTTTACCAAATATTTTGAAATTAATCAATACACTTCCAAATAATTCATGAACCAAAAAGGAAATTTCAAGAGAGTTTGGAAGCTATTTCAAACTATATGAAAATGCATATTATTAATATAATATGATAATGTATAAGTATAATATGATATTAATATTGTATGATAATTAATATAATATGATAATGAACAAAAACATATTGAGAGGGAAATTTATAGCATTAAATGTATAGTCATGAAAAAAGAAAGTTATAAAAGCAAGAACCTACATTTTTAAAAGTAGACAAAGACCAAAAAACAAATTTAAATCAAATAGAATGGAGATGAGCAGAAATCCATTAAATTAAGAAAAACAATACAGAAAAATAAATGAAACCAAACATGGTTTAATAGGCTAATAACTGATAAACCTCTAACCAGGTTAACTAAGGCGGGAGTGGGGGCAAGGAGACACAAGTCAATCTCAGAATAAGTGGGAAGTTTGGGTTCAAGATGGTGATATAGGAAGATCCTGACCTTACCCCTCCCTTGGACACAACAAATCTATGGTAATATTGAATAATTTCCTTTGAAAAAGTCCTGAAGACTAGATGAGTAGTACCTCCACAAGGAAGGACCAGAGTCACAACAACATGGGAAGGAACTACAGACATGCTCTTTTCAACAATCTCATGGGAAGGATCTAAAAAATATGAACCTTCCCTGAGTAGAGAGGGACGCCCCAAATTAGGCATACCCCTGGGGTCTGGGACCAGGGAGATAAACTCCCTAAAACATTAGGCTTTGAAAACCAATAAGGTACAAAATCCAGAAGAACCACAGAATTGTGGGGCTCTTAAAGGGATCAAGCACAGACTCACTCACCCTGGGAGCTAGCACAAAAGCAGTAGTTTGAAAAGAGTCGAGACCATATGTGGAAAAGAACTACTGACTAATCTCAAAGTAACTGCCCAAGAGACAGAAATCTGTTGGGACTCTCCCTGGGGACAGAAGTTCTAGCAGGTGACATTTTTGCAGTCTCACTCGACTTTGTAAGCACTGGCACTAGCAGATGACATTCCGTACCTCACTCTAACTTACTAGCGCCTCTGGGTACATCTCATGTCTTGTGCCGAAGGTGCACCACAGCCAGCCAGGTGAGTGCATCCCCACCCCAGGCACAGACACACCACAGCCAAGTGAGCACCCACTCCATTGTGCCCTGGTTGCCACCCTACCACATCGCCTACACATGGGACACTCTCGAGTACCCGACTCTGGAGACCAGGCAAGATTGCGCTGTTAGCCCCTGGGACATCCTCTTACCTGTCCACTACTTCAAGCAGAGGTAAGGGTTTCACCTCATACATAGAAACAAACACTGAGGATTAGTCAAAACGAGGAGGCACAGGAATGTGTTCCAAACAAAACCCCAGAAAAAGACCTTAATAAAATGGAAATAAGTGATCTACCTGGCAGAGAATTCAAAGCGATGGTCATAAAGATGCTTATCAACCTTGAGAGAAGAATGAAAGAACACAGGGAGAATGTTATCAAAGAGAGAGAAAATAAAATACCAGACAGTAGTCACAGAGCTGACAAATACAATAGTGGAACTAAAAGAGGCAGAATGGATCAGTGAGATGGAGGACAAAGCAATGAACTTCACCCGAGTACAGCAGCAAAAGGAAAAGGAATTTATTTTTTTATATACTTTTAAATATTTTATTTATTTGAGAGAGAGAGAGAGAGATAGCATGAGCAGCAGGGGGAGAGGGAGAGAGAAAATCTCAAGCAAACTCCACACTGAACTTGGAGCCCAATGTGAGGTTCCATCCCAGGACCCTGAGGTCATGACCTGAGCTGAAACCTAGTCAGATGCTTAACTAGTTGTATCACCTCAACAATCCAGAAGGAGAAGGAATTTAAAAAGGGAAGATATCTTAAGGGATCTATGGGCCAGCATCACACAGAATAACATCCACATTACAGGAATACCAGAAGGAAGAGAGACAGCAGCAGAAAATATATTTGAATAAATAATGGCTAAAAAAATGTCTAAATCTGGGGAAGGATAAAGAATTAGGAAATATGACAGAAATATGATGAGAGTAAGTGCTGTTGGAAAAATGGCACCAATAGACTTGGTTACTGCAGGTTTGCCACAAACCTTTAATTTTTTATGAAACACATTATCTGCAAGGAGCACTAAAGTGAAGTGCCATAAACTGAAGTGTGCTTGTAGATAAACTTGTAGAAACATACAATCTTCTAAAACTGAATCCTACAGAAACAAAATATCCAAACAGACCAATTACTAGTAAGGAGATTGAATCAGTAAATAAACTCCCAACAAACAAGGCTGGGACCAGACAGTATCACTTGTGAATTCTAACAAACATTTGAAGATTTAATATCTATCCTACTCAAACTCTTCTAAAAATTTGAGTAGGAGGGAATGCTTCCAAACTCATTTTATGAGGTCAGCATCATCCGGATATCAAAACCAGAGAAGGATATTGCTCACAAAAAAGAAAATTACAAGCCAATATTGCTGATAAACATAGATACAAAATATCCTCAAAAGATATTAGCACAATGATTTCAAGAATACATTAAAAAAAGATCATATACTATGATTTAGTGGGATTTATTCAGGTGACTCAGAGTGTTCAATGTCTGAAAATCAGCTATATATAACACATGAACAAAATAAAAGCTAAAAATCATATGATCACTTTAATAGATGCAGAAAAGCTTTTGTTAAAATTCGACATCTTTTCACAATAAAAACGCTCAACAAAGTGGTTATAGAGCAAACATACCTTATTAATAAAGGCCATTTATGATAAGCCTGTAGCTAATATCATACTCAAAAGTGAAAGGCTAGAAGCTTTTCCTCTAAGATCAGGAACAAGACAAGGACACAAAAATATACAGTGGGTGGGTTGGGGGGAAGGCAGGCTCCTTAATAAATGGTGCTGGGAAAACTGACAGCTACATGCAAAAGGATAAAAATGGACCGCTATCCTATACCACAAGCACTAACTAAAAATGGATTAAAGACATGAATATAAGCCTGAAACCAGGGATCCCTGGGTGGCTCATGGGGATCCCTGGGTGGCTCAGCAGTTTGGCTCCTGCCTTCAGCGTGGGTCGTGATCCTGGAGACCCGGGATCGAGTCCCACATCAGGCTCCCTGCATAGAGCCTGTTTGTCCGTCTGCCTGTGTCTCTGCCTCTCTCTCTGTGTCTCTCATGAATAAATAAATAAAATCTTAAAAAAAAAAAAAAAGACCTGAAACCATAAAACATCTAGAATGAAGTCTGGGCAATAAGCTCTTGAGTTTTAGCAATGTTTTCATTTTTCTGAATTGGATTCCAAAGGCAAGGGCACCAGAAGTAAAAATGAACAAATGTGACTATATCACTAAATAGGTTCTGCACAGCAAGGGCAATCATCAATAAGATGAATAAGCCACCTACCAAATAGGAGGGGATATTTGCAAATCATATCCAATAAGGGGTTACTATACAAGATACATAAAGAATTTATACAACTCAACAACAACAACAAACCAACCAGCCTGATTAAAAAATAAGCAGATAATCTGAATAATTTTTCCCAAAAGGACAGAGATGGCCAACAGTCACCTAAAAGATATTTAGCATCATTAATTATGGCAATGCAAATCAAAACCACAATGACATCACCTTGTACCGGTCAGAACTGCTATGATCAAAAAGACAAGAAATAAGTGTTGTTGAGAATGTAGAGAAAAGAAAACCCTAATGCAGTCTTGCAGGAATGTAAGTTGGTAAAACCACCATGGCAAACATATGGAGGTTCCTAAAAAAAATAAAAATACAACTACTATATGATTTAGTAATTCCACCTCCAGGGTCTATCCCCTCCCTCCCTCCAAGAAAACTAATTTAAAACCATGTATGGGGATCCCTGGGTGGCGCAGCGGTTTAGCACCTGCCTTTGGCCCGGGGCATGATCCTGGAGACCCGGGATCGAATCCCACGTCGGGCTCCCGGTGCATGGAGCCTGCTTCTCCCTCTGCCTGTGTCTCTGCCTCTCTCTCTCTCTCTCTCTGTGACTATCATAAATAAATAAAAATTAAAAAAAAAATAAAACCATGTATGTATCCCTGTATTTTTTGCAGTGTTATTTGCAATAGTCAAGATACAGAAACAATCTTAAGTGTAGACTGATGTCTGAATGAATAAAAAAAAATTTATTTAGTGTGCATGTGTATACAAAGAAGATATCTATGTGTGTATATATGTGTGTGTATACAAACTTCAAGTTATAAAATAGTCATGTGGATATAATGTACAGTGTGAGGAATATGGTCAATAATATTGTATTAACTTTGATGACAATGGGTCACCAGAGTTATTGATCAGTTCACAATGTATACAAATGTCAAAACACAATGTTGTACACATGAAACTAACAGAATATTATATTTCGATTTTACTTCAATTAAAAAATGGAGCCATTCCTATCAGTTCAATGTGCATTAAAAGAAAGACATATAAATGTTATGAGCAACTCTAGGCCCATAAGTCTGATAGCATACATGAGATTTTTCAATTTCTTAGAGAATACAAACTATTAAATGCTATATTAAGAGAAATAACCTGAATAGATCTTTATTAAATATGCTCAGAAATTTTAGCCCTTCCTCCCTTCAAAAAAAGTTCTGGACTCAAAGTTTTACAGGTGAAATCTACCAAACACTTAACAGACAAGAGCCTTTTTATCCAGAAAGTAGAAGAGAATACTTTCTAACTCATTTTACAAGATCAGACTTAGAATAGAACCATAGGAAGATGTAAGAAGAAAGGGAAACTATAATCCAACATTCCTCATGAACATTGACATGCTAACAAAATATTAGCAAATCAGACCCAAAAACATATAAAAATTATAATAGATCAAAATCAAGTTGCATTTTTTCCACAAATGCAAGACTCATTCAACATTTTTGAAGCAATCATTGTAAATTATTTTATCAGATTGAGTAACAAAAGCCATGTAATAATCTATGAAGGAAAAAAATCATGAAAAATCTCAAAAAGACCCACAACACAAGAGTAAAGGGAACTTCATTAAATAAGGGGAATATGCAAAGGAAAATAAAACAAAACAACTTATAGTTAACAGTGAGAAATGAAACACTTTTCCCCTAACAATTTGGAATAAGGCAAGGAAGTGCCCCCTCAACACTGCTTTTCAACGTAATATTGGAAATCCTAGCTAAAATAGTAGGATAAAAAAGTAATGGAATATGTACCACTAGGAAAGAAATATATAAACTATATAGATTGAAAGCTTGTCCATGCAGAAAAGAAAAAAAAAGTTTTGGAACTAAGCAGTAAGTTGGCAAAGGTCAATGGTTACAAGGAAAATCTATGAAAGTCAATTCTTCTTTAATACGCCAGCAATGAACAAGAATCGGAAATTTTGTAAAGCATCACTTAAAATAACATCAAAAAATGGTAGAAATAAAAAAAAAATCCTTAAGCAGAAAACTACAAAACACCAAAGGAAGAAATAAAGAAAGTTCTAAATAAATGAACATTATTTTTTTGTCCCTGTATTAGAAGACACAGCATTACTGAGATGTCACTTCTCAACTTGGGCTATAGATTCAAAGCAACCATAGTCAAACCCCCAGGGAGCTATTTTGTAGCTATTGAAAAGTTGATTCGACAATCGATGGGGATACGCAAAGGCCTACAACTAGTCAACACAATATTTAAGAACAAGGTTGGAGGACACCCAACACCCACTTTCAAGGCTTATTATCAAGCTGCAGTGCCCGCGACAGCATAATACTGGTGAAAGAACATACAGAGATCAAATGGGACAGAATAGAGGACACAGAAACAGACCCAGCCCGATGCAGTCAGCTGAACTTTGACATAAGAGCACAGGTAACTCGATGGAGAAAAAAATAGCCTTTTCAAAAATGCAGGCTGATACAATTAGACACCCGTATGCAAAAGAAAAAGAGAACATAGAAATAGACCTTCTACCGTGTACAGAAATTATCCCAATTATATCAAAGTCTTAAATTTGAAAGGCAGAAATACAAAACATCTAGAATAAAACCTATGGAAAAAAACTAGATGACCTTGGGTCGGGTGATATTTTTAGATATAACAAAAAAACCTTCATCCATGAAGAAGAAAAAAACCCACAAATTTGATTTATTAATATTACTAAATTGTTCTACAAAATTTATTGTTTAGAATATGGACAAGTCACAGGGTTGAGGAAATTATTTGCAATTTTTTGTTATCTGAGAAAGAATTTGAAACCAAATACACAAAGAACTGAAGATTCAATAAAAGCATCCAAAAGTTCAATTCTATCTTCAGAATATCTGAACAGATACCACACCAAGGAAGGTATCTGGGTGGCGTTTGACCATACAAAGCCATGCTCTTATTAGTCATTAGGGGACTACGTATTGAAACAAGATATATTATCCATGAGACATTGAGTTCTTAAAATTCTAGGTGAAAGTAGTTTCCCACAAAGACTACATCTCCTGCAATTTCATAACAATATTTAGAAAAATAAAACTGGAGCGAGGGTAAAGATCAGTGATTGCCTCTAGCTGGAGGTGGAGTGAAAACTGACTACAGTGTGCGAATCCATCTTTCTTGGAGGGAGTGGAAACACTCTGGGAGGATTATTGTGATGGTTTCCCAAATTCCGTAAATTTATTAAAAGTCATTGGGACATTTAAAGTGGGTAAATTTTACGCATCTTATGGTAAATTATACCTCAATAAAGATGTTTAAAAGTAGTTTTTCTGCAGAGGGAAAATAAGTAACTTTGTACTGAAAGAATTATCAGGCACCACCTTAATTAAGTGATGGAACTGATGATCATCAATAATATATTAAGTGAACCCGAATCAAGGAACATTCTATAAAATAACTGGCCTGTGGTTTCCTAAAGTGTCACTAACCACTGAAAACAACCGGTTACAGATGGAAGGAAAATAAGGAGACAGGACAACTGAACAGAACAGTGGGGACACCGGGATCCTCGAGACTCGGGGGCCTTCAAGAGCACATGCCGGCCGCGGCCAGGGCTGATTCCCTGGGTTTGATCATTCTATTATAAAAAATTAAAGAAAAATATACTTATTTGTAGGAAATCCATACTCCAGTATTCACGGGAGGTAGGACACGGTGGAAGAAACCATTCCAGAGGAGATGGTGCTATTTCCGCAGCATCAACACGAGTTTAAAAATATCTAGGAGTAGGAAGAAGAATACGACCCTTTTAGTAGAAACATTAACCAGGAATCAACAATCTGTATTATTTAAGATGCTAGACCCCACCTGCGGGCACCACGTGGGGGTACCACCTGCAGGCACCACGTGCGGGCACCACGTGCGGTCACCCCACCTGCGGGCACCACGTGCGGGCACCACGTGCGGACACCACGTGCGGACCCCACCTGCGGGCACCACGTGGGGGTACCACCTGCAGGCAACACGTGCGGGCACCACGTGCGGTCACCCCACCTGCGGGCACCACGTGCGGGCCCCACCTGCGGACACCACGTGCGGACCCCACCTGCGGGCACCACGTGCGGGCCCCACATGCGGACACCACGTGCGGACCCCACCTGCGGACACCACGTGCGGACCCCACCTGCGGGCACCACCTGCGGACCCCACCTGCGGGTACCACCTGCGGGCCCCACCTGCGGGCACCACGTGCGGGCCCCACCTGCGGGCACCACGTGCGGGCCCCACCTGCGGGCACCACCTGCGGGCCCCACATGCGGGCACCACGTGCGGGCCCCACCTGCGGGCACCACGTGCGGGCCCCACCTGCGGGCACCACGTGCGGGCCCCACCTGCGGGCACCACGTGCGGGCCCCACGTGCGGGCACCACGTGCGGACCCCACCTGCGGGCACCACGTGCGGACCCCACCTGCGGGCACCACGTGCGGACCCCACATGCGGGCACCACGTGCGGACCCCACCTGCGGGCACCACCTGCGGGCCCCACATGCGGGCGCCGGCCAGGGGCACGGCCTGCCATCCTGCGGCCTGCGGGGTTCCGGGCGCCCGGGTCGCCCCCTTGCAGCCCCCCCGCCCCCACCCCGGGCCCCGGGAGACCGGCGGGCTCCACCTGGACGGGCGACGGCCAGCGACGCGGGGACAGACAAGGATTATAGTCGCTACCTCGAGTTGTTAGTGACCTCGGGTGTGTGACGCTCCCCAAAGGCCTGAGCCGCGGGCAGCTGCCTCCGGGACGTGAGTCAACCCGCACTGACAGGCTCTAACGTTTCGCTTCTAATTATTGGAAAACCAACCGGGGCGGGATTGGGAACAGCGAGGTGACTCGACACCAACACCAAACTCGCTCTTTCGGTTTTTCGTTCTGTTTTTGAGGAGGCTTCCGGCCACTCCATCTCGATCCCTCTGTTTGACGGCGGCGGACGCTGTGTTCTCTCCACACGAAATCTGGGCGTTTAGGGCGGGGGCTCATCCGTGCCTCAGGGCTCCAAGGGCTCCGAAACGTGGGCTTTCTCTGTCTTCCTAGTCGTGTTACAGATTAAAACATAATCAAAGACTGTAGGAATTCATACTTCAGCCAATTTTTAAAAAAATGTAGATATAGGGGATCCCTGGGTGGCTCAGCGGTTTGGTGCCTGCCTTTAGCCCAGGGCGCGATCCTGGGGACCCGGGGTCGAGTCCCAGGTCGGCTCTGCCTGGGTCTCTCTCTCTCTATCATAAATAAATAAATAAATAAATAAATAAATAAATAAATAAATAAATAAATAAATAATCTTTAAAAAAATATAGATATAATTGAAATAGAACTTTATATTACTGCCGGGTATACAACATAATGATTCGATATTTGTATATTTTGTGAAAGGATCAAAATAAGTCTGGTTAAAATCCACCACTGTACATAATTTTAATTTTTTTTCCTTGTCATGAAAACTTTTAAGGTTTACTCCCTTAGAAACTTTCAAATATCCAATACAGTACTATTCACTGTACCCCTCTGCTGTACATGACACCCCACTGACCTATTTACTTTACTGCCAGGAATTTGCACTTTTTAACCCCCTTCTCTCATTCTCTACCCCTGACCCCACAATCACAAATCTGTTCTCTGTATTGACAAGTTTGAGGTTTTTTGTTTCTACTTTTAAATAAAGTCTTGCCATTTGAGACAACAGGGACTGACCTGAGGGCATTACACTAAGTAAAATAATTAAGACAGAGAAAGACAAATACCATATGATCACACTTATATGTGGAATCTAAAGACATTTAAATGTATAATGTCCCCAGCTTTATTCTTCTCTTTCAGGACTGCTATGCTATTCAAGGTCTCTTATGATTCCATACAAATTCTAGGATTATTTGTATTAATTTGTGAAAACACCATTAGATTTTTGTATAGGAATTGCATTGAATCTATACATTGCTCTGGGTACTATGAACATTTTAATAGTATTAATTCTTCTAATCCACAAGCACAAAATATCTATCCATTGAGTTGTGTCTTCTTCAATTTCTTACATCAATGACATAGTTCTCAGTGTGCAGGTCATTCACCTTCTTAGTTAAATTTAGTTCTAGATATTTTATTTTTTTCTCGTGCAGTTGTAAATGGGGTTGTCATCTGAATTTCTCTTTCTAATACCTCATTATTATTGTATCAAAACACAATAAACTTTTGTATATTGATTTTGTATCCTGCAACGTTACTGAATTTATTAGTTTTAACAGGTTTTTGGTAGAATCTTTAGAGATTTCTGTGTATATTATCATGTCATCTGACATAGTGACAATTTCTTTTTTTATCATATTCCTTTTAATTTAGTTTCCTTGCCTAATTGCTCTACCTGAGACTTCCAATACAATGTTGAGTAAAAGTAGCAAGAGTGGGCATCCTCATCTTATTCCTGATCTTAAAGGAAAAGCTTCCAGGTTACTGTTGAGTAGGATATTAGCTGCGGGCTTGTTGTACATGGCCTTTAGTAAACACCCCCTAGCTTGTCGCTTTTTATGATATTCATAGAATATATACTTAATTGTCCAGTTCAACAAACTTCATACACTCTGACAAGTTTGTATCTGAATTATATTTTTTCTTTTTGATTTATGATGTTATGTAAGCAATTTAACTTGTTCAAATATCCCTAGATATTCACTTTACTAAGGCCATTGCTATTAGATTTAAGAATCCTTTGCAGGGGGAGGTGCGCTAAAAAAAATCCTTTTTAAAAGAATTACTTTATATATAACATAATTCGTCACTTGTAAAGTAGGTAATTATACAAAGGAATAACTCAAAATATATTTATTAACCCATATAATACAGTCCCCAACCTTGTATTTTACTTGGAATTATTAAAATTTTTCAAGATTATTACTCTGCTTATTAGAAATGGTTTATTGAAATTCTTAACATTTTCATCAATATCAAACAATAGTTTGATGTTGAACCACAGAATAGAAAACTTTTATGTGATGTCTCAAACAAATTTGGAAATGATAGTGAAGTCCAGAAGTCATACACGATGGCATGGCTCAAGTGGCACAGAATATGGACTCAGGAAAAATGAACTGAATTCCATTACTATCTGGCTTATGGTCCTGGCTAACAGTGTATCACCCCATTTGGTGTTAGTCACCATATTCTTTAGGTGAGAGTTTTGAAGTGACATCTAAAATCTCTTTCAGTTGTAGTGATCTCATATATATATATATATATATATATATATACACATATATATCACACTCTTTGTGATGTTTCTAAAACTAAAGTTCTGTAAGTCAATCAGAGAAAGATAAATACCATATGATTACACTCATACATAGAATTTAAGAAATAAAACAAATGAATAGAGGAAAAAGAAGGAGAGAAATAGACTCCTAACCACAGAGAATATACTGATGGTTACCAAAGGGGAGGTGGATAGGGGGATGAGTTAAATAGGTGATGGGGATTAAGGAGGGCACTTGTGATGAACACTGGGTGTTGTATGGAAGTGTTGAATCACTATATCGTACACTTCAAACTATTATTACACTGTATGTTAACTGGAATTTAAATAAAAACCTAAATAAAAGTCCTGTGCTAATTATACCTCATTTCAAATACAAATCTCAAGAAAAAAATGTTTGAATTTGTATATTTATTATTTTCATGACACTTAAAATTTATTTTAAAACACATCATTGTTATAGCTTTCATATGATATGTAATTATGATATGCCATCAAGGTATCATCAAGCAAATTATAGCCAAATATCATAGGTCACCATATAGAACTGTTGTTTGATAAAGGTGCCTTAAGATGATTCCTTTTATCAGTTATGTTTATAGAGTTCAGTTTTTCTCCAGTATGTACGCCAAGTTACTACCTGAATACAAAAGTCCTCTGAAGGTTGAACTAACATTTTATGTGTGAAATAATAATTCTTTAATTCAGACACGGTTCATTTGTTACATCTTTAGGAAAGATTTCTGCTAACTGCTAATTTCCACAAGTGACTAGATGCTGTGCTCTGGTGGGGGGGGTGTCATTTAATATTTCAACAATGGAACCATTGTGTGAATAAAGTTGATGGTGTCTAATGTACCTTGAAATGTGCCCTAAAGTAGATTTCTATTAGTAGAGTCAGGGACTTGAAAGAAAATAGGTCTTAGTTTCAAGTAAATTAGAAATCCCATACCACCTCAATTCCTTAGTGAAAAAAAAAAAAAAAAAAAACAAAAACATGTTGACTCTTAGGATGAATAATACACAAATATCCAGTGTGAAGCAAAATGGATTTTAATAGCCTCGGGTTGGTGGTATGTTAATTACTGCGCTAGTGACACTCTGGATGAATAAGACCCTCTCATGGCATATGATAACAGAAATGTAATAAAACTGAATTAGCTCAAAGTCAAAATGATGTTCCTAACTATTCAGAAGTATTTGGGGAAATAGTTAAGCTATTTTTTTATTATAAAATTCCAAAATTAAGCCTGCCAGGAAAGTGAGATGCCGAGATCAGAATGACCATAATCAATTACGTATTTGAAAATTTTTCACCAAAGGCAACTCACTAGTCATGATGGAAGTTTAATTTTTCAGAATATCCACCTTAAGTTAATAGTGATGAAGGCATGTGCAATTACCACCACTAACTCCTCTTTGGCTAAGTGAATCCTAGTTCTAAGATGTATCTAGAATCCAAGGACATCTTATCATGTCTACTTGTTCCTACTCTATGTAAGCAGCTATCTTTTCTCATGAAGCTACTCTCCTCTTTCATGTTGATTAACGGGCTATATCCTAATGTGCTGCTCTTCTAGTTTCATCCACGTGTCTCCTACATACTAATTTCCATTCATCATAGAACCTAGAGTTATCTTTAAAAACATATCAGATCCTGTCACTCTGTTTGAAACCCTGCAGGTTTTCTATTCTATTAAGAAGGAAAAGTCACACTGGGCATAGAGCCTGCTAAAGATTGTCTCTGTCCCTCCCTCCTTCCTCTCGCTGTCTCCCTCTCTAAAAAAAAAAAGAAAAGAAAAGAAAAGAAAAGAAAAGAAAAGAAAAGAAAAGAAAAGAAAAGAAAAGAAAAGAAAAGAAAAAAGGAAAAAATATAAAAAGAGAGAGAAAAGTCAAAACCTTTTTCTGGCTTCTGAAGATGACTTGATCTGACCTTGTTACCTCTCTGATTGCTTTTTCTCCCACTCTACCCTCCTCACTCTTCTCCAGTGTATAATTTATTTGTTATTCCTCACATGTACCAGGCAATATCTCAAACCAAGTTTTTTTTTCCTTTTCTCTGTGCCCAGAACACTTTTTTCCAGATGTTTATATGGCTAACTCCCTAAAAAACTTCATGTTTTTCTTTGATGAGACTTACACTGACTAACCTATTTTATACAGTAAAGTGCTAACCTGGAGTAAAATGCCACTTCTATCCTTTATTTTTGGTGACCTTACCTCTTATCCCATTTAACATGCTCTATGGTACCCCTACTTATTTTGCATATTGTTTATTGTCTGCTTCTCTACTCTAGAAAAGGGATAATTGCAATGGCGTAGCGGTAAAATGGCTCTTAAGAAAAAATAAGGCCTGCTGTGAATTGTTTGCATGATTTTCATAGTGTAAATATTCCCACCATGGCCAATTGGAGTCAATGACTGCCTCACAAACATCCTAAATAATTAATAAGATGTTCTTATAAACTAGGATCTGCCAACTCCAGTCCACCGCTGGTTATCTGTGGTTTTCATCCACAGATATATCCCAAGTCATTATTGCTAGAATCACATCAAGTGGCAGATTTATTTATAAGTTTATAAAGCAGTTCAGTACATTATATTCATTTTTGTCTGTATTTTATTTTTTTTAAGATTTCATTTATTTATGAGAGAGAGAGAGAAAGAAAGAGAAAGAGAGAGACAGGCAGAGGGAGAAGCAGGCTCCATGCAGGGAGCCCGACGAGGGACTTAATCCCGGGTCTCCAGGATCATGCCCTGGGCTGAAGGCGGTGCTAAACCACTGAGCCACCTGGGCTGCCCTTTGTCTGTATTTTAAAACTGAGTCTAACACAAGCCAGAAATAAATCAGTAATTTATGTCCATTTATATCACACTGAGATTATTCATCACTAATTAAATATTTTGATGAGAATAGAAAAGTAATAGTGAAAAATATTTTAGTTCTTAAATCGTTAAGTACTTTCACATTTCTTAATTTTATACATGATCAATACCATACATTATATTTTCCATATGGGAAGCATCTACAGCCATGCTTTACAAGCTCCTGCATTATTTTGCAAACTTGAATAAAGATAAAGCCTTATTTTCAAATTATCACTCATTAATGTCACTTCATTTTTCTTTATTTTTAAATTTTAATTTTTTTTTTTAAGTAGGCTCTACCGCACCCATGGAGTCCAACAGAGGGCTTGAATTCCTGGCCCTCAGATCAAGACCTGAGCTAAGATCAAGAGATAGATGCTTAACTGACTGAGCCAGCAGAGTACCCCCATTTTCCTTTTATAAAGGTTTAATAACATAGTTACCATCATGTATATCTATCATAATTTTTAAATCAATGATTAAATCTCATTTCATTTTCTGGGTCTACATGGTGAAATTAGCTTTTGTTATTGTTTCTAACTTACCGTGGGACCTGGTTTCTTGAAATAACCAGTTTTTACACAGATTAAAAGTAGGCAAAGTTTGCACATAGATATAAAGATATAAGTGTATTGATATCTAAAATTGAGAAATGGGATGCCTATTATTATCTAAAATAAGATTAACTAATGTTTTCTCTCCGAAAAAAGAATCCCACAATGACATATGAAAAGGTCAGAAAGAAAAACCCAATATTTTAGAGAAAATTGTGTATTTCACATTTTAAAAGTTAACTTAAAATTGAAAATAACTTTAGTTTTATATACAAGTGTTTAAAATTTGAAAATTAAAAGAATATTAAAATACCAAAGACATCCTAAGGTGTGTCACTAATGGGATAGAAAGCTTAAGATGAAAAAAAAAGGGATCCCTGGGTGGCGCTGCGGTTTGGCGCCTGCCTTTGGCCCAGGGCGCGATCCTGGAGACCCGGAATCGGGTCCCACATCGGGCTCCCGGTGCATGGAGCCTGCTTCTCCCTCTGCCTGTGTCTCTGCCTCTCTCTCTCTCTCTCTCTCTGTGACTATCATGAATAAATAAAATCTTTAAAAAAAAAAAAGATGAAAAAAAAATCAGGATGATTTTCAGACATATAAATACAGAAAAATTACAAACAATTGCTGGGATCGTGAAAGAAATTAAGTGATTTTTCAGATGTGGAGTAAAATTACATTCTCAAGTGACATTGCAATGCTGGAAAAAAATCTTCGTTGTTTACTTATTTAAATCACTTGCCAGAACCTTGAAAATTACTTGAATTATGCCCTATTTCTACAACAGATTAGGAATTTCTTTATGTATTTATGACCTGGAAGTTACTTAAGAATTAACCAAATTTGTCATTTACAACAAGAACTATAAGAAAGGCTTGAATTATGCCAAAACCAATTTCTGGTTGTTGGCAGACAATACTGCATTATTCCATTAAGCAGATCAACATATGTAGAAGATTGGCAGGACAATGAGCACCTGCGTTTTCCTGGAAGGCACAAAAGTTTTTTGTTGTTTTTTTTTCAATCTAATATGTTTTCAAATAACCAAGAGATTCTTACTATGAGTTAACTATCAGATATGATTGCATTTGGTTACACACAATAGAAAACCGGCCTATATATTTTATTTCTAGTGTTCCTCTTGTTTTCACATTCCTTAAAATTATACAGTGCACTCCTATAATTTTGTGATATATTTTAATGCCCGAGGGATACATAGTTCCTCAAATTTAATAATCCATTGTTTTTAAATTTTCTCAAAAATAAGGTAGCTATTAACAATATTGGGTTTTATTAGAGATGAACTTTAGAAAATTCCTCAGATTTTCCCAAACATAAAAGCTTTCAGAGCTTGAGATTTTATTAACAATTAAAATTGACCTTGTTAATACTGAGTATTGTTGGAAAAATATCTATTCATAGTTAGATTAATAAATTCCTGTTGCTCTGTTATGTAAAGCATACTCATATTTGAAGACATTATTTTGTTTTTTACTTCATTTTAATATATCTAGTATGTCTTTCCTAATCAGCTGTCATATAGACCTCTCACTATATGTAATTTTCAGCTTTTTTCATAGATGGCTTCCTATCCCACTAGAATTTACCCAAAGGTGCCCAAAGTGATTTCATGTACACCATATATCCTAAATGTTATATTACCCCAATCTCACAGACCAAATTTTATGGATTTCTGGATTTCTGGAAAGCCTTTAGGTAATCTGTAAAATGATTGACTATGAGTGTTCTTTGTGGCCCTGAGAACAGTCTACATGCACATATATAATAATATAATAGACAAATCAAGTGACATAAATATGGAAACATTTAATTAGCATAAATTTCTGTAGACTATATGTGATAATATTAAGAAACAGTAATGTGTAAGCTATTCAAATGCATTATCTCATCTTTCTCACAATTTGTCTATTTTAATAATTTCAGGAGTCCTGTAACTTTTAACTAACTCAAGAATTAAATTGTCAAGGAAAAAAAAATTAAATGGGCGAAGAATCAAAAGATGGTAATAACTTCATTAATCTAAAATATAAAAATTATGATATAATATGGTGAGACACTTAGTTTAACTGCCCAATATTTAAAACTAGAGCTTACCAGGGGCATCTAGATGGTTCAGTTGGATAAGCATCTGATTCTTGATCTCAGCTCAGGTCTTCATCTCAGGATCATGAGTTCAAGCCCCATGTTGAGCTCCATGCCGGGTGTGGAGCCTACTTAACAAAACAAACAAAACAGTGCAGTTAAGATTTTTTAAAGATGTAATAATCTCTTGGGAAATGTTTTACAGCATTGACGTTGTGGGTAATTTGTGGATTATGAAATCAATTTAATGGTCTTAAAACATAGGACAGAAAATATGAGAATGAAATGTCAGTAGTAAGGTTTACTTACTTATTAAACTTTATTTTAGTTGTGTTTGTGTCACCAAGAAAGCACATTTTTGTCTTTGTGTCGCAGCCAAACACTTTGAGTATCACTGCTCTCAGGCATAGATCTGGGAGTGAATTGGCTTGGTCATTGAGTCAGAGCTTTTTCAACTGTACTACATTTTTTATTGTGTGTGTATATTTATAGACTCACTAAAAATCTATAAGAATTCTGATTAATTCATAGGTCCTTTAATAGTTAATACTGGTGAATTTTTTTATTGCTACACTAATAGAGTTAAATATTTTTTATTGTATTTTCAATTTGTACTACTTCCTTACTAAGAAAGCTGTGCCTATATTTGTACGCTTATGGCCATTTGTGTTTCCTCTCTTGTGAAATATGTTTGCTTACATATATTTTCAAAAAACATTATGAAACTGTTTTTCTTTGTTTCTATTTTATTTTTCCATCTTTTCAAAACAATTTTTAGTGTTCTTTAAATAGGCATGCTTAGGTAGCTTAGATAGCTTTTACTATATTATATATGCTGTAAACCTCTACTCTGAAGGTTAGATTTTTACTTTCTTCATAATGCCACATGACAAACATATGTAAGTAATTATAGTTGAATTTATAAAAATCTCCACTTATAGTCAGTGCATTTTTCATATTTTTAAAGAAATATTTGTATCATATATCATATATCCATAAGCACAGATATATATTCAAAATAGTTTAACTTTTTTCCCTTTGCCTCTGGATTTATTTTTCCATGTGGTTTGGTTTAAGCCTCATGTCTCACTATTTTTTCCAAAAACTTTAAAAATCATTAAATGAAGAATTTGTCTTTTTCCAGGTTGCGAGTCAAGCTCTGCCAGTAATTACTTTCTATGTATGGATCTCTTTGGTAGTTTAATATATGATCCTGCTTTTAATCATTTGCCATATCATCTTTTCCTTTGCTACACTCGTAATTATTGTAGTGATATATCAAGTATTAATATCTGGTGCTGGTACTTAACCTGATGAATTTTTTTAAGTTCTATTTAGTTTTATTGTTTTTAATTATTCATTTCTTTTAACTTTCTTGTACCCAAATTAGATAGCTTCTATGGTATCAATTTATATCAAGTATTTTATTTTGCTTTAGTCAAATGTGTGGAATATTTCCAATATTTTGGTCTTTATCTGACACAACAGAAAGAATAGTTATCCTAAAATCATTTCCTTGAAATTCTTAGAAATTCAATGATCCCATTAGAGAATTGTATGGTAACAGATGATGCTACACTTATGGTAAACATAGCATAATCTATAGAGTTGTTGAATTACTATATTGTGCGCCTGAAACTAATGTAATATTACCTGTCAACTGTACTAAGAAAATCTTATAACTTCTGAATAAAGAAAAAGAAAACTTTCTTTAAATGCCAACTTGTTCTATTCTAAGCACTTAATCTAAAGTTAAGTTAATTGATTTTTGTGATCTTTAGTTTCCTCATACAAGTTTGATTAATATAGATTTTAATGCCATTTGGTCGTTGGTATTTAAAATTAGCTAATACATGCCTGATGCCCAGTCTGCTCTATTAGCACCATTAGTCATGATTCGGATTAACAACTTCACTGTCTACATTCAATTTCACCCAGCTCCAAATTTCCTTAGCTTTTGTGAAGACTGTTTTCCAATTTTAATTTTAATTAAAATTATTTTTAATTTACATTTTAAAAAGTTAGCATACAGTGCAATATTGGTTTTTGGAGTAGAATTTAATGATTCATTGCTTTCATACAACACCCAGTGCTCATCATAACAAGTGCCCTACTTAACACCCATCACCCATCCAGCTCACCCCCCTCCTATTTTCCTCCATTAACCCTCAATTTGTTCTCTATCGTTAAAAGTCTCATATGGTTTGTTTTCCTCCCTCCTTTTCTTCCTTTCCCCCTTCCCATATTCTCATCTGCTCTTTCTTAAATTCCACATATGAGTGAAATTATGTTATTTGTCTTTCTCTGACTGACTTATTTCATTTAGCATAATATACTCTAGCTCCATCCATGTCCTTGTAAATGGCAAGACTTAATTCTTTGTGATGGCTGAGTAATAGTCCAATATATATATATATATATAGTGATATATATATATATATATAGTGATATATATATATATCACATCTTCTTTATTCATTCATCTGTTGATGGACATTGTGAAGATATAAGATAGGAAACAGCACAGCGTGTATAGCAATAGCATGAATAGAATAGGAAAGTCCTAACTTCCAAGCACAAATTCTCCTGACTCAGTTATTCTGTATTGCCTGTAAGGTCACTGCATGTGATACTGAGGTGTGAAATAACTTCAAATCAGAAAAGCAGTCATCACTGTAGTTGACTTCAACTTTTCTCTCAGGAGTATGTAACTAGCCAGACTTGCAACACTTTAGAGTATGTCCTAGCTTTCATCCTCCAGTACAGCTGTAACTTAGTAATACCAACTAGTTAAAACCTATCTGGGAGATGTAGGTGTCTGGTCCGATGTATAAATCTTGGCCAGATTATCAGCCATGTTGGACCTAGTATAGGTAAATTCGTAATAATTTCTTGAATTATTGTTTCAAAGAGAAAGCAGAGAATCAATTTCTTATACATTATCTCCCTGAAAGATAGGGAACAGAACCAGTTATTAATCATTATCCTCCCACATTCAATTGCTAGCTGAGTGTTTACATACAGAAATCTTAATAATATTATCATTAATAATGTAAATTTAGTAGTTTTACTAAATGTTAATACTATTTAAATATTAAATATTAATACTAACTAAAATTAATATGAAATATTAATTTACATTAATAATGTAAATTTAGTTTTATGTATTTTCTGTTTGATATGTAAAGTTGAAATAAAAGCAATATCATATTTTTATCATAAAGCAACTGAGAAATTGTATTCCTAGCAGTATGGTGGAAAAAGACCTTCTGAAGATGACTCTAATATGAATAGCTCCTGGATAAACTGAAATAAACATTATTTTGTTGCATTGCTAGATTCACAGTAGAGATCAAAGCCCTTCATAAAGGAAGAAAGGAAGGAAAGAAGGAAAGGATGGAGAGAACAAAGAGAAAAAAGGTAAGAAAGAAGAAAGGGGAAAAGATGGGGAAGAGAAAAAAGAGTAGAGGCACCACGAATAATGAAACTCTTGAAACAAATGTTTTCAGTTCCGTGGGATCAAGAGATTGACACTTTGAAAACATCACAAGTAAGAGAAACTAAATTTGAATTTTCTAAAGTAAGTCTAGCACTGAGAAAAGAACCAGATTTCTCTCAACGCAGTAGCACAGTTTGGTCCCTACTTAAATGATATTTTAAATCCTTCCTATTTGGGGTTAAGATTTCCCAGTTTAGACCCTCAGAATATTCAGAGATTAAATTCAACAAAATAAAACAAGCAAAAAGGCCAGCATGAGTGAGAGTCAGAGAAAAATACAGAAAATATTTAGATCACTAAGGATTTTAGATATCTGAAATTTTAATTTACAATATTGAATAAGTATGTTAAATATGTTTGAAGAAATAGAAGAAGAAATATAAGTAATGGAGTAACAATATGTCATTAAAAATAATAAGGATGATTTGAATCCAAACATAATACCTCTAGAAATGAATGACAAAATTGTGGAAAACAAAAACTAGCTGATAAGATTAAAATAAGACTATTAAATAACCGATGAGAGAATCAGATATCTGGAATGAACCACAGAGAAATAAAGAGATTAAAAATATTAAGGTGAGATCAAAAGATATAGAAGAGAGATGAGAAGGTCTGCATAATACCAAAGAAATGAAGATCAAAATCTAAAACTTTCATAAGAATAGAGGTATTCTTAATATTTTATGTCTATGGAATTAGAAATTTTCTTGAAATATAAAAAGCTAACATGTAAAAATTTCTTGTATTCAAGGGATATCAAAAAGGAAGTGAAAATAGAGACTATAAAATGGAAGAAATAATTTGAAATAGATGCATTTTCAATGAGACTATATGCTAAGACTATAAGAAACTCCAACAAATTCATATGTAATAGAAAAATAATAGCAGGGTCTGCTGCTCCCTTTGCTAATGGCACAGGGTCGGGGGGCCTGGGAGAGCAGGGGGGCGAGAAAGCAGAAGCCTGGAAAGCTGTGAGGCAGCATGGCTGAGGGGACCAGAAGCTTCTGGAAGTCCTGACAGCTGCCCCTTCCGCATGTACTGGGACCCCGGGTCCCCCACTGCTGGCCGGTGGTGTGAAAGGCTGGGCATCCATGGGCGGGGGGGTGGGGAGAGGGGGGGCAATCTCACCTTCTCTCTCCACACCCCCCACCCCTCCGCGTGCATCGCTGGCAGGTCTTGGATGGCCCCCTGGCCTGCTCCTCTGTCCCCTCTGCTCTGCTGTCCTGTCCCCTCCCTGGCTCAACGTCTCCACCAAGCACTTGGTTTATTTAGAGAAAGGAGAATAAGGAAGGGGTGAGAATTAAAAAAAAAAAAAAAAAAGTAATAATTCTAATAATTCTATTCTATTTGTCAATAGAATTTGACAAAGTCATGTCAACAAATAGCTTACAAAAAAGTAAAATAAGGGAGCACCAGGGTGCCTCAGTGGTTGAGCACCTACCTTCTGCCCAGGGGTGACCCTGCGGTCCTGGGATCCAGTCCCACGTCAGGCTCCCTGCATGGAGCCTGCTTCTCCCTCTGCCTGTGTCTCTGCCCCCCCCCTCTCTCGTGAGTAAATAATTAAAATCTTAAAAAATAAACAATAACATTGGAAGTAACAATAGACAAAGTATTCAACCTCATCAAAAATTAGAGAAGTGCAAACTAAGACTACATAGGATACCAGTTTAAATCCATTAGATTGTCAATAAATGGTAAGACATCAATGCCTGGGCAAATAGCTGAGAGATGGGTACTTCTGGTATACCTGCATTGGCATCAATTCTGAAAATCATATAGTATCACGGCTTAAAATTTAAAATACTGGTTCTCCCACTTACTAAATTTAATTTCTGTGTATGTACCCTAAAGAAACCCTCGTAGACATGGATCAGGAGACTTCATAAGAACGTACCGGGCCGAGTAATATTCCATTGTATTTTACTCGGTCAGGTATGTTCTTAAGAAGTCTCCTGATCCATGTCTACGAGGGTTTCTTTAAAAAAAAAAAAAAAAAAAAGAATGTACCTGGCCATCTTGCTTGTATTACCAAACAAACAAAAACAAAAAGGAAAAATGAAAATGAAAGCAACTCAAAAGTTTATCAACATAAAGAGTGGGTAAGAAATAGTGCTATACTAATGCAAGGGTGATCTTAAAAATTAAATATTAAAGATCCACATCTGCATAAAACATCATAGACATTTAATGTTGGGTTAATAAAAAGCAAGCCACACAGGATAATTTAGACTTAGATATTTGAGATAAGTCTCAAAAAAATAAAAGAAAAACTACGCTTTGTTTTGGATTCATATATACATTGTTTATCATTGAGGTTCAGACAGAAGCACAGAAACATCTCTATTTATAGGAGGCAGAAAGAGATTAATACAGGGAATTAAAAGCTCACAGAATCCCCCGAAGAGAGGAGTAAGCAAAGAATGGGGAAGATTGCACTGACTTCAGAATATCAGGAGGCTATAAAATCTCAGGAAAATCCTTAGTATTCTTACTGGCTGGTAGGCATATATCAAATGGATGATTTATATTAAAATACATATATGCAGTTAAAAAGCCTCCTCTTTGGACTCTGCCTTCTAAATATTACATGTTTCTGGAACTCCTGCGTGGCTCAGTGGTTGAGCATTTGCCTTTGGCTCAGGGCGTGAACCCAGGGTCCTAGGATCCAGTGCCACATGGGGCTCCCTGCATGGAGCCTGCCTCTCCCTCTGCCTGGGTCTCTGCCTCTCTCTCTCTTGGTCTCTCATGAATAAATAAATAAAATCTAAATAAATAAATAAATAAATAAATAAATAAATAAATAAATAAAAACATGTTTCTCAATATCAAAGTCTAACCCAAAATGCTCTTCACAGTTGTGTCAAGAAACACAGATCTTGGTTTCTTTCTGATGAGATGGACAACATATGAGAAGATAAGTCAATGCGGTAATATAAGATGATAATCTGGCACCCTGGCAAATGTGTTTTCTTTTTCATTAAAGCACTGATAAATACAAAATTCAGGGTATTTGCTATGTCTGTGTAACAGAGGGCTAGGAAGTTGGAGGAACTCATGTGTACAGTCAGTCATAGGCACTGGCCGAGGTCAGTATTTGAGTCCAGTGGTACAAGTTTACCTATTTCTATGCTTTACAACTTTCACCTTTATTCCATCTCACCAAATAAAAAGCTCACTATAAAATTTGAAAGACTGGAAGAATATTTTATTTAAATATTCAAAATCCAAGCTATGTTTACAAGTACATGGATTTAATTTACTGCAGTGCGAATGTTAAAGTTGCATCAGCACATATTTTAACAATGTAAATGTTTTGATATATTATATATGGATATATTAAATAAGTACTGTTTACAAAAATATCCTATTCTAATTCAAAGTTGCCCAAACAAATCACATTTGTTTTTGCTCTGTTAAAATATATTAATAATTCTATATTTTTTATCTGAGTTTCTTTTTTGAGTGCAAGAGAAATTGATTGTTCCTAGAAACAAAGAAAGATGATTCTTAGAAATATCCCAGAAAACAGCAGTTAGAAAATTTAATATACGGATTCAGGTATTAATCAAAATTTTCACAGTAATATTATTTGCTAATAGAAAAATATCAAGTTTTCTTTAAGCCTATGTAAAATGCCTCTTTACTCCCTTCAAACCAGGAGCCAAAGAACTTATTTTTGCCACATTGCTATTCCAAAATTGCCTAGGAATTAAAAAAAAAAAAGTATTTCCCTAAACTAGACAAAACCTCTAATTTATAAAATAATGTTAAGGAATATATAAAAGGACACCTAAAGGAATAAAATCAGGCTTATTATAAAACTAATTAAAGTAAAATAATAATTATAGTAAGTAACGATCTTAATAAACAACTTCTAGTTATAAAAATAATTATTTTAATGTACCCAAAGAAGAAAAAAAAAGCAAATGTGTGGTCATTTTGAGATCATCAGACATTGATAGATAAATTGTCATTGTTTCTAAATGGGAAGAAACTTTATTTCAAACTCACAGAGGTAGTCCTGGTTCTCTCTGCTTCTATATCAGGTCAACTAGTAGTATATATACATACATATGTGAGATACTTATTAAAGCACTTCAGTGGGAGCTTTCTGGAAGTCCTTATTATGTCTCTTAAGTCTAGAACATAGTGTTACATAACAAAGGCCTTCATTCTTTAAAAAAAAGCATATTTAATATATTCTTTCATTAAAATGGGCATCTGGAAGAAAAGAATTTTCACTCCCAAGAAAAAAAATATTCTAAGTTCAATTCATGTACTTTAAAAGGTATTAACTGAATATATGTTTATATACCAATATATGTACATATATATATTTATACATACAGATACATAGTTTACTTATCTGAAAATGATAATACACCATTTTATTTTTTAAAAAAGGGCAAATTCTACAGTGGAAAAGAAAAAAGAATAAATGCATTGGTAAAGCACCAGCTACTGCATAGCTATTCTCTGCTCCTTTCTCATGCTGAGTCCTTTTCATTTGCTGAACAAATAGCCAATTGCTGGTGGAGTGAGTAGAACTATTCAGCTGTGCCAGCTACTACCACCTGCTGTAACTAATTAAGTGTGATTATAAGGTAGTGAAGAGGTGGCAACATTATCATAACCACCTGAAATTCTTGGTTTGAGAGCATGCCCAGAATCCCAGGGCATTCCACCAACAAAGACAAATTGTTCAATTCCTACAGAAGGTCTCTGAAGTCATTTATTTAGACCAATGGTGTTGTTTTTTTGTTTGTTTGCTTGTTTGTTTTTTTGGCTACCGATAATACCAGGTAAATTAGTGAATCAATATATTTAATCCGATATCAGATCATTCAAATCAGCATGGAAGTCAAATCAACAGCTATAATCCAGCCAGTTAGATTTCATTTCTTCCCATAAAAAAATATTTCATTTATCTAGAAAGAACATATGCCATTTAAAGTAGAAATTAGTCTCCCAAGATTATTTGTATTACGAGATTTATCCAAAATTTTTGATGTCTCGCAGAACAGCTCTAAATGAGTAAGGGTATTTTTGATAAACCTCAGTCGTTACAATGAAAGTTGTTAACCCATCTAAATGTAAAGCAGAGCCTATTGAAACCAATTCAGTTACTTTATCAACATTACCTGATGTGACTTATTGGCACTGAAAATAGAGTCCTCAGGAATATAAAATGGAAATACTCCAGAAATGGCAATTAGGCTTGCAGTCTTCCAGTCAATTCTCTCTCCCTCTGTGTGTGGAACTGTGATTAATATTTGTAATGTTTGTGGGATTGCCGAGGCAACATTCAAGAATATTAATGGATACAAATATAAGCACATCAAGGAAATCATTTTACAAATTTAGGCAAAAAAATTACCTACCAAAATATTTAAAAAGTGGGAGCAAAGAGTTCTTTTAAACCTATATTGCTCAGGTAATTGCTTTATGGGCCATTATTTGTAATGAGAAGGCTATGTCCTTTTTAAACAAATCGTTTAGCAGTTTTTTTTAATCAATTCCAGATCCAAGTTGTTTATCAGATATATGACCTGCAAATATGTTTTTCCATTTTGCTTTGCATTTTGTGGTTTGTCTTTTTAGAGTGTCTTTTACTTTTTTTTAGAGGTTATTATTATTATTATTATTATTATTATTATTATTATTATGTTAGGTGAAAAGGGAGGGGGAGAGAGGAAGAGGAGGGAGAGAATCTCCATGCTGGGCATGGAGTCTGACACTGGCTCAATCTCAGGGCCCTGAGATCATGACTTGAGCTGAAATCAAGAATTGGAGGCTTAACCTAGGTGTCCCTTTACAGTGTCTTTTAAAGAGTAGAAGGTTTTAATCTTGATGAAGTATAAATTGTTCTTTTAAGCATCATATCTTATGCATCATATCTAAAGAAATATTTTCCAAATCCAAGGTGATAGATTACTTCTAAAACTGTTATAGTTTTAGGTTTTACTTTAGGTCTGTGATCTGTTTTAAGTTAAATTTATATATGGTATGAAGTATGTATCAAGGTGGGCTTTTTTTTTTTTTTTTTTTTTTTTTGCAAATGGATACCTGATCTTTTCAATACTATTTATTAAAAAAAAACTATACTTTCCTCACTTAAGTTGCTCTACATGTTTGTCATAAATCAGTTATCTATATACTTTTGGGTATACTTCTGGATTCTCTTCTGTTCAGCTATCAATTATCTATCTTACTGACAATTCCATAATAAAATGATTACTGTAGCCTTAGAATAGTCTTAAGATAGTGTTAAGTCAAAAAAAAAAAAAAGTGTTGTCCTCCAGTTTTATTTTTTCTCATATACCTTCTCCAGAAGAAACCTAGAATTAGTTTTACCACTTTTCCAAACTTGTATAGATATTTGAATTGGGATTTTGTTGAATCCGTAGATCAACAATTGTAGAGAGAACTGATATGCAAACTATATGCGGTCTTCTGATCCATGAACATTATACAGCTCTTCATTAATTTAGAACTTCTTTAATTTCTCATAGCTACATTTATTTTTAGTATAAAGGAACTTCACATTTTTGTCATATTTATTACTATTTTATTTTTCAATACTATTGCAATAGATATTATTTTATTAATTTCAATGCCTTATTGTTTTTTTACAACTAAAAAGATCAACTTTTCATCCTACACACTAAAGTCACTAATTAGTTCTGGTAGGTGTTTGTTTATTTTTTGTTTCATTTCTCATTAGATTTTCTACATGAAATATCATGTTATCTTTGAATAAGACATGTTTATCACTTTTTCCCCAAACTGAATGACTTCTATTTTTTTCTTATTATATGGAAAGAGCTTTCACTATAATTTTGAATGAACATTAATTGCTCTTGTGCCTGATCATAGGTGGAAATCAACCAGGCTTTCATCAGTAAGTGTGAGGTTAACTGTAGCTTTATCATATATGACAAAGTTCCATTTTACCCTTAATTTGCTGAGACTTTTCATCAAGAATCATTGTTAGATTATATAAAATGTTTTTCTGCATCTATTGAGAAGATTATGAATATTTTCTCTTTTTTAGGTTCTTAAAGGTTAATTATACTGGTTTATTCTTAAATATTAAACTAACCTTTAAAATTTGCTTGAGTGATTTTTTAAATTATTATACCTATTTTCATGAGAGATATTGGTCTGTAATAAAATTTTCTTCTACTTTTCCTGCCTGACTTTTACATCAGGACTATGCCGGCTTCGTATAGCAATTAGAGAAATATTCTCTCCTTTCCAACTTTCTGAAAGAATTTTTAATAGATTGGATATATTTTCTCCCTAATTGTTTGCAAAATTTACCAGGGAAGCCATCTGAATATAGAGATTTCCTGGGAGGAAGATTTTCTCTAATAAATATACAACTATTTTATTACAAATTAATAAGTACAAAGCAGTCACTGCATTAGAAATTGAGCAAAATGCTTGAATAGGCACTTCATAAAATGTAATACAAGAAATGGCAAAGTAACAGAGGCAATACACAATCAGGGTAAAGCAAATTAAATCTACATTGAAATTCTAAATGATACGTGTGACATACAAAATGTAAGTGAGGATGGAGGCTATGTGGAAGGAATTTCCACTCACTCTATTTGTTAGTGTAAATTTATAAAGTCACTTTTAAAAGTTGTTTGGTAATGTACACTAATGTTGAGCATATACTTCTTATGTGATTCAGCAATTTCAAACTTCACACCCAACAGATTTGTGTGACTCGGTGTCAAAAGACATACACAAGAAAGTTAATAGCATCTTTTGCAATAGCCAAAACAATAGAAACAAAAATAAATTAGTCAATTAAGAGAAATTAAAGTCAATAAGCAGCAATAAAAATAAATGAACCACTCAACTTACAACATTATGGATGAATCTCAAAGACATCAATTAAAAGAAATTAGATATAAAACACACAGCATATGATTTCTTGTGTATAAGCATTTTTTTTAACTCTAAGTTATATTATTCAAGGAGTCATTTACAGCCATACCACCCTGAACGCGCCCGATCTCATCTGATCAAGTAGTAGGTTTTCTTTTTCTTTTTTTGCTTTTTTTAAAGGATTTTGTTTATTTATTCATGAGAGACTCAGAGAGAGAGGCAGAGACACAGGCAGAGGAGAAGCAGACTCCACGCAGGGAGCCTGATGTGGGACTCGATCCCAGGACCCCGGGATCACGCCCTGGGCCGAAGGCAGACGCTCAACCGCTGAGCCACCTCGGCACCCAGTAGTAGATTTCCTTTTCAGTTTTCAATGCAATGTTATTGCATAACAGGGTAGTATGTCTGTGGGGAGGGACAGGATTATGATTGGAAGGAGAAGGAGGGGGCCTGTGGTTGTTGGTTATATCAACCTTTTCTTGGTTTCGTATGTTGTGCTTTGCAGTAAGAACAAGAGATTTTTTTCCCTGACATACAGCCACGCAATCTGAAAGAAAACTGTTTTTCAAAATGTTTATTAATTACTGAGTAGTTACAATGTAAAGTTAGTTCTGAGTAAGAGCATTTATTTCAGTGAGAATCAGTGAATTATAATTTATTAACATAGCTCCCTAATTTTCAAGATAGACCTTAGATTCTTATTGGCTCTGGTTAAAGCTAAGAACATTTTCAGGAGACAAAAAAAGCAATGAAAGAAAATCAAAGATACACTTGACCTCTGTTATATTTTATTTACAATCTACCTAAAAAAAAAAAAAAAAAAAAAAACAAACTTGATGTCAAAAAAAAACCCGAAATTGAAAAATACCAAACCTGAGCTTTGTAATTGGAGCCCAAAGTTGGCAAAATAAGCAACTGGATGGAAGCAGCAATGATGGATGATGGATGCAAACATGCTCAGAACAAAGTATTTTTTATATGCTAATTTAGAAGTAAGGATTGGAAGCCTATGCTAATCACAAACTTGAGTTATGTTAATTCCACAAACTTGAGTTATTAAGAAGGATAGAAAGAAATGTCTACTACATAATATTAGTTTATGGATCATTGGTATCATATTCTATAACACATATAATATATCCTACTATATAGTATGCACCATTAGAAACATAAAAATATTATGGAAATGAATTTTTAAAAGCAAATGCATATTCAGGTATGTGGGACCACAAATAACTGACTATAGAAAGATAATCACACCATAATGACTCTACTTTTAAAGGAAGATGATGCTTAATAATAATTCCTCATCACTATAGGACATTCTACAATTCTTCTCTGACTTATTATTAGAATAAAGTAATTAATTTAATGAGCAAGAAGTCATATTTCGCTGATACTTACATAAAAATGAAAATCTAGGGACACCTGGGTGGCTCAGTGGTTGAGCATCTGCCTTTGGCTTAGGGCGTGACCCTGGGGTCCTGGGATCAAGTCCCAGATCGGGCTCCCCGTAGGGAGCCTGCTTCTCCCTCAGCTTTTGTCTCTGCCTCTTTCTGTGTCTCTCATGAATAAATAAATAAAATCTTTTAAAAAATTAAAAAAAGGAAATCTATGTAGCTGAACATCACATATGATTGTATAAATGTTATGCTGTTTGATACTGCACAACTATATAGGAACATAAATGAGATAAAGGTGTATTACAAAGTTTTGAAATTTAAATAATTTTAACTGGGAATTTAAATTCTTCATGCAAGAAAGAGAAACAGACATTTGTGAAATTATTCCCCATTAGCTCTTTGTTGATAGCATTCAGTATGACATGTTTGTTTTTTTTTTTGCTCATCTGAAATCTCATACCGTTCAAGTCTCTTTGAACATACCAATAGCAAGAACATACCTATTTAACTAACTAACTAACTAAATAAATAAATAAATAAATAAATAAATAAATTTCAAGTACCACTTAACATTTTATTCATTTATTTATTTATTTGGTCAAAAGCAATTTATAAAACAAAACCCATTAAAATAAAAAAAAATGTGTGCTGCTTTTCAATACACATTGTAATGCCATCTGATTTACAGTTTTCAGAAAGTAGTGAATGCCTTAAGACAAAGTCATGCCAGTGAAGAAACGCTTATGCTACACTTGTACTTTGCCAAGCATAGAGTCTACATTACTTAGCACAGAAGCGGGTCGACTGAAAACTGTGGGCATTTGGTGGTGATTAGAAAATTTCCCTGCAAATTTCCAAAAATAATTTGTCTTTAAGGTAATCAATGGTAGATCTAAAGCTTCAAAATGTCTCTAAGGGATAGAAAATAATGTCCATATCTTACTGATAGGAAGCCTGCACTTATGAGGAAAAGGCCATATGCTCCAATGAAATGCATAGGAATAAGGTGTGTCTGACTGTAATCAGGTAAAGTCATTTGGAGAAATAAGCAAGGAACTGGTCCAGAGTATAGACAATTGAAAGAAAGGGGGGCCTGGCCCAGCAATGCCAGGTGAAATAAAAATAATGCTATTGTTGAGTTAATTTTTTACTCTTTTCACATTAGTTCCTGCTACTCTGAGTTATCCTAGCTCACTCAAGTCTTCTAATTATGTTCACAGGAGGAAAGAAGCTAATATGCTAATTTATGATGGTGTGACACTTTTCAAAAGTCCAACAGGGTCATAGTGTACAGAAAATTAAAACAAAATTTCCTTTGCCCCATGTTAAAATTCTTGTTCATATGATCTGACATTAAGAAATGAAAGTAAAACCTTTTGGGAAGGGAAATTAATTACACATTCCTTCCTACGCCTTTCCTGTCAGATAGCTTCCTATTATCATGTGTGTTATTAGTTTTTAGGCATTTTATAAGAAATTTGCCATTGCTATTTCTTCTAGTAAGATGGCTTCTGGGTGCCATGTTTAACTCATGAACACTCCAGACTTTCACTTTTGGTTCTTTGGGGATAGCTTATAACAAAATCATTTCCCTACTGAAAACAAGTACAGCTGGATAAAATAGTTGAAAATATTTTTGAAGGCATCAGAGATCTTATGTGACAGAAGGTAAGAGATCATGATCCTTGAAGAAAGGAACATTCATGGAGATAAATTCAAACATCATACATGCAAGTGTCTCCCTTGGGTAATATGGCAATTCTTTGGGGGAATATAGAGAAAAACACACTGTTTTTCTTTCACTCTTACTAGGTGTGTGTGTGTGTGTGTGTGTGTGTGTGTGTGTGTGTTTTCCCACACTGAGCACTTCTGCAACACCTTGTGGGTGTCCTAAATTCAGCTCAGTTCTGACACTAACCAAACTTAGTTCAGACCCAAGAGGTAAAGGCTCACTCCTCAGCTCTATAATTTGCTGGAGTGGCTCATAGACCAAGGAGAGTAGTTGCCTTACTATTGCCAATTTATTATAAAGGATATGATTTAAAAAAATAGAGGTGAAAAAAGAGATGAAGAGATACATGAGTGAGTTGGGAAAGGTCCCAAACACAGGAGTTCCTGTCTTTGTGGATTTGGGGTGCATTACGGCCCTAGAAGCTCTCTGAACACCATACTTTAGATTTTTATGGTGGCTTCACCATGTAGGGATGATGAATTATTAATTCATTTTCTTAGCCCCTCCGCCCTCTCTGGAGGAGGGGTAAGGCTGAAAGTTACAAGCTAGTAACATCAATTGATGTCTCATTAAAACAAAAGATATTCCCATCACCCGAGAAATTCCAGGGGTTTTAGAAGGTCCATGTCAGGGACCTAGGTCAAAGACCAGATAGTCGCAGAAACCGAGAACAGGGCAGCCCTGGTGGCTAAGTGGTTTAGCGCCACCTTCAGCCCAGGGAGTGATCCTGGAGACCCGGGATCGAGGCCCAAGTCGGGCTCCCTGCATGGAGCCTGCTTCTCCCTCTGCCTGTGTCTGTGCCTCTCTCTGTTTCTGTGTCTTTCATGAATAAATAAACAAAATCTTTAAAAAAAAGGAAACAAACACTATACACACACACACACACACACACACATATATTCTTATTATTATATCATGGGCATAAAGCCTACTTGGAGGCAGATAGGACTTGTAGGGTCAAGATCCTAGTAAACAGGAGGAACAGACAACTAAGTCCAATCCCGTGCATTGGTTTTTTTCACAAATATTTGTGATTCCTAAGCTTCTCATGATGAAAGCCTAAGAAGATGAACAGAAAGTGACAGAAAGCCTGTGTGGAGCTTTTGCTATTCTTATAGTGTGGGAGACTAAAATGGATGAGTGAAAAAGTGGCCCTAGTAAAACTCACAAGCTCTCTGATGGGACTTCTCAAGATCTACACCCAGAGACTAAGCTAAAATCAGAGGGAGAACAAGCATTATCATGGTTGACACCTTGACTCAAGTCATCTTAGTTCCTGAATCGATCGAGATCTCTTCCTACTGTAGCTGCCTGGCAGAGAATAGGATGAGAAAGGAAAACACAGCAATGAATCAGAGCCTCTATGATCATTGTAGAATATCTGGCATTCAGTGAAAAAACTGCTAGGTATACTGAGAACAAGAACCAGGAAAAAGTAAGACAACAGGAATAGACCCATGGGAGGATCCAAGTGTTGGAGATATTAAACACTGACTTTAAAATTTCTAAATGGCAGTGGCATCTTTCATTTATTTTTAGCTTACATATAAAATTTTACAAAAGTGAGCATACTATATACCAGAAACCAGGAAAATAGACCTATACATTTGGAAGTAAAAAAGGGAAGGTATAAAAGGCAACACTGGAGATCATCCCTCCATTTTACGACCTTCTCCCAAGGTAGTCTCATGATCAGCTTGCTTCCCCTCACAACAAATATGCCTGCACATGGAGGGGACATGATAGAAGTCAGCCCTTGGGAAGTACAGCAAATCTTCGTAGGGCCTGAATCTTGAATAGCTTGGCTTGTTTGATCAGGGGTCAGACTGGCACTCAGAGAATTAGCTTGGCATATGGGGCAAAGCAATGACTGCAGCTTATATTAAGAATTAGCTGTCATGTGGGACACCTGCACCCCAATGTTCACAGCAGCAGTGTCCACAACAGCCAAACTGTGGAAGGAGCCTCGGTGTCCATCGACAGATGATGGATAAAGAAGCTGTGGTCTATAAACACAATGGGATATTACTCAGCCATCAGAAAGGACAAATACCCACCATGTGCTTCGATGGAGGGTATTATGCTGAGTGAAATAAGTCAGTTGGAGAAAGACAATTATCAAAAAGTTTCACTCATACATGGAATGTAAGAAATAGTGAAAGGTATTATAACGGAAAAGAGGGGAACTGAGCGGGGAAAAATTAGAGAAGGAGACGAACCATGAGGAACCTCTAACTCTGGGAAACAAAGGGTTGGGTTGTGGAAGGGGAGGTGGATAGGGATTTGGGGTGACTGGGCGATGGAGATTGAGGAGGGTATTTCATGGGATGAGCACTGGGTGTGATACTCTATGTTGGCAAATTGAATTAAAAAAAAAAAAAAAAAGAATTGGCCATCATGATTCTTGCCCTCACACTTAGCTTCTTTGTGTCAGAAAATATGTTGTTTGTATAGATTCCCATGGCTTTTAAATTATGAGTTGGCTTTTCCTGATAACATATTATTTATTTTGAAAACTCCATCAGATAATTACTATTGTCCTAGGTGGTCTCTCTTAGTAGGGAGGCAAGTAAGTCACAGCACATATTTTATTTATTTATTTTATCCATCCTTTCCAGTATCAGAATATAAAACTCATGAGGCAAACATTTTTATCTGATCCCTGTTTCTGTTTCCTATTATCTGGTACACACTCTGTGAGGCACAGAGTATTTGTTAGACATATACTGTAAATGAATCCCATTAATTAATCATTTATCCTTTTTATTGGCCTGTATATCATGCTGACCCCAATGCAAGCTTGTCTTTGTTATTTGAAGCATTAAAAAAACAAATAACAACACTGAAACTATTTACTATGTGGAGACTTACATATCAATCTATTTTTCCCCAATTTAATAGTAGACAAATATAAATATATTAGCCAAAAAAACCCCGAATACTCAAGTTGACACTTTACCTACCTTCATGACTCAATAATCATCTATAAGACATTAAGAAATATAACCATGAAGGCCAAGCTCCTAACTTAAGGGCTATTTTTAAAACTTATAATTAGGTATGTTATTAATATCATAAAAAGACTTCATAAAAGCAACAAAGTCAATTTTTGCTCTTCATTGCCAATAAAACTCAAAGTGTCTTTTCATAGGCAGATTTCACATTGGTGGTGTGTTCATGAGTTATCAACTTATTTTCGTAGATATAATTTTATGTAATGTCCAAAATATTTTAAAGTACTAATAGATATGATCATCCCCATTTTATAAATTAAAAAATTAAGCAGAAATGTTAATGCTATTCTAATGTCTGATAGATGATGGTAAAGTTCAGATCTGGAGATAGTGTAGCTTTGTCATAGTTCGATTTAATCATATACAATACACTATTTCATAGTTTCAGTTTCTCAGCAAAAGGAATATAGTTTCCTAGAGTTTTGGGAAATGCTATATATGTAGAAACCTCTTCCAATACTCAAATATTTCTTTCCATGGGTATGAATTTCCTGAAATTTCATGGCAAAGTTAAATGATAACATCCTGCATTTGTATGTGACCAAGTGGTGAAACTTCTGAATTAATTAGATTACATCATTTTATAAAGATGTTCGGAAACTTCAAAGAGAGTAGATTACTACGGCAAAAATTTAAGCACTATTTCTGATCTTCATTTGTTCCAGAATATTCCTTTCTATTGCATCGTGAAAAAAGGCCCTGCAGTATGGATCGTATTTTCCCATGAGAAAACTTTTAATAATTAGAGATGTGATTCTAGACTTAGGTAGGTGTGATAGTGTTGTAAAATAAATTATAGCACCTAAAATTTTTTTAATAATAAACCACAGTAAAATTATATTCCAGACCTTAAAATATGTACCATCTGGTATTCAGTATATATCCAATAAATGTTGAATATGATGAAATGCAGCTGCACTATATACTCAAAAATGATTCAGTGTATTAAATTGCAACTCTATGTTTCATCACAAATTTTACCTAAAACAGATTTTATCTATAATAACCATTAACATATAATTAATTGCATGCAGTTGCATTTTAATTTTTAAGTATTTATTAAAGTAAAACATATTAAAATATAGTGATTTTGTGCAATGTTTGATGAGCTTTGATAAACATATATAATCATGTAAACATATATAATCACCTTTCTTAAAACATACAATATTTTAGTTGGCCCAAATATTTTTGTCAGTTCCCTAACTATCCTCAACCCCAAGTAAATATGGATTTGCTTTTTGTCACTATAGATGAATTTTGCTTCTTCTGAAATTTCATATAAATGAAATCAAACAGATAGATCCTTCTGGGTCTGGCATCTTTCCTTTATTAAGATGCTGCTATCTATGATTCCATTTATGGTTCCATCCAGATTTTTGTACCCGTCTGTTATTTATTCATTTATATCACTAATTAAAGACCACAATTTATTTATGCATTTATATTGATGCATGTGTAGTCGTGTCAGTTTTGGGGCTACTGTGAATCAACCCGCCCTGCATACGGCATGCAGGATGCCATGGGGACATGTTGCATTTCTCTAGAGAAGTACAGAGGGGTAGCGCAGCTGGGTCTTAGGGTGAGTGTATGCTCATTTTTGTAAGAAATTCCCAAACTGTTTTCCGAAGTGGTCGTGCCACTTTACATTCTCACCAACAGTGTATAAGGATTCCAAATTCTCCACATTGTCCTAAAGGTTTGGTATTATCAATCTCTCTGATTTTAGACGTAATGGGGAGTGTGTTGCTATAATTCATTGTATTCTTATTTCTTTTTTTTTATTTCTCTGAGGACTAGAATATAGAGTAATAATTTAAGTGCTTGTTGGCAATTTTTAAGATCATCGTTTGTAAATTGTCCAAAACTTTCACCAATTAAAAGATGTGGATTGTTTTCTTATTATAGAATTGTAAATGTTTTGTATATTCTGGGATTAGTTCTATGTCAGATATGCATGTATGTCAGATACACATGTATACATGTACGTGCGTGTGTGTATGTATTTGCTGTTTTTTAGTTTGTGACTTGCTTGGAGTCCAATTTATCATTTTTCTAATTTTTATAATCACTTTTATTTTACAATTAGTGTGTTTTTGGTTCTATCTAAAACTTATTTGCAATCTCAAGATCATAATGGAGCAGACCTATGATTTGTTTTCCTCTAATTTGTTTTGTGGTTTTAGTCTCTGTGTTAAAGTCTAATATCCATTTCAAGTTAATTTTTGGTATATATTACTTAATTACACCGGCATTCTGTTTCCTGGAGTGTTTTCTTTATATGTCTTTAATTTAAAGTGGGTGTTCAGATTTGAACATCCGCATCTGCTTGCTTTTTCTAATAGTAAATTTAACCTGTAGCATACAGAAAAATACAGTGTCATTCTAATGACGAGAGCACAGGATAATTCACAACTCTGCATATGATATATGTTTATCACACATGAAAATACTGGTGATGAAGACCTAAGTGATGAACACAATTTTTTTGTTGTTGCAAATAAATATCACTATAAAATTGAATATGGGATGTTTCCCGTATTCTATCTTTTTGATATATTTACAATAGCCGATGACTTTTTTTTTTTAAGGTTTTATTTATTTTTTTTTACTTTATTTGAGACAAAGTGTGCACACAATGGGTGAGGGATGAGCAGGGGGAGAGGCAGATGCCCTGCTGAGCACAGAGTCCAACTCAGGGCTCCATCCCAGATCCATCATGACCTAAGCCCGAGGCAGATGCTCAACCCACTGAGCCACCCAGGTGCCCCAACAGCAGATGCTTTTAATCACTATGACTAGCGTCAGGCCAAATTGGCCTGACAAACAAGTGACAAATCATTTGAAAACTACTATTCTTCAGCTTTCTTTGTGATTGAGCAGCAGTGCTTAGATGCTCTGTCCTTTGGGCGTACTCTGAGCTTTACCAGAGAAACCCTGAATGCAATTGTAAGCTATTAGTAGAGATTTTTTAAAAGTAAATTTTAACTTGCCATTACAGAATGCTGACCATGTGCCACTCCCATGGATCCACAGACTCTAATCGGGCTTTTATAAATTAATTGGTTAATTTAATTATTAAATTTAATATTAAATATTAATTTAATATTTTAAATTAATTAAAAATAAATATGCTTTTATGAATAAATAAATAGATAGCTAAATAAATAAATAAAAATAAAAACTTTGGTGGATTGTCTGACAATAAGACAATTACTGAGAAAAGAAGAATCTGTGCTGCTGAACATCCACTCAGAGAAAGACTTTAGCTTAAGCGAGGAAGATGTATTTTCAAAATCTCCAACTATGAAATCCATTGCAAAATACCTTTTCTACGTAGCATTTCAATCTAATAATACATCAGTCTGATAGTATCACTAATTCATAACTCTCTGGAGCTTGGAACATATTGGAAGTCCTCTCAGATCAATGCTAAGAATACCGCTGTTTACTTAAAAGCCACACAAACTAACCTCCCCTTGCTCACCACTTTGATATCTTCCAAATATGTGATCTGTCTGTATTCATCAGCGACATGTTATAAAATTCTAACCTCAAGTACTGTGGACATTACACACGTTCTTTAAAAGTAACTAAGGCAGAGGGGGAGGAGCAAGATGGCGGGAGAGGAGGGTCCCCAAGTCACCTGTCTCCACCAAATTACCTAGAAAACCTTCAAATTATCCTGAAAATCTACGAATTCCGCCTGAGATTTAAAGAGAGACCAGCTGGAACGCTACGGGGAGAAGAGGTCGCGCTTCTATCAGGTAGGAGGACGGGGACAAAGAAATAAAGACACCAAAGGCCTCCGAGGGGGAGGGGCCGCGAGGAGCCGGGCTGAGGCCGGGGCGAGGGTCCCCAGGACAGGAGAGCCCCGTCCCGGAGACGCAGGAGCTGCACCGACCTTCCCGGGGGAAAGGGGCTCCAGGGAGGTGGAGCAGGACCCGGAGGGCGGGGAGGCCCTCGGGCTCCCGGGGACAGTAACAGACACCTGCGCCCCGGGAGAGTGCGCCGAGCTCCCTAAGGGCTGCAGCGCGCACGGGGGACCCGGAGCAGCTCGGGGGGCTCGGGGGCGGCTCCGCGGAGGGGCCTGCGGGGGGGAGCAGCTCGGGGGGCTCGGGGGCGGCTCCGCGGAGGGGGCTGCGCGGCCCGGGAGCGCGAATCCACCAGCGCAGGCTCCGGAGCACAGGGCGCCGGGACACAGCCCAGGATCCGGCCTCCCCCCCGGGACGGGCAGAGGCCGGGAGGGCCCAGGACAGCGAGGACGCTCCTGCCCCAGCTGAGCAGATCAGCGGCCCCGCCCCGGAGCCTCCAGGCCCTGCAGATGAAGAGCTCCGGAGCTACTACGGGGGCTGACTCCAGGACTGCAGAGCTGGCCCCGCCACTAGGGCTGTTCCTCCTGCGGCCTCACGGGGTAAACACCCCCACTGAGCCCTGCACCAGGCAGGGGCACAGCAGCTCCCCCAAGTGCTAACACCTGAGAATCAGCACAACAGGCTCCTCCCCCAGAAGACCAGCTGGACGGACAAGTTCCAGGGGAAGTCAAGGGACTTACAGTACACAGAATCAGAAGATACTCCCCCGTGGTTCTTTTTGTTTGTTTGTTTGTTTTGCTTTTTGATTTGTTTCCTTCCCCCACCCCTTTTTTTTCTTTCTTTTTCTTTCTCTTTTTCTTCTTTTTTTTTCTTTTCGTTTTTTTTTTCTTCCCTTTTTTTTCTCTTTCTCTTTTCTTTCCTTCTTTCTCTCCTCTGTTTTTCTCTTTTACCCAATACAACTTGCTTTCGGCCACTCTGCACTGAGCAAAATGACTAGAAGGAAAACCTCACCTCAAAAGAAAGAATCAGAAACAGGCCTCTCTCCCACAGAGTTACAAAATCTGGATTACAATTCAATGTCAGAAAGCCAATTCAGAAGCACTATTATACAGCTACTGGTGGCTCTAGAAAAAAGTATAAAGGACTCAAGAGACTTCATGACTGCAGAATTTAGAGCTAATCAGGCAGAAATTAAAAATCAATTGAATGAGATGCAATCCAAACTAGAAGTCCTAACGACGAGGGTTAACGAGGTGGAAGAATGAGTGAGTGACCTAGAAGACAAGTTGATAGCAAAGAGGGAAACTGAGGAAAAAAGAGACAAACAATTAAAAGACCATGAAGATAGATTAAGGGAAATAAACGACAGCCTGAGGAAGAAAAACCTACGTTTAATTGGGGTTCCCAAGGGCGCCGAAAGGGACAGAAGGCCAGAATATGTATTTCAACAAATTCTAGCTGAAAACTTTCCTAATCTGGGAAGGGAAACACGCATTCAGATCCAGGAAATAGAGAGATCCCCCCCTAAAATCAATAAAAACCGTTCAAAACCTCGATATTTAATAGTGAAGCTTGCAAATTCCAAAGATAAAGAGAAGATCCTTAAAGCAGCAAGAGACAAGAAATCCCTGACTTTTATGGGGAGGAGTATTAGGGTAACAGCAGACCTCTCCACAGAGACCTGGCAGGCCAGAAAGGGCTGGCAGGATATATTCAGGGTCCTAAATGAGAAGAACATGCAACCAAGAATACTTTATCCAGCAAGGCTCTCATTCAAAATGGAAGGAGAGATAAAGAGCTTCCAAGACAGGCAGCAACTAAAAGAATATGTGACCTCCAAACCAGCTCTGCAAGAAATTTTAAGGGGGACTCTTAAAATTCCCCTTTAAGAAGAAGTTCAGTGGAACAGTCCACAAAAACAAAGACTGAATAGATATCATGATGACACTAAACTCATATCTCTCAATAGTAACTCTGAATGTGAACGGGCTTAATGACCCCATCAAAAGGCGCAGGGTTTCAGACTGGATAAAAAAGCAGGACCAATCTATTTGCTGTCTACAAGAGACTCATTTTAGACAGAAGGACACCTACAGCCTGAAAATAAAAGGTTGGAGAACCATTTACCATTTGAATGGTCCTCAAAAGAAAGCAGGGGTAGCCATCCTTAGATCAGATAAACTAAAATTTACCCCAAAGACTGTAGTGAGAGATGAAGAGGGACACTATATCATACTTCAAGGATCTATTCAACAAGAGGACTTAACAATCCTCAATATATATGCCCCGAATGTGGGAGCTGCCAAATATATCAATCAATTATTAACCAAAGTGAAGAAATACTTAGATAATAATACACTTATACTTGGTGACTTCATTCTAGCTCTTTCTATACTCGATAGGTCTTCTAAGCACAACATCTCCAAAGAAACGAGAGCTTTAAATGATACACTGGACCAGATGGATTTCACAGATATCTACAGAACTTTACGTCCAAACTCAACTGAATACACATTCTTCTCAAGCGCACGTGGAACTTTCTCCAGAATAGACCACATATTGGGTCACAAATCGGGTCTGAACCGATACCAAAAGATTGGGATTGTCCCCTGCATATTCTCAGACCATAATGCCTTGAAATTAGAACTAAATCACAACAAGAAGTTTGGAAGGACCTCAAACACGTGGAGGTTAAGGACCATCCTGCTAAAAGATGAAAGGGTCAACCAGGAAATTAAGGAAGAATTAAAAAGATTCATGGAAACTAATGAGAATGAAGATACAACCATTCAAAATCTTTGGGATGCAGCAAAAGCAGTCCTAAGGGGGAAATACATCGCAATACAAGCATCCATTCAAAAACTGGAAAGAACTCAAATACAAAAGCTAACCTTACATATAAAGGAGCTAGAGAAAAAACAGCAAATAGATCCTACACCCAAGAGAAGAAGGGAGTTAATAAAGATTCGAGCAGAACTCAACGAAATCGAGACCAGAAGAACTGTGGAACAGATCAACAGAACCAGGAGTTGGTTCTTTGAAAGAATTAATAAGATAGATAAACCATTAGCCAGCCTTATTAAAAAGAAGAGAGAGAAGACTCAAATTAATAAAATCATGAATGAGAAAGGAGAGATCACTACCAACACCAAGGAAATACAAACGATTTTAAAAACATATTATGAACAGCTATATGCCAATAAATTAGGCAATCTAGAAGAAATGGACACATTCCTGGAAAGCCACAAACTACCAAAACTGGAACAGGAAGAAATAGAACCTGAACAGGCCAATAACCAGGGAGGAAATTGAAGCAGTCATCAAAAACCTCCCAAGACACAAGAGTCCAGGGCCAGATGGCTTCCCGGGGAATTTTATCAAACGTTTAAAGAAGAAACCATACCTATTCTCCTAAAGCTGTTTGGAAAGATAGAAAGAGATGGAGTACTTCCAAATTCGTTCTATGAGGCCAGCATCACCTTAATTCCAAAACCAGACAAAGACCCCACCAAAAAGGAGAATTACAGACCAATATCCCTGATGAACATGGATGCAAAAATTCTCAACAAGATACTGGCCAATAGGATCCAACAGTACATTAAGAAAATTATTCACCATGACCAAGTAGGATTTATCCCTGGGACACAAGGCTGGTTCAACACCCGTAAAACAATCAATGTGATTCATCATATCAGCAAGAGAAAAACCAAGAACCATATGATCCTCTCATTGGATGCAGAGAAAGCATTTGACAAAATACAGCATCCATTCCTGATCAAAACTCTTCAGAGTGTAGGGATAGAGAGAACATTCCTCGACATCTTAAAAGCCATCTACGAAAAGCCCACAGCAAATATCATTCTCAATGCGGAAGCACTGGGAGCCTTTCCCCTAAGATCAGGAACAAGACAGGGATGTCCACTCTCACCACTGCTGTTCAACATAGTACTGGAAGTCCTAGCCTCAGCAATCAGACAACAAAAAGACATTAAAGGCATTCAAATTGGCAAAGAAGAAGTCAAACTCTCCCTCTTCGCCGATGACATGATACTCTACATAGAAAACCCAAAAGTCTCCACCCCAAGATTGCTAGAACTCATACAGCAATTCGGTAGCGTGGCAGGATACAAAATCAATGCCCAGAAGTCAGTGGCATTTCTATACACTAACAATGAGACTGAAGAAAGAGAAATTAAGGAGTCAATCCCATTTACAATTGCACCCAAAAGCATAAGATACCTAGGAATAAACCTAACCAAAGATGTAAAGGATCTATACCCTCAAAACTATAGAACACTTCTGAAAGAAATTGAGGAAGACACAAAGAGATGGAAAAATATTCCATGCTCATGGATTGGCAGAATTAATATTGTGAAAATGTCAATGTTACCCAGGGCAATATACACGTTTAATGCAATCCCTATCAAAATACCATGGACTTTCTTCAGAGAGTTACAACAAATTATTTTAAGATTTGTGTGGAATCAGAAAAGACCCCGAATAGCCAGGGGAATTTTAAAAAAGAAAACCATATCTGGGGGCATCACAATGCCAGATTTCAGGTTGTACTACAAAGCTGTGGTCATCAAGACAGTGTGGTACTGGCACAAAAACAGACACATAGATCAGTGGAAGAGAATAGAGAATCCAGAAGTGGACCCTGAACTTTATGGGCAACTAATATTTGATAAAGGAGGAAAGACTATCCATTGGAAGAAAGACAGTCTCTTCAATAAATGGTGCTGGGAAAATTGGACATCCACATGCAGAAGAATGAAACTAGACCACTCTCTTTCAACATACACAAAGATAAACTCAAAATGGATGAAAGATCTAAATGTGAGACAAGATTCCATCAAAATCCTAGAGAAGAACACAGGCAACACCCTTTTTGAACTCGGCCATAGTAACTTCTTGCAAGATACATCCACGAAGGCAAAAGAAACAAAAGCAAAAATGAACTATTGGGACTTCATCAAGATAAGAAGCTTTTGCACAGCAAAGGATACAGTCAACAAAACTAAAAGACAACCTGCAGAATGGGAGAAGATATTTGCAAATGACATATCAGATAAAGGGCTAGTTTCCAAGATCTATAAAGAACTTATTAAACTCAACACCAAAGAAACAAACAATCCAATCATGAAATGGGCAAAAGACATGAACAGAAATCTCACAGAGGAAGACATAGACATGGCCAACATGCATATGAGAAAATGCTCTGCATCACTTGCCATCAGGGAAATACAAATCAAAACCACAATGAGATACCACCTCACACCAGTGACAATGGGGAAAATTAACAAGGCAGGAAACAACAAATGTTGGAGAGGATGGGGAGAAAAGGGAACCCTCATACACTGTTGGTGGGAATGTGAACTGGTGCAGCCACTCTGGAAAACTGTGTGGAGGTTCCTCAAACAGTTAAAAATAGACCTGCCCTACGACCCAGCAATTGCGCTGTTGGGGATTTACCCCAAAGATACAAATGCAATGAAACGCTGGGACACCTGCACCCCGATGTTTATAGCAGCAATGGCCACGATAGCCAAACTGTGGAAGGAGCCTCGGTGTCCAACGAAAGATGATGGATAAAGAAGATGTGGTTTATGTATACAATGGAATATTACTCAGCTATTAGAAATGACAAATACCCACCATTTGCTTCAACGTGGATGGAACTGGAGGGTATTATGCTGAGTGAAGTAAGTCAGTCGGTGAAGGACAAACATTATATGTTCTCATTCATTTGGGGAATATAAATAATAGTGAAAGGGAATATAAGGGAAGGGAGAAGAAATGTGTGGGAAATATCAGAAAGGGAGACAGAACGTAAAGACTGCTAACTCTGGGAAACGAACTAGGGGTGGTAGAAGGGGAGGAGGGCAGGGGGTGGGAGTGAATGGGTGACGGGCACTGGGGGTTATTCTGTATGTTAGTAAATTGAACACCAATAAAAAATAAATTAAAAAAATATATAAATAAATAAATAAAAATAAATAAATAAATAAAAGTAACTAAGGCAATACGTATATTGAGAGGGAAACAACGTGTAATTTGCATTATCTAGTCTGATTTAATATGCAGAAGAGGGAAACAGCGAAGGTCTTGTCAATTATGTGTCTGACCTGGTATCTATTGTGTAATGAGATAATTTAAGTTAAAAATAATTGCACGGTTTTCCTGAATACACCAACTATATTAATCATTTATATAACCATCCTTCTGCTTTATCTATGGTTTAAAGCTAGAGCCAAGGTTTTTATTTGCTAAATCTAAAGGTCTAACATTGTCTTTTACAATCTTAGTATTCTGGAAGATTAAAGTTCTTTCCTATAGATCTTGCAGTTAAGCAAATATCAGTCTGGCTGATTTATATTTTGCAGTAATTTATTTCTTTCTGTTCATTTACATACTTCACCCATATTTCTTTTCTTATATTTTATGGTCTTAATTTGCATAAGAAATAAGATTTAAGGCATTTTCCTGTTTTGTCTATTTATTACTAAATCAAAATGTAATGTTCTACTAATATTTCAATTTGGAAATTTGAAGTACAGCCTAGTGCATATGATGGAAAAGAATTAAAATCATCATTAATTATCAGAATTAAAGTTTATAAAGTCATTACAATCCCTAAACCTAATAACATTTTTCATTTATTGAAAGTTCCATGACTGGAACTTTGCTAATTGTTTCACACATATTATCTCATTTAATATTTACAAAAGCTCCTCAAGGTAGGCATTTTCACCATTTTATAGGTAAATTTCAAATGGTTTCAAACAGTTAAATTGTCCAAGGTTACAGATCGTTTAAAATTCAAAACCCTATTAATAAAACGTTTTGTTAAAGATTATATTACACTAAACTATATTAATTCCACAACTAAAGATAATTATATCTCTGCATAACTTTAATTTTTTAAAGTACAAAACATGAATATTGACATTATTTCCTACAAGTAAATAAGGATAAACTCATCCTTCCTTTTTATTTTTGTGTTGGAATTGGGAATTTTTCACCGAAAAACAAAAAGTAGAATTTTACTCAAAGAAAAGAGTTAAACTACATGACAACAGTAAATAATAAAAGTAGATTCTTGATGTAAAAATACAACGTGTATCATCTCTGACAACTGTAATCCTAGTATTTAAGAGGAAAAATCAGGTTTGCCTTCAAAGGAAGGAACTTATTGTCTGGATTTTACAGGCCCTTGACAATTGTTTGCATAGTCAACTAGCTTAGTTTACCAGAGGAGGCTAAACAAAAGCAGAGGACAATGTTTATCCCATTGTGAAGTATAAGAGAAAGAAACCCATGCGTACGAATCTGTTCACCAGGTGATACTGGATTTCAGGCTGCAGTATTGTTCATATTAGGTTTGTTATACGACACATTTCTAAATTTTCTAGCAAAGTTAGTTGATCCCTAACACAGAGTAGTTGTGCTGAGGGGTACAAATGCTGAAAAAAACTTACATAGGGCAGGTCGATCTTAGAACCATCAACAGGTGTGAAACACTTCTCATGCGACCTACCCCAGGGTTTATAGCAGTTAGTAAACCAGGATGTGGAAGACAGCTCCAGTGATACCTTGGCCCCCAACAACAGTGACAAAAAGCAGTTACAGAGCAGCTTCTTTCCCTAGGTTGTGAGCTAATACAAAAAGACAGTTAAAGACTAACGGGATAAAAAAAATAGCATAATAAAATTTCTCAACAGTTAAAACAGCAAAAAAAAAAAATTACTTGTATGAGAAGAGAAAAAATAACAGCACATCATGAAAGGACTTATGTATTTTTTTCCTGAAAATATTAAACTGATTTGTTGTCTACTTTCACGTGGAGTCACAGGGTTATCACCTTTTTTTTTAGGCCTTAAAATTAAATTATGGACATTATTACAACATTAGTCAGAATACAAGCTTTAAGTAAATAGATTCCCATACAATTATAGTTACCACAGATACTTCTAGAGATTATTTAAATCACTAGAGAATAAAGCAATTTAAAAAAGTCCTTAAAAAGATCTGTTGGTATAAACATATTACACATTCAAATGGAATTGTATGTTATTTGTCTTCTCCAAACGTAGTTCAAAGAAACTTGCTGTCAACATACTCTTCTTGGATTTCAATATTAAATTGAAGTTCAGTTTAATCATTTTTATTATTATATTTATTTCTTATGTTAAATCCTTTGATTCATAAAGACTTATGTAACCTTTATCAAGGCTGTATTTATTCAGTTTTCTCAGACTTTAGCTCTTCTCCCCTCATGTTCTTTGCATTTTGCCTGGATCACATAATCTATTGCCCCTCAAATCAGAGACATTATCTTCTAGATTTGAACCTCTGCCTCAAATGGCCTAGGTATTTACATTGTAAATTTTCAAAACTTCATATATTCCAAATGTCTCACATTCTCACAAACAGGCTGTGAACACCCTGCCCAGGTGAGCAGGTGAACCGGGGTGATAGGGTTGGTCCCTGCCACACATTCCCCTTCTTTCCCTTCCTCCCTGGGACCTACTGACACTCAAACACATCCATAACATCCCTTCGTACCTTCTGCTTATATATCCCACTCCGGGCTCCCTGACAGGAAAGGCACTGCCCATTGCTTCTCATGTTTACTCTTTTTCCTCCCCGGGCTCCCCACCCGATCATTTCATTCATTCCACTAGAGCTCTTGCAGTGTGGCTCCAACTCCTCTAGATCTTTATTTTTTTTTTTCAACTTTTCTAGATCTTACACCCCAGTACTCCATCACTTATACTTTAATCTCTTCCTCAGGGAATCCATCATTCTTGACCAATATATTAATACTTTCACCTCCAAAAAGTGATAATTTTATTTATTTGTTTGTTTGTTTGTTTATTGCAAATGAGCATGAGCAGGGAAGAGAGGCAAAGGGAGAGAGAATCTCTAGTAGGTTCCACCCCCAGCATGGAGCCCCACACAGGGCTCAATCTCACAACCCTGAGATCACGACCTGAGCCAACATCAAGAGCCAAGATCTTAACTGACCGAGCCACCCAGGTGCCCCAATAGTAATTTTACAAAATTTATAATAAAGACCTGTGCAAAAACAGACTCAGAGGGGAGCTGGGTGGGAGGATGGGTAAAAAAGGTAAAGGGGATTAGGAGTATATTCAAGAGCACTGAGCAACATGTAGAATTGTTGAACCATTATATGGTACACCTGAAACTAATATAATGCTGCATGGCAATGCTAATAGAATTTAAAAAATAAGTAATAAAAAATAGTGACGTTTTCTTTTCTATGATTAGTACTCATCACATGTGGGAGGAAATATTAGAGCTTTAAGATATGCTCTTAGATTAAAGATGCCAGTGGTGACCTACATTTTCATATCCATCGCTCTTGAAACTGCATTAAAATTTTAGAAAAGGACTTTATAAGAAAAGTTAAAATGAATAATGAGAACAGAAACTACATTTTGGAAGTGATTAAAAACATTTGAAATTTTGCAGACCCATCCAAATTGAAATTTCAGTCAGAAGCAAACTGATTCTTAGAATCCCAGAAAGGTACAGGAATTAGGTTCTTCATTGAATGGTGGGTGTGGGACTGAAAAAGCAGAACAGAGTATTCTGTAGCTTTCTGCTGTGTGATAATTCCCATCTCTTGGTCCTGCCAAATACTGTGCATGTCATTTACGGAGAGGCTGGAACTGTGAGCATGAACTCCAGGAATGAAGCTTGCTCTGGGTGGAAGGAATTTCATTAAAGGGCGTGAGATTCAGTGAGAGGCTATGAACTGAACACCGACTGTCCTGGTAGCTTAACCCTCCAAGCTCTGCCAAAGTGGCCACGAGGTATCTGTCAGTCAGAATTCACTTGGAGAAGCTATTCATTCAGTATATATGAACAATTCAATCAATTTTCCCCTTCAAATCCACTGCCCATCTGTTGACACCTCATCTCTTGCTGAGGGGCTCACTTGCAATGGTCCCATCAGTGGGTTTCATGTTTTCAGTCCAGGTTGGGTTGAACTAATGGGCACTCAGGTAGCAGGTCGGAGGGAGAAAAGAGAGTGAGGCTGAGGTTCCCACCTCCTCAGCTCCCTCCTTACAGAATCACTCTTCTATGGTAGCCTCATGGTTTACCTCCAGCCCTCTTTCTGACACTCCCTCCCCTCCTAGATTTAGGCCAAAGATGGTGAGATCTTGCCTATTTATAGTCCCCAGGTTAATGTAGCATCTTGATCGGTTTCACTGATACTGTTTTTTTCTACTGTAACTAGTAATTGAGCTGAACACTGAATTATTTTTATGATTGTTAAAAAAAAATAGGAATATTTAAAGCTCCAACTTTGTCTCTAAGGACATCCCAACCCATTAATTGTAGGTTTTAACGTTCAGTATTAGTGATTTTCTGTCATCTAAAATTTTCAGTTTTTTCTTCTTTCTAAGAGCTCTTTATGCCTGTTTTGTAAAAAAAATACCAAAACAAAAGTTTTTTTTTTTTTAATTGAGTGTAGTAATCCATATATAGATATAATCTCCTCTCATTGGCATTAAAGAGTACAATGTATTAAGTGTTCTTTGGAAGAATGTCATTCAAGGTTTCATTTGGCCTTCTATGATCAATTTATATTCCACAGATACTTAAAAACTAGAGATATGTTTTCTTTGAAGCATGGAAGCATTTTAGAGAAAAAGAACACGGAGATAAAGAATGGATAGACAATAAAAGAATGGCAGGGACAGAGAAAGGCAGAGAGAGAGAAAATAGATGGATAAAGGTACTGATAGAGAAGAAATAAACGTGTATGGACACAAAGTCTGATAGATTCAAAGGTAGACTGTGTGTGTGTGAGAGAGAGAGAGAGAGAGAGAGAGAGTTTGAGATTCATTGATCATTGTGTCAAGTAGCCTAGACTCCGGCTGTGCTACCACTTAACTGCATTAAGTTTCACTTTGTAAACTTATAAAATGAAGATATTAACTATTTCATATCAGAGTCACTATGATGTAATCCATGCCAGAACAGGGCCTAGCACTGAATATGAATTAAAAGGATGTTTTCTGAAACTATGCTTTACTCTGATACTTGGGGTCATGCATTTTTTTTTAACATATTGGATCCCTCAAGATCTACAGGTAGTATTTTGAACTTAATAATTATACGTTTCCTAGGACTGCCGTATCATAGCTTGAAATGACAGAACTTTATTCTCTCTCAGTTCTCTAAAACCAAGATCTCGGTAGAGCGATACTCACTGCAGTTCTCTAGGGATGGCTCCTTCCTCGTCTCTTCCAGCTTGTGGTAGCTCCGGGCCTTCCTTTGTTTGGGAGAGAATAACTCTAATCAGTGTCCCGTCTGCACATGGACATCTTCATTCTCTGTGTCTTGTGTCTGTTTCTTCTCATAAAGGCATCAGCCAATATGAGAACCCACCTTAATACATCATGACCTCAACTTAGCTTGATTAGGTCTACAAAGATTCTGTTTCCAAACGGCATCATAATCACAGGCTTTGGGGGTAAGTTCTTTAGCCTATCTTTCTTGGAGATGAAATTGGACCTATAACAGTAATCTACATTATTTTTTATTTCTAACATAAAGATTGTATGTTTTATGCTTATAAAGATTTATATTAGAAATATAAATATTGGGACGCTTGGGTGGCTCAGCGGTTGAGGGACTGCCTTCAATCAGGGTATGATCCTGGAGTCCTGGGATTGAGTCCCACATCGGGCTCCCTGCAGGGAGCCTGCTTCTCCCTCTGCCTGTGTCTCTGCCTCTCTCTGTGTGTCTCTCATGAATAAATAAATAAAATCCTTTTAAAAAAAAGAAATTAAATTTAAATTAAATATAAATATAAATATTTATATTTCTAATATTAATATTTATATTTAGTTGCTGTATGAATTTTAGTATATCAGTCATATATAACATGATCAAATGCTTGTATTAACTTAAAACTACTTCTCATATTCCACACCCAAGCTAAGTACCTGCAAAAAAATATGCACAATTCCAAAATATACAAGATGACTTGAATTATTTTATAGTACCAGAAAGTAAGATAGTGCTAAAACAAATGAAACAAAAATACTTCAATGATGGAAATTTCGAAAGGATTCAGGGGCCAACTTAATGAGCTCTCAGTACTCAAAGCTAAAATAATTTGAGTAAGAAAGGAAAACTATTATTGGATTGTAATGCAAAATGGAAAATAAATATTCACGAGTAGAGTGCCTACTGATGGAAATAAAAGATTGGAAGAGGCATCTCTTTTAGGGAAACACTGAGGAAACGAGTAAAAACCCTGGGTAATAATAATGTATCATTATTTGTTCATTAATGGTGACAAATCTGACCTCCGCTCTGTGAGCAATGGGGAAAGTTGGCATGGGGCATACAGAGACTGTCTGGATTATACTGACAGTCATTTTGTCGATCTAAAACTATGCTAAAATAAAAATCACTCATATTAAAATCACTCCTAAAAAAGCCTAAAGTAAAGCCACGCTAAAGATCTGAATAGTAACAAAATCAAATTGCAAACTATAGACAAAAATTATTTCTAGTCAGAAGAACAGAAGTATTAATCTGGATCACAGAGAAAAAGGAGGACATTTAAACTGGCCACCTTTTGACCATATTTTACCTACTAAAACATCTGGCGTAGTCACGGTTGATACAAACATTCACCAAATAGTTCTAAGAAAAGCTATGTTTCAAAATCATTCGTTGAATATGGTATCAAAAATCTAGCTTCAGTTTCTTGGTTCTGGTTTTATTTCTTATTGCTCTTTATTACTTGTCCATGTGTAAGTAGGCTACAAACTTTAGGGAGAAGTAAGTGTGGTAACTCCTTCTCAGTTCTTGTGAGAAGCCTGCCATCAGAAATAGGTTTAAATTTCAGTTTTATTTCTAGTCCAAAGAAAAGTCAGGAAATACATGGGTCCTGCTCCTCTCTTCCTCTCATTTATTCTTTTTTTTCTATTTTTTTTTTCTACTTCCAGGGGAAGAAAACTCTCTAAGCACACACTCAGAGTAGCGATAGGTGTACATTCCAGGGAGCGTTAGGGCTAGCATTTTAAATTGTTGCACTTATTCTGAATTTTTGTTGCTGCTGTTGTTGCTGTTGTTGAAGCAACGGGGCGCTAATTTCAAGGTGCTCTTCTCCGAATGGGCTGTCCCATCCACATGATGCTCTCCATTAACAAGAAAAATAGGCTGGAGGGCAGGGATGCAGGAGGGAAGCAAAATCACTTGCCAAAAATGTTTTCAAAAATAAACACCAAGTCAAAATTAGATGGCCGTGCAGGTTTTTGCAGTTGCAAAATTAGGTCAAGACATGAGGGCAACACGAATGCCTCTTGTTCTTCTTGTTTTAAATTAAACACACGCAAAATTTACGCTCATCCTAGACTTACAACAGCTGGGAGGGACAGTTCTTACTGTCAACCTCTACAGCTAACGACTTCATCAAGGTTCTCGCTGAGCATTTGCGACTCCTTTTTAATTCTGATGTAACAGGCCTTTTCACTTTTAGTGTCTATGATCTTCCCTCTATAAAATTTTTATTTTAGGGCGTTTCAAAGAGAGCCTGTGTGATTTTCTAGAGGCAAAGGGCTTGATAAGGACTCCAGTATAAAAGAATTGAATTGTCTAATTTGGAAAAGAAAAGGCTTTAGCCATTTGGAACATTTGTGCAACAACTTGCCAGGACACATTTCAACTCACTTTCAAGCAGTGATCAACACATAACTAATCGAGTGGTGCTGTGAAGTTGAAAATTCCGATGAACACTCTATTGGCTTTTTTTTTGAAGTTGTAACTTTTAAATCAACCACAGGAGAGGGCGGGGAGCATAAAGATTACTGTTGAAAAAGTGTAAAAACACTGCTTGTGTTGCCCATAGCATTTTTTGGTCTCTTTTTTCTAAAATAGTATTGATCCCCTCAATGTAATGTCCATGCAAAGTGATGTATTGTTTGATATATTATGCATGATATAAAGGGATTTTTTTATATCAAGTACCAATTTAACATATCTGATGTTGCAAATTTAATGTGCATACATTTGTCCTTACCTGTATAAGATCACACTAATTTTAGGGTAACATATATGAAAGTGGAAAAGAGAATTCATTACTTAAATATGTGTTTACACTGCACTGACAGTCTTCATCAGTGATTCAGTTTAAATTATCTTTCTTATAGAATTACAAGATCTTACTATTGCCTGAATTTCACAAATAATTAAGTTTTGGTTTTTTTTTTTTTTATTTGAGACGCCCTAGCCCTTATCAACCAATCCTGCCTTGGACCGATCATCACGGTAGAATAAAAATTCATGAGTGATTTGTGCATATAAATATTATGACAACAAAGAAAAAAATGCACTTTCATGAAATTACCAATAATGGTGAACGATTGGGAACTCATGCAGGAGTTGGATTTTAGACCAGTACTCCGAGTCATAAGACTGATTTAGTTACCACACTGTGCGGTCATAGAAAACCCAGTTATCGCACCTGTTATGTTGCTTATGACTACGAATCTGGCAGCATTTTACATGGAGAAGGTCCTGGGAACCTTAGGCTAGGGTCACTCTGTGCTCTGGGATCCTGGAGTGGTGAAGGAAGCTAGCTGAGGGAGCCCTCAGGGTTTTGAAAACAACCCGTTTATGTGGGACTTTGGAGTGAATATATATATATATTTTAATCAGGTAAGGGAGGTCATTTTACAAAAGAAGCATAAAAATGAACCTTTAGCTTTTGTCTCTCTGTGCATGACTTAAATCCCATGATGTGTGGCGTGGCTTCTGTGCACCTGTGAAAAAGCCCAAGGGGAGCCTCCTCATCTAATTCACTGCTGCCCCCAGCGATCCCCTGGCCAGGGTGTGCCTGCCAGGGTTCTTGCAACCCAGCAGGTCCGGGTGGGACCCACGGTGTATGCACTTACTGGCCACAGAAATATGTCATTTCCTGAACATCTCAGACTGTGCTTCTTTTTTGATACTATTGTTTATCTGAAAAGTGCAGCTTATGACGTTTAACTTGTATGATTGTCAGAAAGACTAGACATAGTAATAGAGGAGCGGCTTTTAGGATTGTTAGAGATCAAAACTGTATCTTAAAATTGATGTAATATGTCAATTAGGCTATATACATAATTTCGAGTTATTAGTTTCATCAGATGATAATAATCTCACATTACCCATGTAATATCTCAAAATATTACCTAGTTATCACTCTAAACTCTTCCTATCATCTTACTGTCTTGAAATTAGCTGTTGGCTAAACTTTATAAAACAGACCTCTCTAAGAGATATTTTGCTTTTCCTCTTCCTATCCTTAATGAGTTGCTTCTGTGTAGTGATATTGTCTGCATGGTTCCCCTGCTCATTAACAAGTGGAATATTGAAAGTATAAATTGTTTTCTGATTTTACAAATAAACTTTGAATTTTGTCCAGATGATATAGTATGTTATGTTAAGACCTTATCAATTTATAAATGGATTTAATTAACCAAAATATTTCAGGCCATGCCTTTTATAAAAGGCCCTTCATAAGAATCAGTGAATTCATTTTCTTAAATCATTACATAAAGTGGGCAAACAACGTTTTCCATAGTTTATATATTTTGTGAGTCTCTGTCATTTGTTATACTGCTTTTAGTTCGTAATAAGTCAAACATGCATTAAAAAAGTCATTTAAAAACAAATTTTCAAAAAAAAAAAAACCATTTTCAAATCAGAACTTCCTGGGGCACCTCGGTAGCTCAGTTGGTTGAGCGTCAACTCTTGGTTTTAGCTCAGGTCATGATCTCAGGGTTGTGGAATGGAGCCCCACATCAGGCTCCACACTTAGTGCAGAGTCTGCTTGAGATTTTCTCCCTTTCCTCTGTCCCTTCCCCCACTCTCTCTCTCTGTCCCTAAAATAAAATAAATAAAATCTTTAAAATATATATATGAACTTCTTTTCACATGGCTGCAAAGCTCTAGCTATCTTTGCACTGAGATTGTTAATGATGAATACATATGATTACATTTAACTATAAATTTTTATATTGTTACGAATTAATATGTGAAAATGGGCAAAGTTATAGATAAAGTGATATAACTTTCTTTTAGCCAACACTCTTAATAAAGTGTGAACAAAAACAGCTTGTAAGGCTTAAGTGATGTGACAATCGTCCCCAAACATGACAACCCATGGTGGTTTCTCACAGTTGTTTTTAGCAGTTATCCTTTTGCAAAACTGACTTGCAAGCAGGTTCTCATATATAAGTGACATTAAAAAAAATCATTGTGATTTTTCTCTCTCTCAACATATGTTAGAATTGAGTGACAAAGGCATTTTTCCGAATGGTAAATTAAACGACTTTTTTTTCTTTTTCAAACATTTGGATACCACTCACCCATAGCGTATTGTGGACAAAAAATGCTGTTCACTAAATTACCTTTTATAAGTTTATTTTTTCCCCACTAGGCTGACATAGAACAAGTGCTTATTATTTAGGATTACCCAAGGACTGAGCTATTATTTTATTGCTTTTTGAAATCTTACTTTCTCTATTTTTTTCAATCTAATTGCTTTAGTTTTAGACTCTAGCTTTCAAAATACCCATATGATTTAGTAAAGTTTAACACTTACCTCATTTTGTAAAGGAGAGGTATGCCTTTTGGGAAGCCAAAATCTGAATAATCAATACCCAGAAACTTCAAACTGAGGGTTACTTGCTTCTTAGGACTTTATCTTATTCATTGACACATGAGGTAAAATCTCAGAAAATGATTATAGTTTGGAACTCTAAGCATTCAGAGCAAGGAAAAATGCACAAAAAGCATTTAAGTATCTTTAGAAATAATGACTCAGTGGAATCAGGATATAGTGATTGGAATTAACTTTGAAGATTTAACTGAAGGCTTACTGTATAATAAACTTCCATCATCTCTTTTAATTATTACATCACCAGTGATGTACTTGCATGTTTATTTTGCAAATAAACTAGAAATGCCCCCGAATCTAGATAAGTTGCTCGAGGTGACATAACCTACAGTAGGATTTTTAAAACCCAGTCTCACTGATTTCAGAGAATAACGTGGCAGTGATGCATGTTTCCTTTTCTACATTGACAAACTGTCCTCCTATTTTTTTTTAAAAAAAGATGAAGACTTAGATCTTTTCCATACATAAATGTGTTGCACTTGATTAAAAAACTGAACAAAATATATACCTCCATGTTTTCATATATACTATATATGAGTTTATAATATACATGTGAACATTTAAAGGATACAAATACACAAATATATTAACTAGACACAAAGTCTGAACGTAAAGCAGTAGTTTCCATCCCCACAGACAGAAGAGCCACAGGTCGCTCCCCTGTGATGAGCAAGTCTTTCATCAGAAATACGCAAGATAAGAACATCAGGGAATGGAAGGAACTGTCCCTCTGCTCATTCCTCTTGTTTCTGACGTGCATTAGCAGAGTGCTGACCTCTGGAGGTTATGCTTTCCATTTTCCTAGTATCTCCCAGAAGGCTAAGAACAAGTATATCTGTATCTGTGTGTTGTTTGCAAACCATCTCCAGGGGAAGCACTGGAAACTGCCCAGAATATCCACCATGTGAAAAAAACTGCTAAAGTCCTCACTCGGCTACCACCAGCCTTGGTATGCCTTCGGCCCCGAAGACACCCAGACGTATACCGTAAGCTAGGTTACATGTTGACTGGTCCAATTCTTCTTTATTTTGGAGCATTCTTTAATTTATATATAATAGTTAAGAGCACAGGCTCTGGAGACAGACTCCTGTGTTAGACTCCAGGCTCAGTCTGGCTAGCCGTGTGGGATCACGATGTTGACGTGGCCTTGCTATAGGTCAGCATTCACACTGGTAAAACGGGGATGGCTCACACTATCATTGTAATATATAAGGCGTTCATAAGCAAAAACATTCAAACTAATTCAGTGAAAATAAGTCCAAAGGTGCTAGAATGGTGACAGCATGTAAGTAGAGTGTAATGACTCCTAATAAACACACCTGTGCCTACTATGGAGTTTAAGAAATTAATCAGAACCGATATCTTAGGACACTCCTAAGTGTCCTAAATGCTCTTGTCCCAAATCCTATCCTCTTCCTTTCTTCCAAGTGCTAATAATTATTCTATCATTTTCTTGCTTTTCTTTATATTTTTTTACCATGCACATATGCATCCATAAATATATATATATATATATATATATATATATATATATACACATATAAACAATATATTGTATGATTAATCACATTCTCAAAATTTTTTACATGGCCTCATAGAGAGAAGTTCAATTGGACTGGGAAATCTCTATACTTATATCCAGGAGCCCCTGCATGTCCAACTTTGACTTGTACCACCAAAGAGGGAAGTAAGCTAACTGGTTAATGATTTATGTTTGCTTAAAGTCTAAAACTCCCGTGACAGCATGTAGGCCATTGATGGCTATATTAGTCTGGGTTCTCTAAAGAAACAGAATCAATAGGAGGTTATAGATAAATGTGAATGATCTAAACACACCAATCAAAATACAGAGATTGTCAGAGTGGATTTAAAAAAGAACTCAACGATTCACTTTCTATCAGAAACCCATTTTAAATATAGACTCTGATAGATTCAGGGTAAAGAATAGGACATGTTCAATGATACATAAAGCTGGAGTAGCTATATTCATTTCAGAGAAAGCAGATTTCAGAATAACGAAGATTATCAGGTATAAAGGGGGGCATAAATAATCAATTCTCAAATAAGACACAGCAACACGAAATTTGTATAAACCTAACAATGGAGTGTCACATTCTATGATATTGGAACTAAATTTTCTCAGAAATATCAGCTTTGATATATATTAAATGTGGCTCAAATAGGATGAATGAAATGGAAGCTAACACTTGAGATCATACATGATTTCTCCAGAATTTATTAACTTGAAAACTAAAAAAATACACTATTCATATTATGAATAAAGCTAGATACAGTCTTCATCTTTGTGAGTCACTTGCATCTAAACCACCAGGTGACTTCGTTAAAAATAACATGGTTGTTCATAATCTCCTGTCTAGATTCTGCAGCTGTATTACATTTATTAGAAGGACAGAGTTAAAGTTATATAGATAATCGTAGATGCATCCTTATTGTTATACTTAGGAAAAAGGTATTTTAGATAATTGCTTTTTTTTTTTTACCTTGTTTCTGTCTTTAGGATAATTTTATTGAATATTGCAATCAAAAAAGAGAAAGAATAAATTCTTATTCTGTATTGTCCTAGAGCAATGACAATCAACTAGTGAACAGTTTGCCTAATGAGGCAGTTACAGCACTCAGAAGATGCCCTGAAATCAAGGTTATTTGGGCTTTTCAATAGTATTTCACAGTCTCTTCTTCATGCACTAGAGGATGGGGCCATAGAGCATTCAACAATTTAACACACTCCCCTTCTGTTCCTCAATTTAAAAAAAAAATACATATATATATATATATATATATATATATATATATATAGTCTTTTAGGATTTAAGGTGCAGCAACACTTCCATAACTTAAGGGGGGGGGGGGGGAAGAGGGAAGAAAGCAAGCTCTATCTACTTTAAAATCCAATATCTTTGCATCCACTTCTATATTGGCAGTGGTACTTTATTATTCAAAGTAAATGCTAAACACGTGTTTCATCAACAAGTCTCTTATTTAGACTTCTCTTACTGGCAATGATCATCATATGATATGCATCCTTGATAGTGATTATGGAACAAAGTGTTTCTACGTATTATCTCTAGAGTCTGTTAGAAAACACACCTCATTTCAATTAGGTCTATATTGGGAGCTTATTCTGATGTGCACTGGAAAACAATATAAAATTTCTGTTTCTATACAATAATAACATATGTAAAAGAATTCAGGGTGTTTGAAATACCAAGGTTTATGCAGATTATAGAAACACAAAGTGGCTGATGTGTAGTAGTTGCTAAATAAGTGTAACCAGATATTATATTTACAGCAGAAAATGATGGTAATAATGAGAAGATTCCAAAGTTCAATCAATATAGAAATAGAATTATCATGCGGCGTGTGTAAAAACCCAGGCAAGGAAATGGACTAAAAGGTCATAATATTTCAAGACAAGAGCAAATAGAGGAGTTAGTTCTGCTTTCACTTTTCTCTAAAATTCTAGATTAGAATTAAGAAGGCTAACTGAAATATCCAGATCTGTCTGTCCAGAGCAAAAGTCATCTCTGTTTAAATGTACCCTTCCTATAACAGTGGAGCTATAAGTTTAGATAAATAAACTTAGGACATCATAACCACTCCTTTTTCTCTGCCCAACGATTACTCAGGCTCACTTTCCAATCTTAGTAAACTGTCCCTCCTGTGCACAACCCACTCACCTACTTCAGAGAAAAAAACCTTTGCCCTCCATTTCTATTCTTGATACCTTGCTGATAGGAGGTGCTCAAAAACATTGGTTTAGGGCTAAAATAAAGAAAAAAAATGAAGTCTTCTTGGTTTATACCTTTGAGTCTTATCCAACTTTCTATTTACCAGACTCATTATATGCAGCCTGTGCTATTAATACAGCCTCCTGGCCAACCTGCTCTGTATCTGCAACAGGGGAAGTCCTCAGGTGCATTGGGTCCTTCTTCTCCTCCTCCTTTTCTTCTTCCTCCTCTTCTTTTTTCATCGGTGAAACTCCATAGTCTCACAAATGACATCTGAATTCCTTGCTTAATCAAGTTCTTATCTGTTTTGTTGCAAAATACATGTCAGCCCTATCAATAACCACACTAATGTGTAATTAATGTTTTTTGCCCAAAATAGATTACTGGCTCTCCCGTACCTCCCACATTCCTCGCACATACTTTTGCTCAAAGTGTGTCCAGTGTTTACTATGCCATCTTTTTGCCCATCAACAACTTATTCTTAGTTCTAGATCCAGGTGAAATTCCAGTTCCTTCACTAACCTACCCTTCAAGATTGCTCCCACAACAACACAAACACAGTGAAGACAGCAAAAATGTGACACCCTCCTCTTCTGGAACAAGGTATGTATGTGTGATTATATCCCACCTGACATTATAGCTATTCATCAACTCATTTTTATCCTAAATTATTTCTATTTCTTTGTACTCCCTGTATAGTTTCATAGATTATTCGTGGAAGTAAGCACTGAGTAACTTTTTACGTGAATAATTGGCTTCTAAGTCAGCATTTATCTCAACCAAGGATGTTGGAAAGATTACTTGGATAAGTTGTAGATAATAAATTAAGTAAACAAAAGTGAAAAGAAACAACAAAATGCGCTGCTGACCAAGTATGTGAGTTCATCAAAAAGATCTCCCAAACATGGGCCTCGACCAGATTTCTCTTGGCAAGGATATTTTTAAGCTGAATTCATAACATCATATAATTCTTCTATTGAGTAATTGAAAACATCAAAGCATGTTCATCCTCTGTATAATAGAGGGAAAAACCCGGTACAAATATTCATGCAGTGTACATTCCGCCAATAAACTATCATATTTGTAGTTCAGGTTTCTGTGTAAATGATTCCATTTAATACTCAGCTGAGCACCAAGTAAACAAAGAAGGTATTATGCAGCATTAAATTAAGATAGCAACTGATGGAAGTCAGTTTGTAAGGTTATTCTCCACGAGGAACAATAATACAATTTCTTAGAATATAACCAATCCAATTACTACTTTACTGAAATGATTAAAAATAAACAAATTACCTAAGCAAAGGTCAAAACCCTATTATGATTGCTGGGAAGTTTAAACATTTTATCACAGTCATTAGGCAAAATTATATATATGTTTAGAATTAAATGCTAATATATGTCCAATGATTATATATTACCTACAATGTGCAATCATAGCAAAATATCACTTGAAATCAAATATTATTTTAAAATGAAGGTTACTATGTGCATTACTTTTTAATATACACGTTATCTTTTACACTTGTAAAGCTTTTACTGCTAACATTAAAACTGTCATTTATCTGAAAATATTAGAGTCTGATCATTTATAATCTTCTCCAAGAAAAGATAGTACAATTCTTGGTTTTCATTCTCAGGAAGATGATCAGCTTTTGGAAAAAATAAAGGTGTTTGAGAAATGCATTATAACGGAAGGAAATACCAAGAAGTAAGTCTTTGGGCTGAAGACTCCTGGAAGAGAAGAAACACACATACAGACGGACAAACAGAGACAAGCATGGTTGTGGGCACACGCGCACACGCACACACGCACACACGCACAGGCACATAACTTAAAATCACTCGTTCCTAAATTCCACGTTAGGGACACAGTAGAAAATCATTTTTCTTGTCATAGCAGAACATGACTTTGCCTCGCCACATATCCTGAGTGAATCGTAGGCATATATTACTTTTCAGCCATATGAGGTATGAGACAGGACTTTCTGTGCCCCGAATCCCATCCGTCCTCCCTTACTCTTCTTGTCCCTGACCATCTTAACCCAAGATCCGTCATTACTTTTCTTGATTCAAGTAACCGCTTTTCAGTGTCTCATCTATAAAATGTGTCATCTCCCTGTTCCTGAGTGACCTTTTTAGAGGAATAACTTTTTCTTTTTCTTTTTTTTCCCCAGAAGACATGAATCTGATTATGTTACTTCTCTGCTAAAAACCCTCTAACAACTTCCTATCATTTTCAGAGTAATGTCTACATTTTTAGCTTGGTATTCATTCATAGGCAGGTAGATCGATAGATAGACAGACGTACATATACATACACATATTGGGAGATGTAGAATTTCCCATGCCTTCTTCTTCAGCCTTCCTACACTCACCTGCTATTAGTCACCTGGAGCTTCACTATCAGTCTGCCTCCCCCACCACGCCACCCAAGGGCAGCAACCCCTCTTCGAACATGCTGTTCTCTTGCCTATTATCTTGCCTAATAATAAGAATTATCCTAATTCTTATTATTCTTCAAATCGCTGTTCAGCCATTTTCTTCAAGAAGTTTAACTTAATTCCTCAAATGAGTTAGTTGTACCTCCTAACCTTTGCTTATTCAGTATGAAGAGGAAGGGAGAAAAGGAGGGAAAGGGAGAAATAAATGAGGGGAGCTGCTGCAATCAGGAGGGCATTCCAACCATGAGATGTGCTGAATGGTTAGCCTGTCAAGGGCTCTTCTTTATAGGAGTAGACAAAGCTAGAAAGAACCGGGTATGAGGAAGGTGAGTGAATGAGGGTGGAATGATGTCACAGATCAGGGAATATTGGTTTTGTTTTGTTTTGTTTTTAAGATTTTATTTATTTATTTGGCAGAGAGAGTGAGCACAAAAAGGGAAAGCAGCAGAGGAAGAGGGAGAAGCAGGCTCCCCACTGAGCAGGGAGCCCGACATGGGATCATGACCTGAGCCTAAAGCAGACTCTGAACTGACTGAGCCACCCAGGAGCCCCCAGCGAATGTTTTGGTCTGAGCTTAGCCCGTTCCCATGAGCGCCTATTAAAGTGACTATTGGCTTCAGGTAAGGGTGGGTTAAAGCCCAGGGTCCTAGAAGAAACATAACTAAAATTTGGTTAACAAGCACTTTGTTCTGATTGATCAGTGAAAACAAAACAGTTCAGCTAATTATTGATGAGACAAAGAGGGAAAATCAGGAGGATCTGTGTCTCACTTCATCGTAAGTAATGAAGGGGCATCTGCAAGTCTTATCTAAGTCATGCAGTAAGATCCTTGCAGGGACATAAAGGGAAATGAGTTTCTTCATTGTCCACTTTCAAAGACCACAGGGCTCAAGTGAAATTGAGTTTTGTCACATCTTACAATTCAACATGTTTAAGACTCCTGAGTTTTAAAATTGACAGTACTATATCCTTCCTACTAATTACTTTGCTTCCAAACTCAGGATCATTATCACTTGGCTGGTGGATCCAGAAATCTATGATTACCCTTTGACTCATCATCCTGCAGATGATCGCTCTACCTCTACATACTATCTATTCTCCCACTTAAATACAGTTCAAATTTGTGAATATTTTTGTATCTCAATAGCCATCTTCTCGTTCTAGGGTATTATCATTTCGTGCTCTCCCTCATTCTATCACAGATTATCTTTTCAAAATGCAACCTCAGACACTACCGTGTTGAAATCTTCCTTCAGATACTGGCCTATTGTGTGTGTGTGTGTGTGTGTGTGTGTGTGTGTGTGTGTGTATGTGAAAGAGAGAGAGACAGAGACAGAGAGAGAGAGAGAGGAAGGGCAGAGAACCTTAAGCAGGCTCCATGTCCTGTACAGAGCCTGAGCAGAGCTCACTTTCATAACCCTGAGATTATGACCTGAGCGGAAATCAAGAGAGAGATGCTTAACTGAATGAGCCACCCAGTCGCACCACTGGCCAAAATCTGTAAAGTGACTGCATAAAATCTGGCCTCTTTACCTTCACGTCCTCTTCATTTCACTGTCTACATCAATCCCCACATATAATTCTAACATATTGACAAGATTTCCAGGTACCTATGACTTGGATTTTTTTCTACCTTCTCCATTTCTTGCCACTACCTATCCCATCTGTAACCAGTGAGTTACCTATGGTGGACTTGTCTCTGCCCCAGGCTTTTGTACATTGATTTGCCTTTTCTCCATATATTTAACACATAATATTCTCTATTTGCAAACACAAAGCATTTCTATTTTCTCTGTCCCTGAATATCTTCCATCTGTTCCAATCTTCCTCTGTCTTTGAGAAGATAAGTTGTGTCTGTGTTTCACAGTATTGGGTACATAGTACGTAGTACAGACTGAAAAATGCATTGGATGGAGAAAAAGATAGAATAAAAGATGTGCCTTGGGGCCTCTGGTGGCTCAGTCAGTTAAGCCTCCAGACATTGATTTCAGCTCAGATCAGGATCTCAGTGTTGTGAGATTGAGCCCCACATCGGGCTCCACGCTGGGCTTCGTACACTTGAGATTCTCTCTCTTCCCCTGATCCTCCCCCCATTCATGTGTGCTTTCTCTTTGTCTAAAATAAATAAGTAAAAATTTTAAAAAGTTGTGTTTTATCAAATATGCAAAAATATATCAATAGTTATCTGGTTAGCTTCAAATATTTATCCATGGCAGTGCTCATTGGAAAATATTTATTTTGAAATACAAACCAATTATTTCATAAATGGAAAAAGAGATAAGTTAGCTGGATTCTCTCGATTCCCTACATGTAGTTATTTAATTTAGTGAACTGCACTTTAAAAAATTGAAAACAATATGGTTTGTGAACATACAAGATTTAGTTGCATAACAATTTAAAATTGCTTCTGTGGATTGAACTGAATGTCTAATCACACATCATAGCTTTCAGCAAAATAAATAAATAAAATACAGATAGCTAAAACTAAGGCAAAACCAAAAATTTATCCCCGTTTTCTACCATTGTCATTGTTTTGGTGGCAATTATTTAGCTGATGGTCAATAGTTTCTATCGTATACAAACAGTCTTCCTTTTCCTTTACACTTTACTCAAATGAGAGATTAGAAGTCATTAGGGAAATAATCTATGCACATAAAAGGCATATAATGTTTAAGAATCTATAAGAAAATATGTATATAAGTATGTATATGTGGATATCGGATTATACCTAAACATTCTTCAAAATAAATGAGTCACTTGAAATCCTATTTAGGTAATGATATTTTTACATAGTTTTATTACCTTTTAATACATATACTACCATTCCATCTCCCAAATTGTAAATAAGATGTAATTTTTTTGATTGAAGTCTATTCCAAGTAAAGAAATAAATTCACAAATTCTTTCACATTAGGAATAAAGTTGTTTCTCATTAGGTGTAAATGTCTCCCCCCGCCCCCCAAAAATATGCTAAACGAAAGTAACCTGAACAAATACGGTAAGAATACATGGATGATTGTAAATGAAGGAATCACTGCTAACCAGAAAATAATTTCATTATACTGGTTTCACTTTTATTTGACTATTGCATCTATGAGCCTAATTAAAACATAGATATTTTAAATGGAAGATAATAAGAGTTTCAATTAAAAGTTTTAGCAGTAATTACGTAGGATTTTATGCAATTTTTTTTCACTAGGGGAATTAATTTTTCCCACAGAAAATAGGAGTTTGTTAAAAATGTACATACATGAAAAAAATGTACATACATGGAAAAAAATTAAAATAAGATAAAATAAAATAAATAAAATATAAAATGTACATACATGGGTGGGTATTAGTTTTCCAGTTTGTAATTTTATGTCTTAAAGCCCTCATTGATACTTTTTTGTATCCTGATTAATCTCTTAGAATCTCAGTTCTTGGAGTCCTTGTGGGAAGCATACAAATCTCTGGTTAAAAGAATAAATTTCTAGTTTTCTAGAAATAGAGTTTTTGGTTAAAGATTACAGCACAATGAAAACACAATTTAAATAAAAATATCAAGAAATTTTAATGGTGTTTGTAAATTGAAATCACTTTATCTCAGTTTTTCCTTAGTTTATCATAAGCCTTGCAGTATATCTTTTCAAATATCAAAAGAAAAGATGCATATTATTAGCTTGGGACTAAATGTACAACCAGTTCAAGTCTATTGTGCTGGCCAGTAAAAAAAAATTTTCATGGCAAAATGGGAGTTAAATTTTTGACTGCTTCTGATATTAGTGCCCAGCCTTAAATCCTTTGTACATTATCTGTAAGAACTTGAAAAAAATAGATTTGTTTAAATAAGTCTTGCTTCTGCCTCATTCTATTTGAAATTGTGGCTGAGTTGGTAGATGTTATAATGGGTTTTCACTAAACAGATAATAACTTTTATAACAGTAAATTTTACTAAATTATTCAGAGAGATCAAGCTGAGTATGTTATATTTCATCTTTATTTCTTCTTCCCCCAGGTAGTTATTTAGTTTCTTTCTTTTTGAAATATCTTTGCAAAGTCAGTGCTAATAGAGAGCAAACATTATCTATCCCAAGATTCTCATAAAAATTTTGAAAGTTTCTGTTTGTTTTACACATCTATAAACTTTTCTTATTCTGTATTTATTGTGGTCTTCTTTGCTCCATTAAAAAGTTACCTGCATTTTTATGCCTGGAAATTTCTTAGTTCCCACTACTGGGTTCCTGGTTTGAATCTGGGGGGCTGCCAATGAAGAAAGAAACTCATAATTGATATTTGTTCCCCTTCAGGTAACTAATCTAAGAAGCTTAAATTTGAGCTCACCCCTAGGAAAAAATGAGTTCACTTCTATCTTTCTTAACCTTTAATCCAAAGAAAATCACAGTGGCTAATAGCAAAGTCCTATTTCAATTGTCGATCCTTGGTCTTTTATTTTATTTTACTCATAATTGCTTACATTACTCTCCATTGTATGTCCTTTTAAATAGTCTCACAGCAGGGTAAAGTGATTTTTTAAAAAGTTTTAATTTAGTCTAGACCAGAGGAAACCATCAAAGTGGTACATTTTTAAAATAGTTTGAGCCTATTATGTTCTTAATATTATTATGCTCAATAGTGATAACTATTATTTGTTCGACAATAAAAATTTTGAAACTTTCTGTTTTGGCTCTATCCTGTGAAGAGTTTGAAAGTTGCCACAGCACGCTTACAATAAGAAAAAGCTGGACAAACAAAAAATCAATGACTTTTTTCGACCCATCTTAGTTTGCACAGCAAATTGCTACCCTGAAATATAAAGAAACAAACAAACCTAGGGTCATAGCTGAGACCAGCTTCCCTGGAACAGAACCTGTTGAAATCATAAACTGGTAGGAATTCTTAAATGGTAGTTCTTGAGCTAATGTCTGAGTGTGGACTTCAATGAAAGTGAGGAAAGCCCTGGGGGCCGATTTCATAGGAGCATCTACATGCTTGTATGATTTTCCTGCAGGAATAGTACCAGATTCACATGGCAGAGAGCTGAGAAAGTTCCCACCATGGCTCTGGAGGGTGGGGGATATCCACAAAGGATATCCATTGTGAAATGTGTTCAGAGGATTCCATACAGCCAAGTACTACTACTTTTCCAGGAGAAAGATTTTACCAAAACTTTATCCAACCCAGGGAAAGAAAGCTTTTCTTTTGGAAGGTCTCCAGCCTTCCCATCTCTACAAAGAGTGAGGGGACCAAAGAACATGTTTGAAGGTCGCAGCCGAGGTACCTATGCCCATGAAAAGACTGAGATTTAATCAGGATTACAGATTGCTTCCTATCCTTCACACCTCACCCCCAGCCACCAAGGCTCCAGTATAATCATAGTGGGTTATAATTAAGCAAGTTTAACCATACGTCTCTGTTGAAGGAAGAGTTCTTAGATAAAGTCAAAGACAATAGAGGAGGCAAAACAAGACCAGCAGAGGTGTTGCAGGCATCTGACATGTGTAGCTACAAAACAACACACAAGCAGAGTAACATAAAACCACACACTCAAGTTTATACAAAAATTATAAGGCATGAAAAAAAATTATAAGGCATGAGAAAGAGTAAGAACATTCAGTCTGAACAAACAAAGCAAGCATAGGAAACAGATTCAGATATAGCACAGATGTTGGGATTACCAGACAGGGAATTTAATAAACTATGATTGATATATTATGGGCTCTAATGAAAAAAAGCAGAAAACATATAACAGATGGATAATGTAAGTAGAGAGATGTAAACTACAAGAAGTATCAGAGGAAATAACAGAAATCAAAAGCACTGTGACAAAAAAGAAGAATGCTTTTGATGGGCTCATCAGCAGACTTGATGGAAACAAAAGGAAATTAGCGAACTTGAAGTTAGGTCACCAGAGACTTCCCAAAATAAAGGAGCCAAGAACAAAATCGATTTTTTAAAACACAGAATTTTTGAGAACTGTGTGACGATTTCAAAAGGTATAACATTCAAAATCAAGAATTATAAAAGCAAAAAATCTAAATTGGCCATATTGTATGCAAACTAAAGGACACCAAGACCAACATAAAATCTTGAAAGAAGATAGAGAACTAAAATCTCCTATATGTGTGGAACAACAACAACAAAACACATTACAGTGGAATTCTCAACAGAACCAAATAAGCAAAAAGAATATAGAGTACAGTATTTAAAGTGTTGAAAGAAAAAAATCCAAAAACCTCAAAAGTTCTATATCCAGTTAAATTATACTTTAAAAGTGAAGGAAAAATAAATACTTGCTCAGATAAACAAACAAAAACCCAGGGATTTCATTGCCCATAGACATACCCTGCCAAAGAACCTTAATAAGTTTCTTTGGGGAACCTTTCCTTAGGGAAAGGAAAAAAGATATTGGTCAGAAGCTCCGATCCACACAAAGAAAGGAAGCGTATCAGAAAATTAGAGGGCAAGCCACATACTGGGAGAAAATATTTGCAAAGCTCAGAGCTGATAAAGGACTATTACTCAAATTATATAAAAAACTTCACAGTAAAAAAGCAACCTCATTAAAAAAAAAAATGGGCCAAAGATCTTAACAGACACCTCACCAAAGAAAATTTTTGATGGCAAATAAGCATAGGAAAAAATATTCCATATCCTATGTCAACAGGAAAATGCAAATTAAATCAGCAATGAGATACCATTATATACCAATGAAAATGGCCCAAATCCAGAACTCTGATGACACCAAAGGCTAATGGGGATACAGAGTGTGAGGAACTCTCATCCATTGCTCATGGGAATGCTGAATGGTCCATCAGTTTGGAATACAATTTGGCAGCTTTTTTTTCTTTTTTTAAATAAAACTAAACGCATCTTAACATACAATCCAGCAGTTGGGCTCCTAGATATTTACTCAAATGAATTGAAAATCTATATACACACAAAAATCTGGGCACACATGTTCATAACTACTTTTTTCATAATTGCCAAAACCCAGAAGCAAAAAGATGTTCTTCAACCGGTGAATGAATAAACTGTAGTATAAACTGACAATGAAATATTTTTCATCTTTCAAAGTAAATGAGCTGGAGTGCCTGGGGATTTCAGTCAGTTAAGCATCCAACTCTTGGTTTCAGCTCAGGTCACAATCTCAGGGATTTGGGACTGAGTCCCGGGTCAGGCTCTGCACTCAGCAGGGAATCGGCCTGAGGATCCTCTCCCTCTGTCCCTCCCTGACCCTGTGCTCTCTCTCTCTCTCTCTCTAAAAATAAAGAAATAAATATTTTAAAACATGTTTCAGATTAGTATGGTAAACACTATCAACTCCATTCTGTGGTCCCCATTCTAACTGACTTTAAAAATTTACGTATATATATAACTTTATATATATATAGGTATTACTTATATTATATATATATATATATATATATATATATATATATATATATATATATAAAGAAATGAACTACATACCATGAAAGACATGGAGAAACCTTAAATGCATATTACTAAGTGAAAGCAACTGATCTGAAAAACCAACATGCAGTGCTTCCAACTACATAACATTTTGGAAAAGGCAAAACTGTGAAGACAGTGGGCAGATCAGTGGTTTCCAGGGGTTGGTAGTGAGAGGGATGATAGGTAGACCACAGAGGACTTTTAGGGCAATGAAACAAGGCTGAATGATACCCTTATAGTGGATACATGTCATCTGATATTTTTCCAAATTCATAGAATGTGCAAGAAACTACTATAAATATGGACTTTGGGTGATAATAACGTGTCTGTGCAGGTGCACCAGTTGTAATAGACGTACCACTCTGGTGTAGTAGTTGGTAATGGGGGAAGCTGTGCATGTGTGGGGGTGGAGGCTATAGGGGAAATCTCAGTGCCCTCTGGCTCACTGTTACCCTGAACCTAAAACTGCGATAAAAAATAAAATCTATTAAAAATATGTATGAGGGGTTCCTGGGTTGCACAGTTGGTTAAGCATCTGAGTCTTGGTTTCGGCTCAGGTCGTGATCTCAGGGTCTTGAGATTGAGCCCTGCATCAGGCTACCCCGATGTGCAGAGTCCACTTGAGATTCCCTCTCCTTCTTCCCCTTCCACTTCTGCACTCGCTCTCTCTCTCTCTCAAATAAATAAATAAATATTTTTAAAAATATATGTATGAAACCATCTCACTGAATTGGATGAGGAAATTTGTGTGAGTCAAGTAACTTTGGAAATGAGAAAAATCTTTAAGAGTAAACCCAAAAGAAGATATGCATAAGCATTATTCTACTTGATAATGTTGTTTCCCACCGGGGTAGGAAAAAAATATATATATATATTATATATATATATATAATATATATATATCCGTGAAGCTACCACGGATATATATATATATTCTATAATTCAGCAGTTAAGTAAATGCATAGCAGATTGTGGGAGCAGGTTCATCATTGTTGGAGCAGGGATTTACAGGTAAGCAAGGGGAGAAGGCTAGAAAGATCCATGCGACCATGGATTAAAGTGGGAGATGTTATGTCTGAGCTCTGTCTAATATAGATGCAGATGGTTATGTCTAGAAATATTTATGTATGTATGCTGTATATTTATGTGTATGTTGTACACATAGGTTAGTACACACAAATGTATTTCTCGGCTGTGCAGCTGAGGTGGCTTAGAAGCAATAACACCCCAGGGCACAGATCCTGTTTCCTTATGTCATTCTCCAGTCTAAGGAATGGAGATGCCTTGCAGAAAAGGCTGATTCTAGGAGGAGGGCAGGAATAAAACACAACGTGAACCTGAGTCACCCTTGGGTACCAGGAGGTAAAGTGTTGAAAACAAGACAAAACAAACAAAAAATACATTACACACGCAAGAGCCAAATGGAAAATATTCCAATAGCCAAAGGTGGGAAAAATGTAAAAAGATATAAATAATACCAGTGTTAGATTATCAACTGAAATATGAAATAAAGATATGGGAGGCCAGGCTGATATAAATCAGTGACTGCAGGAATAAATGAAGACTATAGGATATATCACATGTAAAGAATTCAAAATAATTTGTGTAGACTCTACACCAGTAAGATTGTAGAGCACAATGACCTGCTCCTTAAGAGTGGGCCACACCCAGTGACTTCCTTTCAAGAAATGAAATAAAGAGGAAGAGTGGGCTGTGGTGGAGACGCCTGACACACGTTTCAGCCCCATGATCCAGGTCAAATCAATGGTGCAAAGTTGGTGATGGTGTGCACTCTTGTGTGACAAGATGAAGACAGCCTTTACCTCTGTGGTTTGCCTCCCTAAGATCCATGACCCAGCCTAACAGGAAGGCAAACCAGCCAACCAACCAACCAATTCCACCTGAGAAAAATCTCACAAAATACTTGATCAATACTCCTTAAAACTGACAATCATCCACATAAGGAAATCCGAAGAAATTGTGACAGCCGAGAGGAATCCAGGCAGACACGACTATGAAATGTTATATGATATTCTGATTAGGATCCTGGAATGGAAAGAAGGATATTAAGTGAAACTAAAATAAATAAATAAATAAGTAAATAAATAAATAAATATCTGAATACAATGCACCCTTTATTAAAAATATACAATATTTGTTCAACAATCGTAACACATCATCTTTACTAATACAAGGTGTTAATAATGAAGGAAAATGGGTTCTAATTTATGAGATATCTGTTTTATCTCGATAAATTTTGTTAAGTCTAAAACTCTTTGAAAATAGAGGGGGAAAAAAAGGGATAAAGCCCTGAACAATATCGCTATAATCACACACTCACAAACACACACACATACACACAAAAGTAAGTTTTGCAAGAAGAATAATTATTTCTATTTTTCAGTTTCCATAAAATTTTATCAGTGCTTCTTGGCCTACGGAGATCTACAATTAAATATGTGTATATATAGATTTGATATTTTAAGTGGAAATATAAATATATTTTGGTATAAAATTTATTAAGAACTGGGCAAAACAATCATAATTTGCTTTCAGAAATTAATTATTCCATCTTTGGTTTAATTAATAAATATTTATAGAACGATCATCCCTTCTCCTCACCCAAACTACAAGTCTGCAAACAGCTGCATAGGTATAATCTACTCCGGACCCGTTATGATTACATGATTAATAAACTCTGAGTGGCTCACAATTTGCAACCTGTGTTTCGAGCGTCCATCTCACAATCATGTAAATGTTTGATCGACACCCATGTGGTTTTCTACTTGATGCTTATTAAATGTAAGATAAAAAACAGAACCCAGTCTTTCCCCCAGATAGTCTCTACTTCATCTCCCCCATCTGACGTTATGAATGTTCCAATTATTTGGGCCAACATTCTCTCTACCCCTTGTCCAGGTTACCTGCAAATCTTATCCTTCCCAACTTCAAAATTTGTCCCAAATCTGACCACATCTCACCACCGCTACGCCTGCCCACTGATATCATCTATGACCATCTTTCACCTAACTGTTGATATACTTTTATTTCTTGCTCCACTTTGCCCCACCAGCCAAGCTGTTCTCACAACAACGGTTGGAATGATATTTTAAATAGTCATGTCGCTCCCCTGCTTTGAACTTTAAGTGCCTTGACACACATTTAGAATAAAATCCGACTCTTTACAGTAGACTTCAAAATGATATGCATGAATGATCCCTTCGTTCTCTTCCTGAAAACTTCTCCAAGAGTGCTTCCTTCTCCCACTCCTTGCCAGGACCAGCACAAGGATGTGAGAGCTTGACTTCCCCCCTGGCCTCTGGAGGGAGCACCCATTTCCCCCGCCTGTGGGCTTCATGCTCACTCATTCAACTCTGGTTTATGTTTTTTATTTTTATTTTTTTACTTCTGAAGTAGACCTGCCTTGGCTAACCCTCGGTGTAAAATAGCCCATCATACCTCTATCAAACTCTGAAATCATACTTTATGTTTCTCATGGAACTTGTCACAAAACAAAATTATATTTTTATTCTCAGTTTTAAATGCAGGGCTCTGGAATGTCAGCTTGGTGACGGCATGGCTGTCTCTCTTCACTTTCCCTCTTCCCGTCTTCCTTTTTCCCTTCCCTTCTTTCTTTCCTTACTTTTTTTTTTTTTTTTTTTTTGTCTCTCTGTTTCCCCTCTTCCCTTTTTGCCTGCCTTCTAGCAATTCTTTGCATCAATCTACAGCACCAGGAACATCACAGACAAGTGCATATCCTTACTTACGCACATCATACAAAGAAACCCACAACACGGGAATTGTTGTAAGTGAAGCAGAAATTAGTTCTAAGATTTTACGTGAAAGAAGTAACCTAATGATGAAATAGCTTTAAAAATATATTCTTATAGTTAGCTCAAATCCTCAAACACTTCAGTTGCTCAGATTTTTCACACAAAATAATCAAAACTGACATGTCATTAGACATAATTTTGATAATGGTCTATTTACATAATAAAATGAATTTACACACACACTAGTGTATATGGATAATCTGCCTATACAATAATAAACATCTGTTTTAGCCAGTTCTAACCTATAAGTCTTAATTTTTTTAAAGTAAACTCCATGTCCAACATGGAGCTTGAACTCATGATGTGAGCTCAAATGTCGCAGGCTCTGCCAATTGAGCCATCCAGACACCCCAAATCACACTTTTTAAGGAAGAAATGTGGCTAATTCATTTTTTAAAATATTTTATTTATTTATCTGAGAGAAAGAGCACAGAAATAGGAGGAGTAGGAGAGTGAGAAGCAGACTCCACTCAACAGGATGTGGGGACCCTGGGATCATGACACAAGCTAAAGGGAGATGCTTCACCAACTGAGCCCCCCCGGGTACCTCCTGGCTAATCCATTTTAGAGAGCTCAAGAAGTAACTACTACAAGAAATCTCTAGCAGATTTATGTACCACTGAACTTCTGTAACTAATTTTTTTATCTTTTGAAAAATAAATGCTCACTAACGTGTGTTAATAGGAAAGAGATAATTGCTTATGGCATAAATTGTACACAATGTATTGGGAAGATAAATAATAGTTGCTGGCTTTGCAAAGCAAATAATCATAGTTATTGTATAGCCTTCAGAATCTAATTTTCATGACTAATTATTCGTTTCTTTTTAGTCTGACTGCAAAAAATGAGAAGCAAAACTATATATAAAACTAAAGAAAAACAGAAAAATAAAGAATAGTGTGATGAGCCTATATTTATGCTCCCAAGAATGAAAAGGAAAAAGAAAAACAACAGAAAAAAAATTTTTTTAATTTCTTCTCTTTCATAGTAATCACTATTATTTCTCTCTGGTATCAATAGTGTACAGGTATTTTAGTGATGATCCTGAATTCGGTTAATTATAACGGCTGACATTGATATAAGGAGAAAAGTCTGGATGGACCAACATCTTATTTTCAAAATGAAATTTAATGGGTTTTTTGGGGGGTTATATTCAAATAATCAATTTAGGTAGTTACGATAAACATAAAAATAAACTTTATGGAAAAATGTTCTATGCATCTACTAAAGATTAACACAGAATGAACACTATTTACATACTTTTTTATTCTATATTATTCTTTCCTTTTTAAAAAAAAAAAGATTTTATGGATTTATTTGAGAGAGAGAGGAGAGAAAGAGAGAGAGAGAGAGCACAAGCAGGGGGCTGCAGGCAGAGGGAGAGGCAAAGCAGGCTCCCTGCTGAGCAGGTGGCCTGATAGGGGCTCCATCCCAGACCCAGGGACCATTAGCCAAGGCAGGTGCTTGACTGACTGAGCCACACAGTTGCCCTGTGTCTGTCTGTCTGTCTTTTTTCCTTCCTTCTTTCCTCCTTCTTTTCTTTTCTTTCTTTTCTTTTCTTTCTTATCTTTTCTTTTCTTTTCTTTCTTTTTTCCTTTCCTTTCCTTTCCTTTCCTTTCCTTTCCTTTCCTTTCCTTTCCTTTCCTTTCCTTTCCTTCCTCTCCTCTCCTCTCCTCTCCTCTCCTCTCCTCTCCTCTCCTCTCCTCTCCTCTCCTCTCCTCTCCTCTCCTCTCCTCTCCTCTCCCTCCCTCTCTCTCTCTCTCTCTTTCTTTCTTTCTTTCTTTCTTTCTTTCTTTCTTTCTTTTTTCTTTTTCTTTCTTTCTTCTCTTCCTCTCTCTCTTTCTCTCCCACTCCTAAGTGCCAAGAAGCTTTCTAGTTTCTAGGGAGCCAAGGTACCTGTGCCTTTGAAAGAGTCAAGATACCAAACACCAATAGAGACTTGGTATGTTAAGGAAAGTTACATGATAAAAGGAAAAATGCAGACGGTTTGGGGTGAGCTGTGGGTTTAATATAAAGTGGTCAAGGAGAGCCTCTCACAAAGTGAAAACTGAAATGTGACCAAAATGGAGTGAGGGATTGAATTGGGACAAAGCTGGGAAATGCCTGTCAGCAAACTCGTACTCTTTGTTTGTTTCTGGCTTTTGGTTTCCAGTTTCTATTTAAATTCCAATGACTTAGCATATAGTGTGATACTGGTTTCAGGATTAGAATTTAGTGATTCATCACTTAGAACCAACCCCCGGTGCTCACCCCCAGCGCCCTCCCCATTGCCCATCAGCCTTCAGCCCATTGCCCACCCTCCTCCCTCAGCAACCCTGTTTGTTCTCTATGATGAAGAGTCTCTTATGGAGCAAACGCCTACTCTTAACAAAGCCTTGATTAGTTCATAATATTTTTCTTAACATTTTCTCTAACTTATTTTTATTAGAATTTGTAGCAGTTTAAAAGCACTTCCAAATTTAGCTTTTATTCTCATTAAATTGGTTAATCAATTGTGATGTCTTTTAAGTAAACTTTCCTTAATTCAGCTCACAAGTTTGGTAAATGTATCGGTAAGACCATCTGGGCTTACGCTTTATGAGAGCTGGAGAAAGACTTGATCGTTGATTAAACATCATTAGTATTTTGGATTATTCTGCAGACTTTCAGTTTCTAGTAGTATAGTCACATAATTAAAGAGAAGTCAAGCATTACCAGGAATTTTATCATGAGAACAGAAGTCCTCTAACTCAACCCACCTCACCCCATCCTCAGGTCTATTCCTCAGACGAAGCCATCTTTTAAAAATAAGTTTTAAGATTTCATGATCATAAAAATTAAAACAATAAAAGTTGATAAATAACATTATAATAACATAACATTTTAATATAACAATTTAGGGAAACATTCAAGCTTATACAAAAATAAAAGATAATAGTTCAATGTCGCCATTATTTATGCTCATTAGTCAGTTTTAACTACGATCATTTCAGGGCTAATCTTATATTCTCTATGTTCCACCCTTTCCATTCCCCCAACAGCCATAAAATTACTTTGAAACAAAGATAAAGCATCATCATGTGTTCTTTAAATATTTTTTCATGTATTTGTACAGATAAGAACTAAATTTTAAACATGACCAATGTACCCACACTCTCCACACAGAGAGACACACAAACACACACACACACAATTTTTTTAAAATATAACCAAATATCAAGGAAATTTCCTCTGTCCTCAGCATTTAAATAATCCTACTTGTCCTCAGGATTAAAAAAAAATAAAAGACTCATTGAATTGAAATTCAAAGTGTCCATACTCTGCAATCTCTCCTAAATCTTAGGTGTCCCCACACACCCCATCACAGACAGAGTCCCTTAAGGTTTCTCTCCTCCAGGTTTTGCTGGTTGGCTCCCCGTGACTTTGAACCACTCGCTAAAATTTGACCTTGTTACTCTACAGTGGTTTCTAATTTTACTGTGTTGTGACAAACACCGGGGTTTGGCAAACATTTCCTTATTAAGGGACAGACAGTGAATATTTTTGTCCGTAATATCTGCCACAATGACTCAGCTCTGCTGTTGTAACATGAAAGCAGCTACAGACATATGTACATGAAAGGGTGAGGCTATTATCCAATAAATTTTATTTGCAAAAGCAGATGGCAGGTAGGATTTGGCACGTGGGCCATAGCTTGTTGATTCCCTGATTTAAACTATGTTTTTTAGAATGTAGGCTGCTAAAGCCAACTTTATACCAACAATATGGTTATTAATCATACATGGGTATGATTATTGAAGGAGGATTTTAAATATGTTTTATTAGATATATTAGGCAAAAGAGAATTTCCTTACTTTTAGTGTATTATTAAATTATTATTTTACTACCCATCCTTTGTCTTTATTACAAAACACAATTTTAATGCAGTATCATATGTTTAAACTTAGTTATATATAATCTATATGCAAAACAGAGTTTGAAGGAAATTTGGAGATTATTTGGCCTAGGCTCCTCATTTATGGAGAAAACAAAACAAAACAAAACCCTGATTTTAAACAGATAAAATGGCTTGCTAATCAGTACTTGAGAGTTACAAAGAATTATTGATAATGAGAATAATATGTTTTACTTAAAACTTGGAAAATACATTTTATTTTTAAAATTCCACACTTTTTCCCTTCTAAAATAAAATATTTTTTGTTTTAAACAACTTTCTTCATAATGTTCATTCAGATGTAAAAAGAGGGTGCATGCACTCTCCTCCCCACACAGGAATTTCTTTATATGAAGTCCATTTATGAGATGAAGGGTTAGAGGGAGACTAAGGTATCCTCCTAATAGCTGCTCTAAAAACATGCATTTTGGGACAACTTAGATTGTATAAACCATTCTATATTATAATTAACAAGTAATTCATGGTATTGTTGTAGTTCAATTACTTAGACACACACACAAAAAATGGCAACTTTTTTTTTTTTTTTTTTTTGTAGTGCTTTGAATACAGCTGTGTGAAACCATCATCTCTCGGTAAATTTTGCAAGATGTTGAATATATCTGCTTAGTTGTCAAAATCATGACATTTCTTAGACAAAGAAGATGAAAGAACACTGAACATGGTCACACTTGTGGATTTTTAAGTAAAAGAAGTGAATCGCAAACAAGAATAAAGAAACAGCATGATTTTTCTTATTAAAAAGTGAAAAATACAGTATCTCTATATTACTACCAAGTGAGAGTATTTAAGATAGGATTATATTGTATTGGGTAAATATTTTTGATTGTGGTGTTATCTACAAGGAATTGGGATGTTACTATAAATGGTGATTTATGTTTATGTGTATTACGGTGTATTTTACATATTTATATATATGATTACGTAGCTGTCTGAATCTAAATATGTGTATGCACACACATATAAACAATATATCATCCAATGAGTAATTGAACCTATTAATTAGTAACAGTGTCTGTTTCAAGGTATGGCCGATTTTCTTACTTTTAGAACATGGGAAAATTTAGGATGGGACCTAACATGTTTACATGCCTGAGAGTTTCCTTGTATTTGTGTAGTAGCTAGAAGACTTGGAACATAGAGCACCCTTTGAGAAACTGAGTCTCAGAGAAGTTTAATAATGTATTTGGATCACATAACTAGGTGGTAAAATGGCGGGACTAGAACCCAGGTGTCTTGGCTACAACAGTAGTGTTCCCTATATTACCAAGTTGTCAGACCACATTTCTATTTGGAAGCCTATCTTTTAGAAAATATACAGAATACAGAATATTCTTCTAATTGGTCATAATTTTAAGTTGCTAAAAATATTGAATTAGGCAGACACTAAAGACGTTGCTTAGATATGATAAACATTTTTGACAATGCTGGTAGGACATATCACTGGAGAGTAAAGGTCAAGTCCTTTGACTTCTACAAGCACAGGCTGTTGTTAAGATCCAGTAGTAATATTTTCTTTCTTTTTTTTTTTCTTTCATAATACATTAAGTCTATTTACTTCAAATTTGAAAAATAGGCAAACCTTAAAAAGATCAGTGATTATTGTTTGCTGAGGTTGGGACAGGGATTGATTTCAAAGCAGTATGAAGGAGTGCCTTCAGATGATGGAAATGTTTGTTTTTATTTTGCTAATAATAAAAAGCACTGTGTACATTTGTCACAACACAACCACTGTTCACTTAAAATTGATGAAGTTACAGTACTAAATATGTCTCAATAAAACTGATTTTAAAATAAAAGATTATTTCTAGCTCTGTATATTTCAAAGTACCATTGCGATAAAAATAATTTAAGTTCTCAATAAAAAAAAATTTTTGAAAACTTTCTTATGTTCCCTTTTTAAGTGAGATATATTTTTAGTTTCGTATTTGTTGTTTCATATACTTTATTGAAGCTCTTTAGTTTTTTCTCTGATAAGTCTGACATATTTCTTACTTATTTTCTACTCGGATATTTTATATGTTTGGTTGATACTATGAATCACAGGTTTTCCTCTTCAATAAATGACGTCGGGAAAACTGGATAGCAACACGCAAAAGGATGAAATCGAACTCCTATCGTCTACCACACACAAAAGGTAATTCAAAGTGTATTAAAGACCTAAATGTAAAACCTGAAACTGTAAAACTCCTAGAAGAAAACAGAGGGGAAAAGTTCCTTGATATCGGTCTCGGCAATCATTTTTGGATATGACACGAAAAGCACAGGCAACAAAAGCAAAAGTAAACAAATGGGACCACATCAAACTAAAAAGCTCCTGCCCAGCAAAAGAAACAATGAACAAAATAAACGAGTTGACCACAGAATGGGAGAAAACAGAGCAAAATGTCAAAGGACTGTGAGACAACTACGGAAGGTATAACATCTATGTAACAGAAATACAAGAAGGAGAAGAATGAAAGAAACAGAAGAAATATGGACAACAGTGATTCCTGAGAATTTCTCCAAATTAATGTCAGACACTCTTCTGGTCCATTAAGAGTGTATTCAGAGAGCTCAGAGAACGTCACGCAGGCAAAATGCCAAAACTATATCTGGGCATATTATTTTCAAACTACAGAAATAAAAAAATTAAAAAAAAACATGTAAAGTTGTCAGAGGAAAAAATAAAAACACCCTACCTTTAGAAGCTCAAAGACAGAGTTACATCTGATGCCTTAGAAATCATGAAAGTAAGAAGAGAGTGCAGGGAGATATTGAAAGTGTTGAGAAGAAAACACCATCCCAGAATTCTGTATCCTGGGAAATTATCCTTCAAATGTGAAGGAGAAATAAAGGCTTTCTCAAACAAATAAGAATTGAGGGCATTTGTTCCTAGTACTCCTGACTTACAACAAATGTTAACACAAGGTGTTTATAAGGAACAGAAAATAAGGGCGCCTGGATGGCTCAGTCGGGTGTCTGCAGTGGGCTCAGGTCATGACCTCAGGGTCTGGGCTGAAGCCCACTGGGGGCTCTCTGCTTCTCCTTCTCCCTCTGCCATTCTGCCTACTTGTGCTCTCTTTCTCTCTGTCACATAAATAAATAAAAATCTTAAAAAAAAGAAACAGAAAATAATATAAGTCAGACTTGAATCTACAGAAAGGAGGGAAGAATATAGAAGAAGGAACAAGTGAAAGTAAAATAAAAACTTTAATTTTTCTTATTCTTAATCTAACAGAAAACAATTTGTTTAAAATAATAGTGAAGATATATTTAATTACCTATGCTTATATATACATTTTATATATGCATATGTATTTATGAGTACTTAAATATAAGTGAAGCAATAAATGACATCATGATACAAGGGATGGGAGGAAGGAATTAGGATTATTTTGTTATTTCAGGTACTCATACAACCTGTGAGGAAATATATATTTCAAAGTGGACTTGCTATAAACGTGTATTATAAAATCTAAGCAACCACTAGAAAAGAAGTGTAACTAAAATACCAAGAAAGGAGAGAAATGGAATTACATTAAATGCTCAACTAAAACCGCAGAAGATAGAAAAAGAGTAAAAGACAAAAAGAATCTTCTCTCTCCCAGCAAGCTCTTCCAACATTTTAATATATTTTTTTCAGATTCATATAGTTCCATCTCACTTTTGCTCATGTCCATATTTGAGTAGCCTGATTTATTTGATTTGTCTGGGAAACCAGAAATTCAGTATTGATTCCTTATAAATCAATCCACATATTTTGCATCTCATAATGGAAAAATTCACAACATATATCATAAAATCACTTAATCATGTTGAAAATAGTCAATTATGTAAGTCCTATAAGTTGAAGGATAAAGGTTTAGTAAACAGGACTATTTTTTTTAATTGATAGAGAAATCTCAGCTGTAAGATACAATGAACATAGGTATTCCAAGTAAAACATATCAAAGAATAGATGGGAATTTTTAAGCATCAAACCTTGAATGTTCCTTTTGTTTAACATATCAATATTCAAATTTTAAAAAGTCTTTCCAAACTATTATTTAATCACCACAATCAATTTTAAGTCCATTCAAAAAAAAACCTAATGTGGTGGGAAGAGAAGTAAATGTGTTTTAAAAAGTTGCTGTGCTTTATATGATATTATTTCAGGTAATTTGCCATTATCAGGTTGTGACTATCAAAGCAGAGTATGTCAGTTCATGCAATTTTTTTTCAGTGAGCCAGAGTAAAACATGACGCTGATGCACAGCAGATGGTATTATAATAGGTTGCCTAATTATTTCTATTAGGTACAATGCTTTTAGATGTTAAATATTCTCAAAGAATAAAAATCAAACAGTAGTGTTCCAGAAATGATACTGTATAAGTGAGTCAATTTAGCTTTAAAACATGTGCAAAATTGTTAATTTATTAATTATGTTCACCTGAGGAAAGCAAGTGATCAAAAAGAATAATGTAAAATCTACTTCATTGCAGACATTACTTTGCAAATTATGGGAAAATAGAATTAGAAAACCCTTTAAATGACTCTAAAATTCTTTGAGTATGTGAGTTTTACTAAATCTCTACAATGGGTTATTTTAATATATTTATCATGGAATACTGAATTCTTATTTGCCTGAAAGCAATATAAACGTTAGAGTAGAAACACTTTTGGTGAATAAGGAATTCAGAAACCCAAAATCATATACATTTTGCTATTTTAATCTCAAGTCAAGTAAGTTTCTGCAAGATGTAATAAACACAAAAGTAAGATTCTTCCCTACTTTTAAACATTTAAAAATATCTTCTAGTATCTTCTAAACACTCATGGAAATAAAGTTATAATTATTTTTATTTAGGATTTCTGTCCAAAGCTTACAAGTGCTTAACAGGTATAGTATGCTATGTCAGGGAAGGAAAACATAGTAAGGTCCAAATTGTAGTCTTTTGAATGGGAATAACAACTCTTTAGTATAGGCCAACCAGGGAATTGCATGAATGAGAACCCTAAGAGTTCAATTTACACATGACAGTCACAGCCCTAAATGTTTTCATGTATTTCCTCATTCCATCTCCATTACCTCACATTGAAGTAGATTTCACTGCCTGTGTCTGGAGATAGATATCACTAAGGCTCAGATAGATTAAATAACTCACATTACACAAATGGCAGAAAAGTATGAGTCTCAGAATTCATCATAAATGATCCTGTCAACAGGTTTTGCAAGGAGATGGTCTAGAGAAATGAGGATGAGTCTGCTGAGGACAGGGAAA